>NC_059134.1:54754869-55063559 GCF_020740605.2 Lemur catta
ATACCAACCTGCCTTTTCTCCACTTCAAGTGTTTGGGAGAGTAGCTCCACTGTTCTGTTATCTAGTTCACTGAGATTTGGCTAAGCAGGAAAAGTATCTAAAAAATTGATTGCCTTTATAATAAGCAAGTTTTGTGTGAGTTGTCTTTAAAAAAAATTGCCAGTCCTTTGAGTAATTATTGAAATAGTATTCATTGTGCATCAAATGCAATGCCTGTTGGTGCTCTCTAAAAGTAAATACAGGTTACTATAGTGAGACATCAAATTAATCCTGACTAATTAGCCCAATATGGACAGTAATTGGAGTTACAAAAAGCAAAACTGAGATTGTTACTTCTTTCAATTACTGCATAATGTTGTCCAAATTCTATTTTGCTCAAGTGGCTTTAATTACTTTTTTTTTTTTTTTTTGGTGAGATGTTGTCTTCTTATGTTGCTCAGGCTGTAGTATGTGCAATGGCTGTTCACAGATGTGATCAGAGTGCACTACGGCCCTGAACTCCTGGACTAAGGTGATCCTCCTGCATCAGCCTCCTGAGTAGCTTTAATTACTTTTTTAGGAGAAGGAAAAAAAATCTGTTTTGCATATTTGCAGGATTTGGTTGGGTTGAGAACAGAGAATTTTTGTTATTTGACATTTTTTTCTAGCATGTTTTTTTCTTCTAAAAATAACTATGGATATTTATTCAGCAATAATGTTAGTGTTCGCCCAAATGGTATGTAACTGTGTTGGACACCGAGGATGTCAAAAATATGAGATAGCCCCATTGATGGGCATATGAGAGTTACCAGTGCTGTTGTAGAGTGAGGCAGCTACTGAGATAATGTTATCCCTGCCAAAAAAGTACAGATCTTTTCCAAATTAATGGTTCTGTTAGTTGAAGTAGAGGCAGTAAGAGACAAATTGGAATTCTGGCTTCTTTACATACTAGTTTCATAAGCTTAATGTCTCAGCCTCCACTTTCTAATCTATAAAAAAAAATTATGATGGGCCACTTTGTATAGTGAGCTATGATTGTGCCACTGCACTCCAGCCTGAGTGACAGAGCAAGACTCTGTCTCTAAAAAATAAGTAAATAAATGGCCACCTTGAAAAGCAGTTGTGAAAATTAGGTACCATGTAAAGCCCAGTGTTTATCACACTATAGGCACTGAAATGTTAGGTAATGATGAATCTAGAACCATGTTCTAGATTCTTTTGTTCTTTGAAGTAGATCATTGCTGTGCCCCTTCTGGGTTTCCCGGAATCTGACACTTCTTAATCCCCTTTGGAATCAGTATCCTTCCACTACCCCCAGCCCTAGGCAACCACTGATCTGCTTTCTGTCACCACAGATTAGATTTTCCTTTTCTAGAATTTCATATGAGTGGAATCATACGTATTTATTCTTTTTGTTTCTGGTTTCTTTCACTCAGCATAATACTTTGTGATTTATTCTATACTTTGTTCCTTTTTTTCCTGAATATTATCCTATTGAATGGATATACCATGATTTGTTAACCTTTTTTTTTTTTTTTTTTTTGCTACAAGGTCTCACTCTGCCACTCACACTGGAGTGCGGTGGCACAATCAAAGCTCACTACAGCCTCAAACACCTGGGCTCAAATGATCTTCCTGCCTCAGCTCCCCAAGTAGCTGGGACTACAGGTGTATACCACCACACCGAGAAAATTTTTTTTTCTCTTTCTTTCTTTCTTTCTTTTTTTTTTAGAGCTGTGGTCTCATTTTGTTGCTCAGGCTGGTCTCCTGCCTCAGCCTCCCAAAGTGCTGGGATTACAGATATGAGCCACTGTACCCAGCCCCATTCATATTTTTTTTGCATTTGCTTTTATTGTGATAAGCTACAAATAACAAAATTCAGCATTTTAACCATTTTTAAATGTACGATTCAGTGACATTAAGTACACTGACGATGTTATACATCCAACACCACACACACAAATTTTTAATGAATATGTATTCACTGTTTATTTATTTGAATAGGTAACACATACACATGAAAAAATTTCAGTCATTACAAGAGTATTCTGTATATGTCTGTTAGATCTAGTTGTTTTATTGTGTTAAGTCCTCTGTTTCTTTATTTATCTTCTGTCTGGTTCTATCCATTATTGAGAAGGAGGTATTGAAGTTCTCCAGCTGTTCTGTAGAATTGTTTTCTCCCTTCAGTTCTGTCAGTTTTTGCTTTATATATTTGTCATTAGATGTGTAAATGTTTATAATTGTTATATCTTCTTATATTGAGCCTTTTATTAATATATAATATCCTTCTTTGTCTCTTTTAATCTTTTTGGATTTAAAGTCTATTTTGTCTGATATTAGTATGACCATTCCTACTCTTCTTTTGGTTGTTATTTTTATGGAAAATTTTTTCCATGCTTTCACTTTCAATCTGTTTGTGTCTTTATATCTAAAATTAGTCTTTTGAGGACAGCATATAGTTGGGTCATGCTTTTTTTAAATCCATTTTGCCAATCTGTCTTTGATTGCAGAGTTTAATCAATTTACATTGAAAGTAATTATTGATAAGGAGGGACTTCTGTCATTTTGCTATTTGTTTTCTATATGCCATATGGCTTTCTTGTCCCTCATTTCTTGCATTACTGTCGTCTTTTGTGTTTAGCTGATTTTTTGTAGTGAAACATTTAAATTCGTTCTTCATTTCCTTTTATATATATTCTGTAGCTATTTTCTTCTGTGGTTACCACGGAGATTACACTTAACATCCTAATATTATAACACTCTAATTTGAATTTATACCAACTTAACATCAATAATGTACAAAAACTCTCCTCCTTCAACAGCTTCATCTCTTCTACTTTGAGTTGCTGATGTCACAAAATTACATCTTTATACATTGTGTGCCCCCAAACATAAACTAATAATTCTTTGAAATGGATTAACCTCTTATATTATGTAGAAAACAGAATGTGGAGTTACCAACCAGAGTTGCCATATTACTAGCTTTTACGCTAATAAGTATTTATGTATTTATTTTTGAGATAGGGTCTCACTCTATCACCCAGGCTAGAGTACAGTGGCATGATCATAGCTCACTGCAGCCTCCAACTCCAGGGCTCAAGCAATCCTCCTGCCTCAGCTTCCTGAGTAGTCGGGACTACAGGTGTGTACCACCATGCCCAGCTAATTTTTAAATTTTTTGTAAGAGGGGGTGTCTTACTATGTTGCCCAGGCTAGACTTGAACTGCTGGGCTCAAGCAGTCCTTCCACCTCAGCCTCCCAAAATGCTGGCATTACAGGCATGAGCCACCGTGCCTGACCTGTTCATGAGTTTTTTATCCTATCCAAAAGATTAAAAAGATTTTCTCCCATGTTTTTTTCTAGGAATTTTATAATCTTAGCTGGTACACTTATTATAAGCTAGTATATTTATAATCATAGCTTTGTACATTGTCAGTGACCTCCCGTACTGGGGTGTAAGCTTTTGGAAGGTAAAGGCCATGCTTCATTTACCTCTGTATTCACAGTGATTAGTATTCTTTTTTTTTTTTTTTTGAGACAGAGTCTCGCTGTGTTGCCCGGGCTAGAGTGAGTGCCGTGGCGTCAGCCTAGCTCACAGCAACCTCAAACTCCTGGGCTTCAGCCTCCCCAGTAGCTGGGACTACAGGCATGCGCCACCATGCCCGGCTAATTTTTTCTATATGTATATTTTAGTTGACCAGATAATTTCTTTCTATTTTTAATAGAGACGGGGTCTCGCTCTTGCTGAGGCTGGTCCTGAGCTCCTGACCTCGAGCAATCCACCCGCCTCGGCCTCCCAGAGTGCTAGGATTACAGGCGTGAGCCACCGCGCCCGGCGTCACAGTGATTAGTATTCTAATAAGTATTTGTTGAATGAAGAAATCCATCAATATGACTTCATGGTAGATAGATAATAATGATTGTAAGATACAACCTATAACTCCTAGGCTGCTATATCTCTTACTTCTTGGCAGCTGTAATCTGTGAGGTTGAATTACTTCTGTACTTTTGACTTGGTTCATCAATATATTTTAGGTGGGGGGAAAATCAGTTAAATTAAAAAAAACATAAAATACATTTAAAAACTAGGAATAATATACTATTGAAAAAGTATCCTTATTTGAAAATGGCATTTTATTTTACATTTTTGTGTAGTGAGTGTGAATTCCTGTTTGTATGAATTCAGAAAATTTAGTGTTTTTTTAAAAAAAACAAAAATTGAAAAATATACCTGTGAACTATGTGTATGAATTACACAAGCCAATGAAACATTTATGTTAGGTCATTAAATATAAAATGTCTGTTTTCAAATAAAAAGTTTAGTTCATTATATCTCAAACAAGAAGCAGTACAATTAAAGTATGTGCCTAAACTGTCTACACAGTTTTGCCATCTTAACAGTAGCTTGTTATGCTAGCAGTGAAGAACCCTAGAGAGCGAGTAGCAATGAAATCACAAAAGGCATTTTCCACAGCTTGTTGAGAAAGAATATTTTTCCTTGCAAGAAGTGGCCCAAAGCCTGGAAGAAGTGTTAGTTGATGCAGGGTGTGGTGAATACAGTAGATGACAGTTTCTAAGTCCAGCTTTTATAGTTTGAGGACCGTTATTTGTGCAACATGTGACCCAGCATTGTCTTGCAAGAGGATTGGCCTGTCTCTATTGACCAGTCTCAGCTGCTTAATCACAATCATTCTCATCATTTTGTCCAATTGGTTGCAGTAGTATCAATTGTCTACTGCTGTAATTGATTAACCAGGTTTCATGAAGCTGCAGTGGATAATACCAGTGCTGGAACACCAGACAACATTAGCTTTTGATGAATATTTGGTTTTGGACTGTGTTTGGGCACTTCATCTTTATCTACCCATTGTGCCGAATGCTTGCAATTGTCAAAAAAATCCATTTTTCATCACATATAACAATATGGTGTAGAAATGGTGCACCTTTATGTTGTGACAACAAAGAAAGGCAAGCTTCAAGTGTGCCCGTTTTAATTCATGCAGGACCCATCTATCCAGCTTCTTTACCTTGCTGATTTGTTTCAAATGGTCCAATATTGTTGGAATAGTAAGGTCAAATCTTGAGGTTGAGATGGATTCACTTCCACTACAGCTATCAGTTCATCATTATACACCTTGATCTCAGGTCACCCATGTGGCTCCTTTTCAAGATTAAAATCACCAGAATGGAACTTCTGGAACCATTGACGTACTGTACATTCATTAGCCACATCCTTCCAAACACTTCACTGATATTTTGAGCTGTCTAGGCAGCATTGGTTCCATGACAGAACTGATATTCAAAAATAACATGAGTTTTTGACTTATCCATGGTTTCACAAAAACTGCTCTGAAACATTGGAAAGGTAATCACAAGCCAAAAACCATGTCTTTGAAAGACTTAGGATGTACCTTCACAGTAAAAATAAAACCAGCAGGGTTAAAGTGAAAATGTCAGAAATATCAGCTGTCAAACTTAGTACTTAAGGAAATAGGACATTTCATTCTAAATGACCTAAATATATATTTTACTTCACTGAAACCAACTGGCAGCTTTAGTGCAGAGCTAGGATATCCAAACAAGGATACTTTAACGCATGAAAGGGAGCGCTAGTAACAATTACTCTGTAGCAGTCGGCATAAAGTGAGTTTTTCCTGGGCAAACCCTACCTATGGTCACCCTATAGTTATTGAATAGGAACAAACTACATTTCTGCCTTCACTGGTGCTGTATTTGTTTGTTAATAGAAATGCCTCGTAGGCTCTAAAAGACATGTGGTAAAAAAGATTGTAGAGAACAAATTTTTCTTTTCTTTTCTTTTCTTTTTTACAGAAAATAAAAAGCAATTCCATCTTTGTTCCTTTAAAAGAAATTGCTAATAAAGAAACTCAGCCATGGTTTTGCTTTCCTCTTACCAGTAAAAGCTGATAACAAATAAGCTTAGTTACATGTATTGGTTGATAGTCACATTATTTTTATTTACTTTGATGTCAACCCCTCCTTTCTCTCCCATGATAAAATGAAAAAATAAAACTAGTGTTTTGCCACTTGAAACAGGTGCATGGGACAGATAAATAGATGTGTCACATAAATCTCTGTAGTTTGGAGAACATGCAGAACCCAGGCCAGCCTTTAAGAGGCAGAGTTAGCATGTGAATTATGATAGAGATCAGGAGATAGAAGCCTGTTTTTTGTTTCTGGAACATCATTTAGTGACTTTTCCTTAATTTCTTCAAATGAGTAATTACTCTGGGCTTTCCTCCTGCTTCTCCTTTAGGATAGTATAGTATGAGATTTAGTGAAAAAATTGAACTTTAGGCAAACAGGATTTTAGGGACTACTGTATAAAGAGTTATCTCAAAAATTTTCTTGCATACCTTTCTTAGCCAAAATACGTGTTTGATTTGCTAATACTGGTATTTCCCATATAGCTGTGGAGGGTTAAGTGTAACTTGGGAATTTGAAGATAACTGTCAAAATAGTTCAGCCCAGAGTCTCTCTATGTTTTATATAGGTCATCCCATGATCCATATCGTTAGGAATGTTTGCTTTTAGTGTTCATGTAGCTGAAGTGGCCTGGAATGGCAGAGCATAGCTCTTCCTCTTCCTTTTCCTACTCTATCTTTTCTTCCTTCTTCAATTTAGGGAAAATGAATAAGGATTTTTCATACATTATTTCTTTGGACTAAGTGCTCCTTTAAAAGCATTTGCTCCTGTTGCTAGTCTGTGGTGGTCCCTTTGTGCTTTTGTGTTCATAAAGCAAGCTCTGTTTGATTTGAGGTTGTGAAGAATATTAGAAGGCCGTTCATGGTGGCACGCAGCTATAATTCTAGCACTCTGAGGGGCTGAGGCAGGAGGATCACTTGAGGTCAGGAGTTTGAGACCAGCCTAAGCAAGAGCGAGACCCTGTTTCTACAAAAAGTAGAAAAATCAGCTGGGTGTGGTGGCATGTGCCTCTCTAGTCCAGCTACTTGGGAGGCTGAGGAAGGAGGATCACTTAAGCCCAGGAGTTTGAGGTTGCAGTGAACTATGATGATGCCACTGCACTCTAGCCGGGGCCACAGAGCGATACTCTGTCTAAAAAAAATATATATATATATATATATTTTTTTTTTTTTTTCATTCCTAGTCTGCAGGCCTTATGCAATTAGTACCCTTTTATGAAATAATACCTTTTCTATCAATTATTTTTGCCTTTTATTTTCAATCATAATTGGGAATTAGAAGGTCTAGATCAGTGGTTCTCAACTCTACATTAGAATGTCTCAGGAGCCTTTTAAAACATATAGATGCTTCAGCTTCCCCTTACCCCCAGAAAATTGGATTTAATTGATCTGGGACCAGGATTGGGCATCAGGATTGTTTTTTTTAAGTGCCATATGTTATTCTGTTATGCAGGCAAGGTTGCAAACCACTATAGATCAGCGTTTCTTAAAATGTAATCCTTGGACCAGCAGCATCAGTATCACCTGGGAACATATAGAAATACAGACTCTCAGGCCTACCTAGATCTGCTGAAGCAGAAATTCTGTGAGTGGGGCCCACCAATCTGTGTTTTAACAAGCCACAGGTGATTCTAATGCATGCCCAAGTTTGAGAATCACAGCTCTAGATCATCTAGGCATTTGTAACAAATCCTCCTTTTATTTAAGTCTAACCTTGTAGGCACCATGATGCTCTAGTATGGCTCTGGACCTGAAAGTAGCTAACTCAAGCCTGAGCCTGAGCAAAAGTGGCTATAGCCAAAAAGAGCTATCACGTATATCAGATGTGTTGCTATTTTTGGTATCCTAAAATGGAATGAAAATGTGTCCCGATTGACCATTAGTACTTGCAAATGACTATCCCTTTCCACTCAGAAGGGGCTGTAGTTGGAGGAAAGAATAAGAAAAAGAAGAGCTGTAATGGTAGGAAATGGCAATCACAGAGACAGCAAGTTACTGATGACGGAAGAAAAGCAAACGAGGAACAGCCCCCAAGAATGGAATAACCATGATGTACAGAGGGATAAAAACCACCCAGATGATGGTGACGTTGAAGATACAAAACTTTTCTTTGGAACATGTGGCAGTGTTTTGTTGGGTTATGAGACCATTGATCATCTGTGCTGTACTTATTAGTTTTTAAGAGTGCACACTTGCAGCAGAGTAGAAAGTGGACTGTGGACTCAGACTGCTTTTGTTAAAGCCAGTTTTGGTATGATACTCTGGACTAGTTACTAACTTGTCTAAGCCTCAGTTTCTTCCATTGTAAAATGGAGTGAAATCACTTCCCTTATGGAATAGCAAGGATAAAATAAAGCTTGTGTAAAGTGCCTAATAGACAATTAGTCTCAGTAAACTTTTTTTAATGTCTTGTGATAAAATACACATCACAAAATTTGCAATTAGTGATGTTGTACAACCAATATCACTATCTATTTCCAGAACATTTTCATCACACCGAAAGGCAACCCCATATTCATAAAGTGATTGTTCTCCATTATGGACTGAATTGTGTCTGCCCCCAAAGTCATATGTTGATGTCCTAACCCAGCATAGTGGGTTAATGAAGGTAGTGCCTTTAAGGAGGTAATTAAGGTTATATGAGGCCATAAGTATGGGGCCCTAATCCAGTAGGACTGGTGTCCCTATAAGAAAAAGATATACCAGGGTGTATATGCAGAGAGGAAAGGCCGTGTGAGGACAGCCTTCAGCAAGCCAGTAAGAGAGACCCCACCAGAAACCATCCCTGCCAGCACCTTGATGTTGGATTTTCCACCTCCAGAACTGTAGGAAAATCAATTTCTGTTCAAGCCACCCAGTCTGTGGTGTTCTGTTATGGCAGCCCATGCCCACTAATGTATTTCTCATTCCCCACCCCACCCCACTCCACCCCCCTCTCCTGCCAACCACTCTTCTGCTTTCTGTCTTTATGGATTTGCCTATCCTAGATATTTCAAATAAATGGAGTCATATCATAGGTAGCTTTTTGTGTCTAGCTTCTTACCCCAATATTTTCAAGGTTCATCCATATTATAGGATGTATCAGTATTTACTTCTTTTTATGGCTAAATAATATTCCACTGTATGAATATACCACATTTTATTTTATCCATTCATTCATAGCATGTGTTATTTCTGCTTTTTGGCTATTATGTATAATACCACTATGAACATTCATGTACAGAGTTTTGTTTAAACACTTGTTTTTATTTCTCTGGGGTATATATCCAGGAGTGAATTGTTGGGCCATTCTATGTTAAAGTTACTGAAGAACCACCAAACTATTTTCAGTAGCAATTATATAATTTCACATTCCCATCAACAGCGTACAAGGAGTTTCTCCATGTCCTTACAAACATTTGTTATTTTTCATTTTTTAAATTATAGCTATCAAGAAACTTTTAAAAAGTATATTAATTAGAGGTCTAAACTTTCTTTAGGGCAGTAGTTCTTAATCAGGGATTCATATCATAATTATTTGTGGAACTTTTAAACATATCCATAGCCAGGAACCTTCCTAGACTTTCTGAATGGAAGTCTCCAGAGGTGGGGCCCTGAATTAATACCCCTCATTTAGTATCATTGCCTAAGTTAGTAGTTTCTCAAAGTATGGTCTGGATATCTTTGGGGCTGCCTGAGATCCTTTCAGGGGAATCCTTGAGGGTAAAAAAAAACTATTTTCATAATAACACTAAGACAGTATTTGTCTTTTTCATTCTCATTCTCTCAAGAGTATACAGTGGGGTTTTCTAGTATTCATGACATGTGATAGTGCAATAGATTGAATGTAGAAGGGGATATGAGAATCCACTGCCTTCTGTCAAGCTAGACATTAAAGAGACAACAATGTAAAGCAGTGCCATCCTCTTACAATTTTTTTTTTGTTTTGGAAAAAAATTATTTTTCATAAAAATATATTCTTAATGCCATATAATGGGTTTGTCATTGTTTTTAAGTGAATTAATTTTTAATTTCTCAGTTTTAATGGTAAATATTGGTAGGTATAACCTAGATAAAATTTCCTTGAGAGTTGTAATAATTAAAAGTATGAAAGGGTCTTAAGATCAAGCAAATGAGAACTGTAGACCTATGGAAAGGAAGGAGACAAAAAATAACTATTATCCATTTTTTGAACACTTATCATGCAGTTTGAATTAGGTTAAACTTTTGACATATTTTGTTTTATTTCATCTTTATAGTAACCCCATGACATATGTACACTTAACCCCATTTCATATGGGGAAATTTAGTCTTAAGAGAACTTAGCTCATAAACAGAGGGGCTAGGATTTCAATTTAGGATTTTAGACCACGTGCTGTTAATCACTACCATAACCTTTAAAAAGTAAGAGTAATCTGTATAAGATTTGAGCCTGGAAAGTTGTTGATGGTTCAATGCCATAATGACTGACTCATCTACGTCTATAGTATCAAGCCTCTAAAAAGGTAGACCTAAATAACACTGAAACATCATGTGGTATATGCACCTAAATTAAAGTACTTAATATTGTTCTCTTTATTGATCCTCAGAACAAGGACCACTAAATATAAGAAATATAAGAAGGTTAATATTGACATGAGGAGATTCAGTTGACAAAATTATATACCTGTTTTGGAAAGGTGATTTTAGTGTCTTACTGACATGAAGATAAGTATTCAATTAGAAAGAACTATCAATAAATTGTGACCTTTTAGAATAGTTATTTTCCAAGACCTCATATCTAGTCAGTCCTCTGAAGAGTCCACAATAGCAGGAATGAAGAAGTAATATTTCACTCTGGCAGAAGCCAAAGAATCAGAAGTTCACCCAATCTAGTCCTTTTAAAAGATTTACTTGTTGCCTACTGAGCAAGAGCTAAGGGGTGGGCAGTCACTTTTTAAAAACTGATGCTGTCATCTCCTGGTGCCTTTTGTCAATAATTATTTGACAGAATAGCAAAAATTTTTGTTTAGTAATTGATATTCTGTTTACCATCTTCCTCTTCTTACTCCTCTACCCTCACCCCCATCTTAGTGCTGTTTCAGAGATTCAGTTTGGGAAGCTGGGTGCAGTGTTGTGTACTTACACTCCTGGCTACTTAGGAGTCTGAGGCAGAAGGATCTCTTGAACCCAGGAGTTCGAGGCCAGTCTGGGCAACACAGTGAGACCCTGTCTCTTAGAAACAAAAGACTCCATTTCCCCAAACTGAATCAGCATATTTTATAGAAAATGAATTGTTTGCTTATTTGACAAATATTAATTGTCTAGTGTGTGTTGGACAATGGATGAAGACTGAGGATACCACAGTGAACAAAAGAATAAAGTTGTTCATGAAATTTACAATCTGATGAAGGAGATGGACATTCAATAAATAATCATAACAGTAGATTTATATTTAGAAAGGTACTATGAACAATACTACATGGTGTTATTAAAGAGCATGATGGTAGGATTGACCTAGGAAGATTGGAGGAAGACTGAGGTCAAAGTGGAGTCTGCTGGGAGGTTTGAATTCAGTTTGTGACAAGCGAAAGGATCAACTAAGCAAATAGATACATGCTTCTGGAGCTTAAAGAGGAGCTCTAGACAAAAGGTATAAATTTGTAAATTGAATGCTAATAGGCAGTTAATTGAAGTCATTGGCTGAGGTAGATCATCTAGAAAGAGAGCATACAGTGAGAAAAGAAAAGGGTCTGGGAGTAAGTTTTAAGGAATGTTTAATGAACAGCAATGTTTAATGAAGTGGCATGTAGAAAGAGGCAGAAATAGAGATCAGAGGAATAGGAGGAAAACTAAGAGAATGCAGTGTGCAAAATTTCAAGAGGAAAGGGTTTATATTAATATTTCAAAGAGTGTCAAATAAAATCCATTCACTGCTTACCATGGCTTACAAGGAAGGCCCTGTATGTTCTGGTCCTTCCCTACCTCTTTGACTGGCTCTCTCATCCTTCATCCTGCTACTGGCCTATACTCTTGTTCTTTGAACATGTCAGGCTCTTTTCTACTTTAGGACCTATGTGCTTGGTGTTTCCTTTGCTGGAATGTCCTTTTCAAATGTCCTCAGAAATGGGTAGCCAACCCTTCACCCCCTTTAGCAGGATTGTTGTCAGACTCTATTGAACTTTGAATTTCATTATGCAATTTAAGATTATACTTTGCTTGAGCCTTAAATTCATTTTGCAGAAGTGTTTGGCAATAATGGTAAAGAAGAATTTTTAGATTGTATAATGTACCCTCCCTAAGGCATCTTAACCCGAATTGTTGAAATGATGAGGGTTGTATCTCTTTCATAGCCTTCCACCAAGTGTATTGCAAGATAGAGGAATAGAGAGGAAAGCCGAAAAGGAGGTACCTGCAGTCCACTCTGTTAGGCATGTAAAAATAATGAATGACAAATATGTCAATATTGATAATCCGGTGGACACAAAACAGTAGTAAAATAGATGATCATTTTCAGAATGATGGGAAAAACAGTTGGCAAAGACTGTTTCAAAAGCCGGTTTATGATGAACACACGTGCATAGAGGGAAGTAAAACTCAATGGAAATCGAGCAGGGAGCAGAGAGGAGGAGAGGATGGGCAAAAACCTACCTAACAGGTACAAGGAACACTATCTGGGTGAAGGGCACACTTTTAACCTCGACTCAAGCATTACAAAGGCGATCCATGTAACTAAAAACATTTGTACCCCCCCAATACTTTCAAATTTAAAAAAAGCCAGGTTAAAGCTTTCTGTCAGTTAGTTCACTTCAGTTCAGTGAACTTTTATTGAACTAACAGTAGAGAAGCGATATGGAGGGAGGTTGGGGATGGTTGGTGGGGAGGTGGACATGTAGGGAAAGTTGCTGATTAATCTTATGCTGAGGAAGTTCTTCCCCAACTAAAGAACAACAATTCCTGTATTTTTTCAAAATATGATGATTAGCTCTTAAATTTCAGGGCCAGAAAGAAGAAATGGCCAGGCAATTCGTGACCATTTTACATTAATCTGCTTGCCAATTCGAGGGCTTCATAAAACTCCACAGAAGGGAGAAAGTGACCTTTGTAGAACCTTTTTTGGTAATTTTACTTTTTATTTTCCAAAAAGCCATTTTTGTAGCTGTCTTGATTGATGTGTATTGAGTGTACTTTTGTTATCTTAAACATCAACTCCAAGCTCATGGACTTTCCTTATATAGCTTTCTTCTCTCCATAATTTGGCACAAGAATGGTTTTTAGTGCTGAGTGTTTTCTGCTGGTCTCTTCTCACAGCCAGACTGGCCTTTCACCTGGTTTTGTATCTTATTTTAGAAATGGCCTTACTCTCATATCTTATTTTAAATGTTGGTTTGTTTGAGCCTTGCTGCAAATGGCTTTCATGTCTGGAAGACAGAAAAAAAGAAGAAATCAGCAGAAATTAAAATAGGAATGATTTCAGATGGATCTAGAGACAAAATTATTGCAAAAGATACTAGAGATCAATGCCAAGCTACTCCCATCCCTGTAAGAATTTGAAGATAGGAAAGGCTAAATGACTTGCTGAAGATTATAAAATATTGATTACAATTTATCATTCTTACTATTTTCATGAAGACAACATATTCTAAAGAACTATGATTTTAACACATGAAACAAATAAGCTATTCATAAGGCTAGGAAGTATGCCAAATTACATACCCTAGTTATCTTTAAGAAGAGAGAATATACTAAAAATTTTTCTTTCTAATTCTCTGAGTTTGTAAATGTTTAACTATGAGCATCATTATTGTTAATGCCATGGTTAAGGCTTTTAGTATTAGAGTCAGATTTGGATTTGAATCTGGCATCTGTCACTTACTAAGCCATGACTCTGTGACTTTTGGGAAAGCTTCTTAACCTCTCTTCAATTTCTTATTCTGGAAAATAAATGTAATAATACATATTTTATTGTGTTAACTATAAAGGGGCTAACTCTAAGGTTCTTACATTTAATGCCTGGCTCAAAAGAATCACTCTCTAATGGTAGCCACTATTGTTACTACTACTGCTACTGTCACTTATAATAGAACCCTGGACGCTGACATAGTGATCACTGTTGAGTGATTTAAGCATTCAACTGCTTAAAGACTGGATGCTGTAGTCGGCAATTTTTCAACATACCTTTCAGCTCATTTCATATTTCCATTATTTCAGAGGGCACACCGTGATAATCAGTTCTTTCTTACTCTGAATGATACTTAACTTTTCAATACCTCAATCAGAGCCTGATACTATGATTAAAGTAAAAATTCTTAGACTGGGTGCAGTGCCTCACACCTGTAATCCCAGCACTTTGGGAGGTTGAACCAGGAAGATCACTGGAGGCCAGAAGTTTGAGACCAGCCTGGGCAACATAGCAAGACCCTGTCTATACAAAAAGTTAAAAAATTAGCCAGGCATGGTATGGTATGCACCTGTAGTCTCAACTACTTGGGAGGCTGAGGCAGGAGGATTGCTGGAGCCCAGGAATTCGAGGTTACAGTAAGGTATGATCGAGCCACTGAACTCTAGCCTGGGCAACAGAGCAAGACTCTGTCTCTTAAAGAAGTAATAAAAATAAAAATTATTGATCCTCTTATAGATCTTATACTAGAGAGCTTGCCCTGCATTGCTAGGGAAAATCATTAACCAATGTTAAATAAAAAATCCCTATTTCTGCTCATCTTGGAGCATCCTACATAGAATTGCCCTGTGAAAAGCAGATACTCTTGTGATTTGAATTTAGAGTTCTTGTTAGAAATCACTATTTTCTATGCACCTAGTATCTTAATACAAATAGCATGTCTCTTTCAAACAGCAATACCATTAGCCTTCCTTGTATTTCAGGGCCTCCAAAATAAATTTCAACTATGCCACATATGTATTTATGCCCTGGAAAATTTCAATAAAATGTCATTTAATATTAGTTAATATCCGTATATACAATTTCTTGTAATGCAGTCAGTACCAGAGAGAAATGTCACTTTATTTATACTATTTCTGATCTACCTAGAGATGGCATGGTCACAGATTGGAAACTCAGGGCCTTATAATTTTTGCATTTGTTGTTTGGGCCAAACCTGTATTGTTTGACCCATTTTAGGTACTAACAGCCTCAGTAAAGTATATCTGAGTATTTTTCTACATTTGTAATGTGACCGTTTTTGAGGATATTGTGCTTTTTCAGTTTACAACTGAGGAAGCCTGTCATCATCATTAGTACTCATTCATACAGCATGAGCACCTGTTTATCTTAGGCACTGGAGATGCAAATATGAATAAAACATGATTCCTGTTCTAGAAAAATGTCATAGTTTATTGGGGGAGAAAGATAACTTAAATACATATTACATTTCAAAGTGATATGCTCTATATAATAAATATATGAACAAAATGTTATAGTAATATATAGGAGGAGACATTAAATTTGGGGATGTGTGTTAAGGTTTCAGAGAAGAAGTAACATTCGAGCCAAGTATTGAAGTATGGATGGGAATTTGCCATTTAGAGAGAGGGAGCAGGGGATGAGGCATTACAGGGAAAGGAACACCCTATGCCAAGACCTGAAGGCATGCAGGGCCATGGTAGGTAAGGAGAATGTCTTCAGAGTGGCTGGAGAAAAGGCTGTGTGAGAGAAAATTGAGTCTAAATTAAGAGTTAGAATTTTATTTGTTGTCAGTGGTGAATCAGTGAAGTTTTTTAAATTAGGGCTGGCATAATCAGATTTGAATTTGAAAACTCTTAGAAATTTAGAGCCAGAGAAAGACAGGTGGCAGGTACCACTTAAAAACCTGTTCTCCAAGCAAGAGATAAGGATTTACAGTGACAGTAGTTGTGGAGGTAGAGAAGAGTCGCTAAATTTCAGGGAGTTTTCTAAGGTGTAAACAATTGAATTTTGTGATCCATATGATATGGGACATGTGGGCAGTAGGAGGGGTGTGGGGTTTGGCTTGGGCAATTTGATAGATTAACTGAGATTAACAGAGCTGGGGGAAATGTAAAAAGAAAAGCAGAGTTGTGCATTATTTTGTCTTTGGGAGAGTTTTCATTTTGTACAAGGTAGATTCAGACTTTCCAGGAACGTTCTAGTAGGCAAGTCTGGATCTAAATCTTGGGAGAGAGGGAACCATATTAATATTTTTGAGTTCCTACTGTTTATTTTTTCATTAAAAACTAAGCTTTTCAGAGGTTAACTGATTGTGATCTTAGGAAGGTGGCTGTAGAACCAAAACATAAATTCCGAAGCTTCTTACCAAATTGTTCTTAACTGAAATGGCCATTTGAAAGAAAAAAATAAATCTCTTGGTTTCCACTGTTCATTATTTTACTGTTTCATTTCCCAGAGTATCTTTACTTAAAAAAAACAAAAAACAGTTATATATGCAAAATCCATCCATTTTCTGCACTAAGTTTTCTGATCTTAATGTTACTTATCTGATGCACAAATGAAGAGTTTTCAGGATCATACCAAAGGAGCCGCAGACCACTTACTTTTTTCTAGCCAAACTTTAAAATTGAAAGATTAAGTCCTCAATAAATATTTATTGCTTCATTTATGCTTGATCTAATCTTAATTGTTGCCCAGTTTCAGTATGAGGGAGACTATCAGTGTTAAGAATGGAGGTATAGTGTCCACTTCTTGTAAGAATTTAAAAATAAGGTGGATTTTTTTCCCCATTTGGATGGTTGAGCTATAGTCTTTGAAATCCAGAGAATAAAGTAGGTAATTCCTCAAAATCTGCCCTAATCCCCAGATTTCAGGGATCATTCATCATTGATTGAAAGACTTGCATGATTGTGAAGGACTTGGGTAGACTTTGAACAAGCTGTACATATCTGACATTCTTTTTTCATGTATTTAAAAAATAAATGAGTACATCTTATCTACATGAAATTCTAGTTTTCACTGTTACTATCTAGATTTTCTGTTTGGTGTTTTGGGCTGTGGTATTTTTTCTTTACTTTGTTCTTGATTGCTGTGAAACGTAGTTGCCTGTTCTTTAAGGCAGCTGCAGTAGAGTGCAGCCAGAAGTGGTTATATTTCTATATTTAGTAAACCATAGGGTTTGTGAGGCAGTTGCAGATTCCTTCAGGATAAAATTGTTTCTATAAATGTAATGTTTTTAATGAAACTATTATTATCACCCATTAGAAAAATATAGCAGGAAATATGTGTGGGTTTGTGAACAAGACTGAGGCACAAAAATTTTTTTCCCTTGAGAGCTCTCTGAGTATTTTAAATACTTAAAATTAATCATGTGAATCCTACTTTTATGCTCTTAATCTTGAATTGCAGAGCTTTTACTCAAGTGTTTACCTTTGGTCCAACGTTCCGAGCTGAAAATTCTCAGTCCCGAAGACACCTGGCAGAGTTTTATATGGTAGAAGCAGAGATTTCTTTTGTTAAGAGCCTTCAAGATCTCATGAAGGTAGGTATACAGGTTTTAAAATATCAGGGATGTAAATATCAGGTATCTGTGGCATTAAAATGCTTCTGTACATATTTTTACCTCAGACATCTGTGCTTTTCAGGTATTCATAAAATGAAAAAGATGGAGAACTACTTAATTTAATAAACACCTACTGAATACATTTAGTGTAATAGTTTAAAGTACAGGAGTCAGACATTTAAGTTTATATCCCAGCTCTGCAATTAGCTTCGCTATGAAGTTACCTAACTTTCATGATCTTTTGATTCCTTGGCTGTAAAATAAGAATAACCGTACTTATTCCATAGGGTTATTTTGAGGAGCAAATAAAATAATGTGTATAATATAAAACCCCTAGTATGGGGTCTGGAACATAAGCAGGCTCAGTAAATAGTGGCTCTTCTTTGCTAGGAAAATAAATAAAACATCTGTAATAGTTATATAAACATTTAAATAGCTATATTAGAAAGCTCCCACATGAGCTGTCCAAGCTCAGTTGGAAAAGCAGGGGATGAGGCCAGAAAGATGGTCAGGAGTCACATCATGAAAGGCCTTGTATTTAAACACCATGTCAAGGAGTTTGAACTTTATTCACAAGGTGAAGAAGAAAAAGTTCTCAGTTTTAGAAGGCCTGGTTAGGTCTATGTTTTAGAAACATCTTTTTAGCAACAATATGAAGAATGATTTAGAGGTAGATAAAAATAGGATGGGAGGCCTTGTTAGGAGGCTGTGGACATAATCCAGATAGAGCACACAGGCCCTGGAATTGGATAGACCAGGATTTGATTCTTAGCTCTACCACTTACTTGCTGTGTGACTCCATTTCTCTGGGCCTCAATTTCCTCATGTATAAAATGGGAATAATAATTCCTACTTCATAGGATAGTTGAGAGGATCAGGCAGATAATACATATAGAGCACTTAGCATAATTCGTTGCACTTAGTAAATACCCAGAAATTGTTAACTGTTATTATGAATCCTCTATTCAGTAGTATTTTGGTTACTATCTTAGTTTGGATTTGTAATTATAGGATATTTAGTAATTTTCATCAACTCTCCTTTCTATTGATTTGTATAGCTTTCTACTCTTACTCAGGGACTGCTCCATCTCCACTTAAAATATAAATATATATATATATGACAAATGGAATGGACTCATTATTACCCCATGTTAGGTTGGATTTTCTGGTAAACCAATTCTTAGGCAGAGATTTGTGAGCAGGGGGATTATTGGGGAACACTCTAGAGAACAACGCCTGTAAGGAAAGGAAGAAAGTAGCATTTGAAAGAGGGAAAAGTTGAACTATGATGCATTTATAAACAGAGGCCGTAGCCTATTCTTTGAGGAACTTTGGAACTGGAATGGTCCTTTACAATTGTCCCATGTGAAGGCAAGGAGGTAGGCCTTTGTGCCTCCCCCCATCAGCCAGTCATTGGGCATGGCTAGCTGCTGGAAGGGCCATAACCTTGAGTAAGGCAGCACCCTTGGGCCTGGACAACTCCTGAAGAGAGACTCACTATAAACCATAGTCGTTAGCATTCCCGAAATCCTGTATAGGACACTTGGCTCTGAAGGAGTGTTATGGCCATGCACTATAGCGTCCACTTCCATACCCCCTTAACTCCTTTGCTTTTATTAGTCAACAAATCCGTGAAATTCTTTTATTCTGTTGTAAACATTGTCAGTAGAGCATTTCAAATCTAATGTTTGAAATGAGTCATTTATTTATTCCATTTTTTCCTCTTATTCCATTCATTCTTTGTTTTTATTTCTGGATACCCTAACTGACGGATTTTTAGGCTAGTTTCTTAAGTATTGGTGATTAATGTCTAGGCATAATGTGAACCAGAAAAATACACAAAGTTATTTTATTCAGAGCATTACCCCATACTACCATTGCTGCTGTTGTTTCAGATATCTTCCAAAATAAGTCTGGGACTAACTGAAAAGGGTTAGACCACCCCAGAGAGATGAACGGTTACTTGTCTGGTGGCTTTAGATGGGGTGGGCCTGAGTTGGGAGGTAGCTTCAGTGACATTACTCTCTGAGAGTTACACAATAGCTACCTGGAACAATTCTTATTTACACTTGTTTTCTTGGCTTAATTTTCTTTTTAATTTATTTTTAAATTTATATACAGAAAAATTCTAAGTTTTGAAAAATGTATAGACCTCTGTAACCATGACTACAATCAAGCTACAGAACAATTTGATCATTGCAAAACAACTCCCTCTTGCTGCTGCTTTGTATTCTAAATCTCCCGCTGGCAACCACTGATCTGTTCTTTATAGGTAATCTTGCCCTTTCCAGAATATCATATAAATGAAATAATATAGTATTTAGACTTCTGAGTTTGGCTTCTGTCACTTAGTGTAATGTATTTGAGTTTCGTGCATGTTCTGTATATCAATTGTTTGTTCCTTTTTACTGCTGGGTAGTATGCCATGATACAGATGCACCACAGTTCATTTATCCATTCACCAGTTGAAGGACCAGTTGAATTACTTCCTTCCAGTTATTGAAAATAATGAACAAAGTTGCTAATAAATATTCATGTGTAGGATTTATATGGACATAAAGTTTTCATTTCTCTTGGGGTAAATTCCTAGGAGTGAGATTACTAGGTCAGTGTTTGGTGTTTAATTTTACAGGAAAGCAATCTGTTTACAAACTGACTGTACCGTTTTGCATTCCCATCAGCAATGTATGAGTTTCACATTTCCACTTCCTCACCAGTACTTAGTATTGCCATGTGTGTATGTTTGAGATAGGGTCTTGCTCTGTTGCCCAGGCTAGAGTACAGTGACATCATCACAGCTTACTACAGCCTCAAACTCCTGGGTTCAAGTGATCCTCCTGAGTAGCTGGGACAGTAGGCACCACCATACCTGGCTATTTTTCAAATTTCCTGTTAAGATGAGCCTTGCTGTGTTACCCAGGCTAGTCTCAAACTCCTGGCCTCAAGCAATCCTCCTGCCTTGGCCTCCCAAAGTGCTAGGGTGTGTGCCTGTGTGTGTGTGTTTCAAGTCACTGTAATAGCTGTGTATTAGTCTCTAATTATGATTTTAATTTGCATTTCCCTAATGCTTATTGATGTTGAACATCTTTTCATGTGTTTATTGGCCATCAGTATATAGTCTTTGGTGAAGTGTTTGTTCAAATTGGGTTTTTTTGTTGGATTGTTTTCTTGTTGAGTTTTGAAAATTCTTTATTCTAAATGAAAGTCCTTTCTTAGATATGTGATTTGTAAATTTTTTCTCCAGTGTGTGGCTTATCTTTTCACTCTCAGCAGTATCATTTACAGAGAAAAAGTTTTTAATTTTGATGAACATTAATTTACCAGTTTTTTCTTTTATGGATTTTGCTTTTAGTGTCCTATTTAATAATTCTTTGCCAAACCCAGGATTATAACAATATTCCTGTTTTCATCTGAAAGTTTCATTGTTTTAATATTTTTTTAAGTTTTAATTTTAGGTTTACGATCCATTTTAAGTTAACTTTTATATAAGGTGCTGAGGGTATAGATTAAGGTTCATTTTTTGCACATGTCCAGTTGTCTTAAAAATATGTTGAAATGATTATCTGTTATCCATTGAATTGTCCGTACATCTTTTTTTTTTTAGTTAAACTTTTTATGTTGAGATAATTGTGGTTCACATGCAGTTGTAAAGAATAATGTAGAGATAGCCTGTGTACTCTACTCAGTTTCTCCCAATGGTAAAATCTTGCAGAATCATAATATAATATCACAACTAGGATGTTGATATTGACACAGTCAAAGTAAAGAACATTTCCATCACCACAATTATCCCTCATGTTGCCCTTTTTTGTATACCCTACTTCTCCTCCAGTCACCTTCATCTGTAGCCCCTGGCAACCACTATTCTATTTTCCACTTCTAAAATTTTATCATTTCAAGAATGTTACATAAATGGAATTATACAGTATGCAGTCACTCAGGACCTGCTTTTTCCACTCAGTATAATGTCCTTGATATTCATCCAAATAGTTGTGTGCATCAGTAATTCATTCCTTTTCATTGCTGAGTGGTAATCTATGGTATGTATTTCCCACAGTTTGTTTAACCATTCACCGATTGTTTTCAGTTTAGGGCTGTTATGAATAAAACAGCTATGAACATTCATGTACAGGTTTTTGAGTAAATATGTCTTCATTTCCCTGGAATAAATGCCCAAGAGCAGTAGGTCATATGATAGCCATATGTTAATTTTATAAGAAACCACCAAACTCTTTTCAGCAGACTGTTCTGCCAGCAGCGTATGAATGATCCAGTTTTTCCATATCCTCTCCAGCGTTATTTATAGTCACTATCCTTCATTTTAATCATTCTGATAGGTGTCTAGTAATACCTCATTGTGTTTTTAATTTGCATTTCCCTAGTTGCTAATGATGTTGAACATCTTTTCAGGTGCTTATTTGCCATCTGTATGTCATCTTCTGTGAAATGTCTGTTCATGTCTTTTGCCCATTTTCTATATGAATTGTTTTTTCACTGTCCCATTTTGAGAGTTCTTTATTCTAGATAGTCTTTGTTGAATGTGTGGTTTCCAAATATGTTCTCCTAGTAAGTAGCTTGTTTTTTTATCCTGTTATTTTTGATGAGGTCCAGTTTATCATTTTTTTTATTTTATGGATTAAGCTTTTGGTGTCAAGTCTAAGAACTCTTTGTCTAGCAATAGCCGTAGATCCTGAATGTTTTATAAATGCTTTACAGCTTTAGCTTTACATTTTTCATGTAAGTCCATAGTCTATGTTGAGTTAATTTTTGTGTAAGGTGTCAGACTTAGAGGCTCTTTTTATTTCTCTTTTCTTTTTTTCTTTTCTTTTCTTTTCTTTTTCTTTCTTTCTTTCTTTTTTTTTTTGCCTATGGATGTTTTCTTGCTTCAGTACCATTTATTGAAAAATCTGTACTTCATACATTGAACTGTTTTTGCATCTTTGTAAAAAATCAGTTGGTCATATTTGTATGGGTCTATTTCTGGGTTCTGTATTCTGTTCCATTGAACTTTGTATCCTTCTGCCAATACCACACGTTCTCGATTACTCTAGATATATACTAGGCCTCAATATCAGGTAGAGATTCCTCTCAGTTTTCAAAGCCTCTGCTATGCTATTTCAGTCTTTCTGATGCATGTGCCACTTGAGATTAGCCTAGAAATTGCACAGTGGTTTATATTGGGTAGTTCATTGTCAGAAACCTTCACTTGGCTGTTTTGGGTCTGTTGCACATGTTCATTGCTTGTGGGTAAGCCCTGGCCTTATGCTATTTCACATAAGGTATTAGAGGGTCACCTCCTGCTCTTCAGAATTTCCTTCACACTATGTGACTGCCTGAGGCCTTTTTTTTTTTTTTCTGGTTTCTCTGTCCAGAAAAACAGGTTTCTCCCAGGATTTTAGTGACCACCATGTTACTCATTTCCAGGTGACTGTGGACACCTGAGGTCAAAGTGGCAAGAGAAAAGATTTTTAAAATAATGGGGATTCCCTACATATATGCTCTTCGAACATTGGAAGTCCCCCTTTCCCAGTTCCTCTGATTGGAGAAGTGGGTCTCCTCTTGGAGTTTAGGCACTTGTGCCACTGTCACCCTGATAGTACAGCTCCATAACTGGGGCTGCCTTCAGGATAAGAACAGCAGAGAAAAGAGAAAAGGGAAAAAACAACCTAGGGCTTTGTCCATAAACAGTCTAGCGCTGCAGTTCCCAGACCAGGAACTGGGCTGCACATCACCACCTGAGCTCCACCTCCCCCTCTCCTCCTTCCCCCCTCAGTCCATAAAAAATTGTCTTCCATGAAACCAGTCCCTGGTGCCAGAAAGTTGGGAAACCACAGCATGAGCACACAGGGACTTTTTAAACCTAATTCTATACTGGAAATAGGAGCTTTCTCCCAGAAGTTTTGCTTCCTATGCTCAATATTTCACCCCCAAACCAAAGCCAGGAGACAAAGGAGGGAAAAATGAAACTGAAATTTATCTCCATTACAGGTTGTAAATCAAATTGACTATTTTCCAGTCTGCTTGTTTACTTTTCTGAGTTCTTAGGTATTTGCTCTTTGTATTCTGACCAGATTTTTTAGTTATGAGTGTTTAGAGAGATAGATTGTAGTCAATTTATTCCATCTTGGCCAGCTAGAGAAATAAAATGGCTTAATTATTAATATTTCTAATTTTCATTCTCAAAAAGTGTCCCAGCTTGGATAATTTATTACATAATTACACAAGAATGTCTGTGACTAATTTTGTAAGTCTTAATGCTGACCTTAATGAACTTAGTAATAGGAAATTAAATCAGATAAGAATTCAGGTTTTGGTGTTATGATTTGCTACTTGAGTTCTTATTTATTTGGTATTCCACTGGTGGTACTCAAGGCATATACTGTTGAATGATTCAGTTAATTGGGATATAAACTTATTTCCTAAAGACAGGAGAAAAAAAATGTGCTCTCCCCCAAAAGTAATGTCCCGCTTCTCTTAATTTTCTCCCTTGTATAAATTACTGTCTCTGGAAATTATCATCTTGATAAAGAGCAGTCTCTTAAATGTTAAATTAGAACATTGTAAGAGGATATTTTCCCCTCATGACCTATAAGCAATTAATAAATATTACTGTTTTAGTGCCATTGAGTAATACATATTTAAAACATCTGAGTTATGCTAACCCTTCAGTTAAGTTTCTATTTTTTTCAAATATGTTTATGGAGCATAGTTTAAAAGTCAAGGTTAGGGAAGCCAGTGATTTTCTTCTTCTAGTGGAAACTTACTGCTCATGAAAGACACCGACTTAACAAGCCCTGTGGTCAAAGTCTTCATCTTACAGATAGATGCTTGTGTCCCTCAAGAGTGCAGGCATTCCATCCAATCTACTTGCTCTTTCTTCCTCCCAGTATCTGTCGGCTTTGCTTAGTGATTGAGGGATATGACCCTTCATAAATCACTCGGGAATTTCTTTATCTCACTACTAAACTGAACGTGATATAGGCTCAAGGTGAAAGATCTTTAGCCTCCTATTTTGCGCTTTTTTTATTCCTTACTTCTATTTACCTCTCCATTAAATTAATCTAGTCTTTTTAATTTTCCTTTCTTTTCCTCCACTGGGTTAGAATGTATACATTCTGTTTCTATTATTTTAATGGTTTACCTTACATTTTTTACATGAAGTCTAAAGTTAAACATCTCTGCCCTCCTTAGGATAGAAGATCCTTAGAAAGTTCTGCTTTAATTCTGCTTATTCCCTTCCATTTTATTTTTGTTGTTGTCTAGTCTTTTGATTCTAACTTGTTTTGCCACCCCCCAAATTAGTTGTCATTATTGTTTTATACTGTCAGTGCCTTAGATACCCACATGCTCACCAATTTCTTTCGCTATGTTAGATATACATGTTAGTAGGAAGGATAAATGACCATGGTAATTGAAAGTAAGACAGTGAACCAGGAATGCTGTGTAGCTTAGCAAGACATCTATAATAAATGCCACTAATGAAGGCGGAGGCATCATGAAATAAACCTAGTTGTCACTGGTCTTTAAGTATTTGCCTACATCTGATCATATTAAATTACTTCAGTAAACCGTTATGCCCCCACCTTGTTTCCAGCCTGAAAAGGGTGTACCAGTGATGCAACAGAGGAAAAAAAAATGTCTGCCTTTGAGCAGCCCATGTTTTATAAATGTTTGTGTCTTTGTGAGTGCAACATTTGGAGTGCCTAATATGGTCTCATTGATTTAAAACCAAAAATTTTAGTTGTGATTAAAAGGATTTTAGAAATATTTTCCATCCCAGTCACTTTTTTCTTCTAAGAACAAGTTTCTCCCATGAGACTTCTATGGATATCCCTGGTACAATGCATACTTATCTACAAATTTGTGTTGTATACTTACTCATGTTATCTTTATGCTTTAGCAAAGCAAAAATGTATGTATTTGTATTTAGCTGTATCTCATTGTTTCTCTAATTTTAAAGTTCACTTTCATTTACCAATAACTGAATAAACCTCTTTTCAAAATGTTTTTACTCTTCCCAGCAATTAATGTTTATTGTATGCTTCTTTGAGCCAGGTACTAAGCTAAGTCTGATACAGGGATTATCTTATTTAATTCTCTCAATAATTCTGTAAGTTAGGTATTATTATTGTCCTAATTCTACAAGTGAGTTTATTGAAATTTAGAGAGACATTGATCAGTTACAGCTGTTCATTTGACATATCATTTCTATGCTTGTATTAGAACTATTAACATAAGATTCAAATATCCCCTCACCCACCCACCCAGAAGAAATTGAGATGCCTGGACAAGTTTTTCTCATAAAGTTGCTTACTTGTCAGGTGATTTTGTCTCATTTCTCTTAGGTTATGGAGGAACTCTTCAAGGCTACAACAGTGATGGTTCTCTCAAATTGTCCTGAAGATGTTGAACTCTGTCACAAATTCATAGCTCCTGGCCAAAAGGTAATTAGTTTTGTGGATAAACCCCAATACATCTGCTCTTTAAATATGTTAATTACATATAATGAATATAATTACATTTTAAATTTTTTCTTTTTTTCTCTTTTATTACCAAGGACAGATTAGAACATATGCTAAAAAACAACTTTTTAATGTAAGTAGATGTTATACTTTTTCTGAACTGTATTCATTGTCATTGTATTTATCACACTGTATTGTAATTTTTTGTTTACATATCTGCTTACCACATGCCCCAGACTTGAGGCAATATTCTAATTATTTTTATAGCTCTTGTGTCTGGTTCATAGTTGATAATCAATGTTTCACCAGTAAATTAATAAATCATAACAAGATAAATGGACATAGTAATTATTAGCTGTATTTGTACAATTCAAACTTATACTAACTTTTGTAATCAAAATTTGCTTGATTGAAAAAGAAACTTTAAAAAATACACACAGTGTAGGTTATAGCAACACAAGAATTTAAGAGAAGAAACTAATTAGGAGACTATTACAGTCATCTAGGTGAGAGTTAATGGTGATTTGGACCAAGTATTAGTCGGAGTTCTGGGGGCAGGGAGAATTTATTTTAAGGAATTGGCTTACAGCATTGCAGAGGCTTGGTGAGTTCCAAATCTGATGCAGTAGGCTGACAGACTACAAACTCAAGGAAGAGTTTGCAGTTCAGTCCAAAGGCAGTCAGTCTCCTGGCATAATTCCTTCTTTCTCAGGAGGAGGTCAGTCTTTGTTCTAGTAAAACCTCCACATGATTAGATCAGGCCCACCCACATTATGGAAGGTAATCTACTTTATTCAGAGTACACTGATGTAAACATTAATCTTATCCAAAAAACACCTTCAAGAAACATTCAGAATAATATCTGACCAAATACCTGGACACCATGGCCCAGCCAAATTGACACATAAAATTAATCATCACAGACCAGGATGGTGGTGAGAGTTGTCCTATTCTGGGTATATTTTAAAGATAGAGCAAACAGGATTTACTGAGGGTGAGAAAGCAGAAGACAGAGAAAGAATTCAAGGGTAACTGTAAGCTTTTTGTCTCATACAGCTGCAAAAATGGAGTTTCCATTAAATGAAAGCTGTAAGAGTAGTGGGGGGAGGTTTGGGAGTGAAGGGGGTGGTATCAGGAATCCAGACATGATAAGATGCTTTTCAGACATCCAATTGTAGATGTTGAGTAGGCAGTTGAAAATATGGATCTGGAATTTACATGAGATTTCTGGGCATGAGCATATTGATAAAAGTAGGAATGAAGTAGATGAGGAAAGAAGTAATTTGGGCCTCCCAAGGAATCTGTGCTGGTGATTAAAAAACAAAGAGAAGATCTTCATTATCCAACTCCTATGTGAGGAATAAGATATTTGCTATAAGCTAGACAGTGATAAACTTTACATAAATTAGTAATTCATTTTATCTTGACAACTCTGAGTGGTTATTATTCCCATTCTGTAGGTGGAGAATCAGCACAAAGATAGTAAAAGAGTAAAAGATAAAATGGGGCCGGGCGCGGTGGCTCACGCCTGTAATCCTAGCCCTCTGGGAGGCCGAGGCGGGTGGATCGCTCGAGGTCAGGAGTTCAAGACCAGCCTGAGCGAGACCCCGTCTCTACTAAAAATAGAAATAAATTATCTGGCCAACTAAAATATATATAGAAAAAATTAGCCGGGCATGGTGGCGCATGCTTGTAATCCCAGCTACTCGGGAGGCTGAGGCAGTAGGATCGCTTAAAGCCCAGGAGTTTGAGGTTGCTGTGAGCTAGGCTGATGCCACGGCACTCACTCTAGCCTGGGCAACAAAGTGAGACTCTGTCTCAAAAAAAAAAAAAGATAAAATGGGGACTCAAGCTCATATTCATCTGATTTCAGAGCCTATGCTTTTAACCACTTCATATATTTGACAGGGCACCAGAAATTAATGGGAGAGTAGTTGTGGGTCCCCAAATATCCTTATGACCTTTATGTATCACTTAACTTTTATACTTCGGAGTCCTTGTTTATAAGATATTATAGTTGGGAAATGACCTCATGGTCTGTGCCATTTCAGTCATTGTCATTGTAATGATTTATTCTGCATAACACAAATCATAGTTATTTAAATTTATAGGGAGAGTGACATCAGCAAGATGGTGAATAGGAGGTTCCAGGCTTCGCCCCCCACCCACAGAAAGTCCAATTAGCAACTATCAACAAGACAAGAATACCTTTATGAAAATCTCAGAACTTGGGAATAAAACTGAGACACCCACATGGAACACAGAACAAAAAATACTGCATTAGTAGGGTAAGAGGAATGGTCTCATTTTGACTACCTCTCCCAAGTCAACACAGTGCCACACAGAGGGGATGTCCCTGAGCCCAAGGTTTCTACAGTGGGAAAAGAGAGCCAGAGACAGCTATCCTGCTTCCCCAGCATTCTGGGATGCTTCCCAGAAGACCCACTCCTGTCTTATTCATGGGGAGCCCTAGGAGGTAAGGTGAAGGCTAGACCTCCTAGGGTCAGGAAGGAACAAAGAAAGGGGACAGGCCTCATAGCAGCCAGAACTTGGTGGTAGCTCTATGTTTTTACCAGCAGGGCTGCCCAATCAGAGATGCCAGCCAGCATCAGAGATACCAGCCAACGGCATAGCCCACTCACAGAGCCCAGCTAGTTGCTGCAGAAACTTAGTAGGAAGTTCTAACTGGTTTGAGTTCCTACAGGCCAGCCACCCCACCCAGCCTGGGAGCCCATCTCAAGGCTCCACCCAGGCAGACAGGCACTCATCACAAATGTTTTACATTTGTGTAAGATACAACTGGCCAACAGGTATAAGAAAAAATGTTCAACATCACTGATTATCAGGGAAATGCAAATTAAAACCACAATGAGCTACCACCTCACACCTGTTAGAATGTCAGTTATCAAAAAGTCAAAAGATAACAAGGGTTGACAAGGACATGGCATTTCAGAACCCTGATACACTGTTAGTGTGAATGTGAATTAGTGTAGCCATTGTGGAGAACAGATGGAGGTGTATGATCCAGCAATCCCACCTCTGGTTCAATTCCAAAAGAATTTGAAATCAGTATGTCAAAGAGATATCTGCACTCCCATGTTCATTGCAGCATTATTCACAGTAACCAGGATAGGGAATCAGCCTGAATGTTATTTGTAACAAGATGGATAAACCTGGAGGACATTATGCTAAGTAAAATAAGCCAGGCACAGAAAGACAAATTCCTCATGATTTCATTTGTATGTAGAATCTAAAAAGGTCAGATTTATAAAAGTAGAGAAGAGAATGGTGGTTACCAGAGGCTGGGGGAGTGGAAGGGGGTTGGGGAGAACTTGACTGGGGGTTACAAAGTATCAGTTGGACAGGAGTAATAAGTTTTCAAGATTTATTGTACAACAAGGTGACCATGGTTAATAAAAATGTATATTTCAAAATTGTTAAAAGAGTAGATTTTAAATATTCTCAGTAAAAAAGCCTTGGTTAAGTATGTAAGGTGATGAATATGTTAATTACCTTGATATAATCATTTCACAATGTATACATACATCAAAACAGCACATTATACTCCATAAATATGTAGTTTTGTCAATTAAAAAATTTTTAATTTTAAATAAATTTCTATGTGTGATTATTTGTTTAGTCTATTATTATAATACCTTTTTGAGGTCAGAGGTTGTATTTAAATAGCCTACTATTAATATTATACCCGCAGTGCCTAGCACTGTGCCGCTAACAGGCACTCAGTAAATTTTTATTGAATAACTGAATGAATGAATAAATGACTTTTGAGTAACTATGACGGTA
This sequence comes from Lemur catta, assembly GCF_020740605.2. Lineage (NCBI taxonomy): Eukaryota > Metazoa > Chordata > Mammalia > Primates > Lemuridae > Lemur > Lemur catta. The sequence continues at coordinate 54,784,507 of NC_059134.1, forward strand.
AAGGTTCCTCTTTAGGCTGGGTCCTCTCGCTCAGATTTTTTTTTTTTTTTTTTTGAGACAGAGTCTCGCTCTATTGCCCAGGCTAAGTGAGTGCTGTGGCGTCAGCCTAGCTCACAGCAACCTCAAACTCTGGGCTTAAGCAATCCTTCTGCCTTAGCCTCCTGAGTAGCTGGGACCACAGGCATGTGCCACCATGCCCGGCTAATTTTTTTTTCTATATATATTTTTAGCTGTCCAGATAATTTCTTTCTATTTTTAGTAGAGACGGGGTCTGGCTTTTGCTCAGGCTGGTCTTGAGCTCCTGACCTCGAGCAATCCTCCTGCCTTGGCCTCCTAGAGTGCTAGGATTACAGGCGTGAGCCACCACTCCCAGCCTCGCTCAGATTTCTTATTGACTCATATCAGTACTTTATTCACTGAGTATAGTAGACTGTGATTCAGAGGACCTGGATCCTAATCTTGGCTCTACCATTTATTAGGCATTAATGAATGAATTAGTATTTTTTTTCTTTTCTTTTTTATTTTTTTTGAGAAAGAGTCTCACTCTGTTGCCCAGGCTAGAATGCACTGACATCATCATCATCATAGCTCACAGCAGCCTCAAGCTAATAGTCTCAAGCTATCTTCCTGCCTTAGCCTCCTGAATAGCTGGGACTATAGGCACTTGCCACCATGCCCAGCTAATTGTTCTATTTTTTGTAGAGATAGGGTCTTGCTGTGTTGCTCAGGCTGGTCTCAAACTCCTGGCCTCAAGTGATCCTCCCACCTTGGCCTCCCAAGGTGGGAGGCATGAACCACTGAGCCCAGCCAAATTAATATTTTTCAACAAATATTTACTGACTTCCTACTGTGAGTTAGGTACTGTGCTAGTTATTGAGAATTCAGCAGTGAAAACAGACATTGATTGATCCATTTATGGAATTTAAAATCTAGAGAAAAAGATGAACAGTTAAATATTTACATGAATAATTAATTACAACTGTGAACTTGATTAATAGTAAATCTTTATCTTTTAACTCCTGTTTCCTCATCTTTAAAAAATACCTCCTCTGTCTTATATTGTTGAAAGGATCAAATGACCATACTCTTTCAAGCAATATGTCAAACTAGATAGCTTGAAAACACTGTTGCTATAAAATATCTAAAAATGATAGTTAAAATTTTATAAAATCCTTTAATGCATTGTTGAGTTCATTAGAAAGTAAGAGACATTCCAGGCACTAGAATTAAAGAAGGAACCAAATACCAGAGTGATGTGCATAATTGACATGATGCTGAGGATTCTCAAAGTGGAGGGTAGGGAGGGTAGAAGGTGGTTTTCCAGTGTTTGAAACCAGAGATTTTGAAAGTGTTGAGAGGAGATAAGAGTAGACTTAAGCATAATGAATTAGAATTGAGATATCCCCAGAAATACACATACACACAAAGCTAGAACGTCTGAGGACCACACCATTAATGAAAAGGCCAACTAGAAAACAAGGAAACAAACAGAAAATTCAGCTAGCCATCGTAGGGAGTTTATAAAGAATTGTATCTGCTTTAACCAGAGCTTAAGGGTAGAGGCAAAAAAATAGTCTGCATTGAGAATTTGCAGCCACAGTCTGCCCTTAAGTGAACCTAGAGTTTGAATTTATAGTTCCTGTGTGGTCCAAGAATCCTCACGCCAGGACATTAAAATAAGAAGTTGTCTTGGGTTGGAGATAACCCTGGAGTACCTGTAAAAGCAAATACAAAACCAATCTTGAGGTTTACACCCTCAGCCCAGGTGGCATGATATTCTCAAAAACAAACTGCTGAAGATAATCTCACAGTCCAAACTCTGAAACAACCTACCATAGGCAAGAACAGCAGACACAATAAATCAGATTCTCAGGATGTTCAAATAATAATAATTACAATAGAATGATAATATCTTCACATTGTTGAAAGAAAATAAGTTACCTTAGAACTAAAATGCTGGGCAGCAATTACATGTAAAATTGAAGCGATATGTTCATAGTTGAAGTATGTTAGTCCTTGTGTTGTTAGAAAGGGAGGGATACTGATTAGATTTGTTAAGTCAGACCTGCATGGTAAAGTGTTAAGGATATGCCTATAATCCCAGCTACAGGGATGTTGTGGCAAGAGGAATGCTTGAGCCCAGCAGTTCAGATCTAGCCTGGACAACATGGCAATATCCCATCTCTTAAAAAAAAAATTAAATTAAAAAAAATAAATAAGAAGATGCTGGGCATGGTGGCTCATACCTGTAATCCCAGCCACTGGGGAGGCTGAGGCGGGAGGATTGCTTGAGGTCAGGAGCTGAAGACCAGCCTGGGCAATATAGCAGGACTCCTTCCATTAAAAAATAGAAAAAAAATTAGCCAGGGCCAGCTACTCAGGAAGCTGAGGTGGGAAGATCGCTTGAGCCCGGGAGTTGGAGGCTGCAGTGAGCTATGATCATGCCATTGCACTCCAGCCTGGGTGACAGAGTGAGACCCCATCTATAAAAAAATAAGTAAAATAAATTAAAAATTGTTTTAAATTTAAAAAAATGAAATGCTAAGGGTAGCCACTAAAAGCATAGTAGGATGGTGATATTGGGGTGATGATTATTAAATTAATATCATCAGAGGTAATAAAATTGAGAAATAGTTTGTGTAGTGGTGCCCACTCTAGCACCTTGTCATCACCCTTCTGCTGCTTCGTACTTTTTAAGGCACTGACTCTGAAATGCCTGAAAATAGAGATGTGGCTGAGTCTACCTTTGAGATAATCCTTTAAAAAGTAAAGCTAATGGAATAGACGGAGATAGCAAAACAAAGAAACTGTCGTCCTTTATGCAGACTGAACTATTAGTGAATCTGTATAGAGACACTACATGACTTGTATTTTTTTGAATAAATAGATTTCGGTATATTCTAAAGTGCTTCTTAAAAATGTTTTATATGAAAATATACTGTTTAAGAAACTTGTATAGTAATTGAATTTAGCCTTTGTCAAGCAGAAGTGGAATTCAGTTATTTTACATTTTCTTTGTAGTATTAAGGTTTTGAAAATATAGAGCGCTTACCTTCTTCATTTGCTTTTCATTTATCTGGGTGAATTTGAAGGAAAGAATGACAGGAATGATCTCTTTAGCTTAGCAATTTTACTCCAAGAGCTTCAGAATAATGAATTTTCTTTATTCAACAATGAAAAATTTGAAATGTGACGGTAGTTTGATGCTGTACCATGCTACATGACAATGTTTTTTCCTCCTTTCCTCAAAGCACTTTGGAAATAGTTTCTGGAAAGGAGACGAAATATTGTTCTCTATACATATCAAGAAAAATACTTAGTAGAGAGAGTTGATGAAAGCCGCTAATGATATCCCATGTAAAAAGAGTAATTTGAACTTGAAAGCTGTGCCTCAAATTAAAGTGTGAGGGGAGTGGGGTGGAAGATCTGGAATAAAAAGAGTTATTTACACATGAGAGTCATTTCTTCTTAATAATAAAACAGTAACATAACAGTGGTACAATGGTACAAAATCCTACTGCTTCCTATTTTGCCTGCTCTTATGTTTCTCAGTGTAATTAGTAGATTATACCAAGTAATTGATGTAATAGAACAATAGAATGTCTGCACAGAAAATTACTATTAGACAAGATAGTCCAATCTCATTTTACAAATTTAGTTTTTAAATTTTTGTATAACACATTATAAAAATTAATAACATGCTGGGTTGAAGTGACGTACATAGCTAGTAAGTGGTAGACTCAGAGGAAGAACCAAGAGGCCATTATTTTTTGTTTTGATTAACTGTATGAAACTCCAACTGTTTTAGACATTATCTTAGCAGTTAAAAGCTTACTCTGTAGTCAGCAGATCAGGGGTTAGTGCTTACTTATATGAGTGATCTTTGAAAAGTTATTGATTCTCTCTAAGCTTCAGCTTCCCATCTGTAGTATGCTAATTTTGAAATTATTATTATGACTACTACCAGCAACACCACCAGCAACACCACCACCATTACCTTAGAAATTACTTGTTATTTAATACTAGATTTTAATTTGAATAGAATTTTCATCTTTGATAAAACCTATCATTCAAAACATTGGTTTGGGGACTTCATTTGTACTGTAAGATACAATACAACTCTTTTCTAGTCATTGTAGGCGTGAAATTCACAGAGAATAAGTTTGTGCTAGGTAAGTTATTTTTTGAGCTCAAAGTCCTTCAGAAAGTTTGTGTGGTTTTTTTGTTGTTTTTTTTTTTAATCATCCAAAATACTGTCGCAGTATTTTCCCTGAAGTTTGCAAGGAAACTGACATTTTCATATGTTACTGTTAGGAATATATTGGTATAACCCTATAAAAAACAAGCAATATCTTTGGCAAAATCTTTCAGAAAATATAAAGGTGGCAAATTTTGATCCAACAATTTAACTTTTTCCATGTGTAAAATTAATGTAGAAGAATTATTTGTAATAGCATTAATTAGGTATATGTAGTCTTTTTTTTTTTTTTTTTTGAAAGAGAGAGTCTCACTCTGTTTTCTGGGTGAGTGCCGGGGCATCAGCCTAGCTCACACCAACCTCAAACTCCTAGGTTCAGGCAATCCTCCTGTCTCAGCCTTCCACATAGCTGGGGACTATAAGCATGTGCCATCACACCTAGCTAATTTTTTCTATTTTTAATAGAGATGGGGTCTCGCTCTTGCTCAGGCTGGTCTCGAACTCCTGAGCTCAAGCTATCCTCCTGCCTCAGCCTCCCAGAGTGCTACTGCGCCCAGCCTTGTAGCCTTGATTTGTAATTCCAAAAGATTAGAAACATGAAATATCTATCATTAGATCACTGGTTAAACTAATTAGGACACATCTACAAAATGGAATATTATGTAATACAAAAAATGGAGAAGTTATTCATATATTCATAGAAAGATATGAAATGTATATTATTGAGTAAAATAAGGTATAAAAGAGTATGTATAGTATGTATGCTATGTCTGACATCTGTAAAACAAGAAGGGATGTTGTATATTAATGTTTGCTTACATATATGTATATTCATTCCTCTAGAAGGATACTCAAGAAACCAGCAACAGTGATTGTGTGGAAGGAGAGGAACTGAACTGGGTGGCTGTGGGACCAGGATGGAAAGGAGATGTGTACTCTTTGATACATCTTGATTTTTTTTCAACTATGCAGATATATTATCTATTCACTCAGTTAAAGCAAGTCCTTGGTTTGGCTTACTTTGGAAGTGAGGTGTCTTATTGAGAGAACCAAAAATATTTTTCGTGAACAGTCTTACAATGCTTAGAATATACTACCAGGCCCAAACCGTGGCCTGACAGAGTCCATATGATCTGACTTCTGACTGCCTTGCCTGTGTAATTGCCTGGCATTCTTTCCCTTGTTAAATATGTTCCAGTCGCACTGACCTTTTTGTTCCTTAAACAAGGCAAACTGTTCCTCACTTTGGCTCCTTGTACTTACTCCTTCTTTCACCTAGAATACTCCTCCTAAGATATCTATATAGTTCATTTCCTTACTTGATGGAGGTTTCTGTTCAAATGTCACCAATTCAGTGAGGCCTTTTTTTATCTAAAATGGCACCCCCAGACACCCTGTGTCTCCTTACTGCTTTATTTTTCTTTGTAGCACTAATAGCTACCTGTTTGTTTATCTGTCTCCCCTCTCCCTAGCCCCTCCTTTTCTCTCTCTCTCTCCCTCTCTCTCTGTCTCACTCACAGACACACACACACACAGGAATATTGGCTCCACGAACACTGAGGCTTTATTTTTGTTTATTGTATCTCCAGTGCCTAGCACCTACACTTAGTAAGTGCCAAATATATGTTTGTTGGATAAATGAATGATGACTTTTAGGAAAGTCTTTTGCTCTTTCAGCCTCAGTATTTCATACCTTTTATTAGGGCATTGGCACAGCATGAATTCAGAGAAAATCTCTACTTAAGTGACCAGCTCCTTTGTGTACATTGCACGTAGATCAGCAGTGGGGTTATTGAATAGCCACTTCTTTTCATGCAGATCAGACTTTCATAGGATTAGGTCAGCCTTAATTTCTGACTACTCAGTACTCAGGAACAGGCATTTTCTAGTTTTAAGATGGACTAGTTAATAACAGCCCATGATCTTGACCTTTCTCTGCTTTTACCTTGTTTCCCTCCAGCATTTCTTATACCGAAGCAGTGGAGATCTTAAAGCAAGCATCCCAGAACTTCACCTTCACCCCAGAGGTAGTATTTTGTGTGTGTGCATGTATGTGTGTGTGAGAGAGAAAATGTTTCCCTCTTGCCCTTGTCCTTGCTTATTTTATTAAGAATCCTTCAAAATAATCTTATTTCTCTTATTAGCGTATGGTGTTTGCTCATGTGTACAAGCCTTTGTTTCATGTTTGCTCAACCTTGTTCAAATACTTAAAATGAAAGCTAATTTTGAAATATTAATAGAATTATATCATTTAGAATAGCAGTGATTAAAGGATTATAAAGGAGTCTCCCACATTTGGGATGATGAAAGTTCTAAAAAAGAATGGTAATCCCAGGATATTACTGTAGAAATCACCTAGTCCAGTATTTGCCAAAGTATATGCGGAGTAATGTTAAAAGGTGACAAACAAAAGAGGTTATGTGATCAAATAAGTTTAGGCAACATATTTAAATGATTTCCTTTTTAGTTGAACTTTACAGAGTCTTATAGTTTATGAGCCACTTTGGAAAACACTGATTTTTTTTTTTTTTTTTTTTTTAAGTCTCCTGTTTTTGTTTCTTTTTTTAAAGAGACAGAGGTGTTGCTTTGTTGCCCAGGCCGAACTTGAACTCCTGGGCTCAAGTAATCCTCCCATGTTAGCCTCCCCAGTATCTGGAACTACAGGTGCATGCCACTGTGTCTCACCAAGAACTCCTTTTTTTTTTTTTTTTTTTTTTAATTTTAAAACATTTAATTGACAAAGATTGCAATCAAATTAATTAACACATTTATCAACACCTGCACTGAACTTAAGATCCCCAAAACTTGTTCGTTCATCTTATAACTAAGTTCGTACCCTTTTATCAATATCTCCGCATTTCCCCCACTCCCCAGCCCCTGGCAACTGGTGTACTGCTCCTGTTTCTGTGAAGGAAGTCCTTTATTTTGTTGGAAAGGATGTAGGTCCAGTGAGCCCACATGATTTATCAGTGGGCATGCATATAATGTCAGAAGCGAGGCTCCTCATTTCTATTCCAGTCCTTTCTTCTATAATTAGGATATTGCCAGATAAGTGGGAGTAATAAGATGTTAAGAATGTAATAGCTTTGTCTTCAAACTATTCCTTATACCAATGCAATCCCCAGTTACAGTCAGATCCTCTTATAAGGTATAATAGTAACCTATGCTTATTTATAATCAATTAACTCTTTTTGTAATTTTTAATGTTTGTCTTCTACCCTGGAAGCTTCATGAAGTCAGGGATTATAACTGTTCTACCCTGGAAGCTTCATGAAGTCAGGGATTGTAACTGTTTTTCTTACCATTGTATCCAGGATCTAGTATGGTACTTGGAATTTAATAGTTATTTGCCAAATAAATAGATTGAACAATATTATTAAATATTCATCAAAGAGCATCTGATATGAGTTGACTATTTTTTAAAAAAATTCACCAAGACAAGCCATCTAGCCAAAGATAGGCTCAATATTGAGAATATTATCTTCTATCATTTAATTTCCTGAGACCTAGGAATAGTAACTGTGGAAGAAACTCTAGGCAATATTAATAAAAACTGTGATTCTGAAGTCAATTTTTATCCCCTTGGAAAGTGTGCTTTGTTTTCCTGCAGGTGCTATTTGTCTGCTGAATGCTGCTCCCTGAGATGGGGGACAGAAACAGTGTTTATCTGTTGGCTTTAGCTTTCATCTTTCCAGGCCTTTGGCTGTTCTTGTTAACAAATGTTTCTCTCTAGTTTAGTCAGCTGTGTCACCTCAGCAGACAGCTCCACAGCTTACTGAGCCTCAGGGAAAAGAAGCCTTTGGAACTGATATAGGTTATTTTCAGAGTTTGTTTTTGTTTTTGTTTTTTGAGACAGAGGCTTTCTCTGTCACCCTGGCTAGAGTGCAGCAGCATGATCATAGCTCACCACAACCTCAAACTCCTGGGCTCAGGTGATCCTCCTACCTCAGCCTCCCAAGTAGATGGGATTACAGGTGTGCACCACCATGCTTGGCTAATTTTTTGTATTTTTGTAGAGATGGAGTGTCTTGATCTTGCTCAGACTGGTCTCGAACTCCTGACCTCAAGTGATCCTCCCACCCCTGTCTCCCAGAGTGCTAGGATTACAAGTATGAGCCACCTCACCTGGCCTATTTTCAGGTTCTTAATTGTATGTTTCAGCTCTGTCTTCTCCTTTGGTCATTCTTTTTTTTTCTCATTACAGTGGGGTATTGATCTACAAACTGAACATGAAAAGTACCTGTTGAAGCACTGTGGCAACATACCAGTCTTCATCATTAATTATCCATCAGCACTCAAGCCTTTCTACATGAGAGATAATGAAGATGGCCCTCAGCACACAGTAAGAAGAGATACTAAATAAATCGGGGTTAGTTATCTCAGAGTCTGGATTTTTCCCTTGGTTTAATTTCACTTAGCCTTTGGCATATTTTATTAAGTTATATCCATCACTCTTTTCATCTCTTAAAATGATAAAGTTTTTCAAAGATACTTCTTTTTTTTTTTTTTTTTTGAAACAGAGTCTCACTCTGTTGCCCGGGCTAGAGTGAGTGCCGTGGCGTCAGCCTTGCTCACAGCAACCTCAGACTCCTGGGCTCAAGTGATCCTACTGCCTCAGCCTCCCAAGTAGCTGGGACTACAGGCATGCGCCACCATGCCCGGCTAATTTTTCTATATATATTTTTAGCTGTCCGTATAATTTCTTTCTATTTTTAGTGGAGACGGGGTCTCGCTCTTGCTCAGGCTGGTCTCGAACTCCTGAGCTCAAACGATCCGCCCGCCTCGGCCTCCCAGAGGGCTAGGATTACAGGCATGAGCCACTGCGCCCGGCCTCAAAGATACTTCTTAAAAAAACATTCCCAAAGAAAATCCCAATGTTCTATAAATATACTTCCTCATTTTTATCGCAAGGTGTCTGTAGTTTAACAGATGCAATTATAGGTGTTTTTTTGTTTTGTTTTGTTTTGTTTTTAATAACTGAGAGAAAGTGGCCTGGAGCACTGTGTAGCAATACCAGCTCTACTGTCAAAGTTACATACTGGTTAGGAGACTCCTGGGAGGGAAAACTTGCTGGGAAGAAATGGTAGCAGTGGCCTGAACAGAAAAAGGAAGAACCAGCTTGGCAGAGCAAGAGGCTTGGAGTACTTTGGTTTAGGCTATCAGAAAGAAATAGTGAAGGAAGGGCTATGGAGGATGTGGAGATGTAGCCAGGTTCTCCGTCATAGTTCTCACCTGACTGTCTCTTCTCTGTCTGTCTTGTCTCTGTCTCTCTGATCTCTTTAGACATTCTTGTCATCTGTTCATTGTTCACCCTTAACTTTAGTTGCTTGTTTTATTTTTCTGGTTTCCTTTTCCCTTTTTTCTTTTGTTTCTTTTTTTCCTCCCTTACAAAATTAACCATAATATAAAGAAAGAATATATTTTGACTTTTACAATATTTATTGAATAGTTATATATTTAATATCATTAGTTGTAAAAGTCTGTGAGACAGATACATTTTTATTTCAAAATAGGTCCAAAAACTAAACATTGCTATCTGATGCTTTCCACTTCCCTGTAGGTAAATACCTAAATGTAAATTAGGGCTCATCAATAAATAAAATGTCCCCATCTTAGGTATACAAGGTTATCTGTTTGAATATATTTCCCATTTTATATTATAGTATTAATAAAACTATATTAGCCACCATTTAGTAGATTCCTATGAGTCAAGCACTACCATCTCATCTCTAAACCAGAAACAACTTTGCCAAGAAATTTATCGTTTCACCCATTTTATAAATGAAAAACTGGGGTGCAGAGAGATTGATTGCATTTTCCAGTGCTATGTAGGTAGTAAGAGACAGAGTTAGTATTCAGACCTGATTCACTCCAGCTCTGAAGTCTGTGTTCTCTTGTACTCTATCAGACTGCCTCAAAATCACAAATAATATAAAATTACGTTTTAGCTATTGATTTTACTCATACCCACCTTTCATACAATATCATCAAAACCAGCGAGTAACACAACTGATTTATGATTCTTACTCTCTTTTCCCTACCAACCCTCCAGTATAATTGTTTCGCCCACAGGTTGGCAGCAAAAAGGAGGAAAGACTAGGACACAGATTATCCAGTCCTAAATATTAATAATTCAGTGTTGAGCCTATATTACAAAACAGAGGACTATGTCCATATCTCTTGGCTTACTTTTATCACTCCCACCCAGTCCTACTTCCAACCTCCCAACCATGTATTCTTTTCATATAATGGAAATGGAAATTACATGAGAAGAATACATGAGCATTTTTCAGTCACTCAATTTTGCACTTCCTTAAATCCTCTGTTTAAGATTTTTCCTTCTCTATAAAGACTTCATGGGTTACCCAGCCACTTAGAGCCTTCCTTTCTTGGATTTCTGTAGCATTCAAAGAATTAGTAAAACTCTGTAGTATTGTGTATATTTTTTGTAGTCTCTGTATAAATTTTGCTTTCTTAAACTAAACTCTTAGTTTCAGAATGGCGATTGAATTATTTATAACCATCATACCATCTCCTGCTCATTCCGTATTCCCTCTAATATGGCTTTCACCCCTATCATACCACTGAAGCAGCTCTTGTCAGAGTTAGTAATATTATTAAATCCAACAGCTTTTAAAAGTCTTTATTTTACTTGAACTCTTAGCACTATTATGGACCCACCACCCTTCTGCTGCACCACCCTGCATTCTGATACTTACCTACCACTGTCGATGACTTTCTTATTCTTAAAACCCTTTCCTTCCTTTGCTTCTATGACATCACATTCTCCTGTTGTTTTTCCTTTCTCCGTGGTTATTCTTTCTTAGTCTCCTATACAGGTTCATCCACTGGTTGCAATCCATTGGATGTTGGAATTCCTCAAGACTCAATCCAAGGTCTTCTTTTCTCTCCCAGGTGATTTCAGCTGTAACCACAGCTTACTGTTTATTCTCAGGCAACTCAGAAATTTATACTTTTTTTAAAATTATTTTAAGCCTAAACTGCCAGCTGAGAAGAAATTTATATCTCTATTCCAGACTTCTCCAAGCTCTGGACTGAGATACAGTCATTTCTTGGTATCCTTAGGGGATTGATTCCGAGACCCCCTACCTCAGATACCAAAATCGGTGGATGCTCAAGTTCCTTATATAAAATGGCATAGTATTTACATATAACCTACACACATCCCCCCATATACTTTAAAGCATCTCAAGATTACTTATAATATCTAATACAATGTAAATGCTAAGTAAATAACTGTTATACTGTATTGTTTAGGGAATGATGACAACAAAAAAAATCTGTACATGTTCAGTACAGATACAGCCACTCATTTTTTTTCCCCAGATATTTTCAGTCCTCAGTTGGTTGAATCCACAAATACAGAACCCACAGATATGGAGGGCCAGCTGTATCTTAACTGCCACTTTGATTGCCATTTAGATATCTCAAGGGTATTCAAACACAACATGTCCAAAACTGAATGCATAATCTCTCCCCTTCTCACCTCCTCCTACCAAATTTGATCATATTTCAATATTCTCTGTTCATCTAATTGTGCAAGTAATCTTTAAAATCTTCCTCTTTTACTTATTATATTCAAGCTATTACTAAGTTCTATCAGTTTTACACTCCCAAATATCTCTCACGTCCATTCATTCTCTTCATTTCCACTTTTATTTTTTTTAGATTAAGAAAGAATCATCTTTTTAGATTAAGAAGGAGTCATCTTTTGCCTAGTCAACTTTAGTAGCCTCCTAACTGGTTTTCCTGTATCTACTCTTTCCTCTCCTGAGTCTGTTCTCCCCATTTTAGTGTGAGATTTCAGAAAATGTAAATCCAATCATGTTATCTCTTTTCTTAATTAAAACAATTCAGTGTCTTCCCTTTGCTCCTAGGATAAAAGCCACAGTTCTTTACATAGCCTACAAAGCCAGTATAATCTGGCTGTGCCCCCCTCTCTATCCTGCGGGACTGAGGTGCTCCACTTTGCTCTCTCTGCTGCAACCACACCACCCTTCTTCCACGTCAGCAGACATGCAGTGCTTTTTCTCACCTCAGGATCTTTGCATATATTGTTCCTTCAATCTAGAAGTCTTCTTCATCTAAGTAATTTTACTTGTTCTTCAGATATCAACTCAATCACCACTTCCTCAGAGAAACCTTGACCCTCTGGAGTCAGAGACCCCTGTTAGATGCTACAGTAGGACCATGTTAAGTTTCAAAGTTTTAGACCCAGAGCTACTAACTTCCCACTGCCTTTTTTTTCTTTTAAGATACAGGGTCTTGCTTTGTTGCCTAGGCTAGAGTACAGAGGTGTGATCATAGCTCACTGTAATCTCAAACTTAACAGGCATAAGCAATCCCTCCTGAATAGCTGGGACTGCAGGAATGTGCCACCACACCCAGTGGATTTTTAAATTTTTTGTAGAGACAGGTCTCCCTATGTTGCCCAGGCTGGTCTCGAACTACTGGCCTTATGCAGTGCTCCTGCCTCAGCCTCTCAAAGTGCTAGGATTATAGGCATGAGCCACTGTGTTCAGCCTACTAACCCTTAATTCATCATAACCCTTAACACAGTTGTAATTTTATATTTATGTATATGACTCTTTAATTAATGACTCTTTCCTTTATGTCAGAGGACTTGAGGACCTCTTTTTCACTCACCAGTGTATTCTTAGTGCCGAGCATAATGCCTGGGACATAGCAGGTACCTAATATCTATTTGGTGCATGGATGAATGGATAAATGAATCAAACCCAACACAGTTTTAGGCACACCATGGACAAGTAGTGAGTAGTGACTTGATTTGCTACGGAAATTGCTGGGAGGCTAAAAAGCAGCTTTTAAAGAAATTTTTTTGATACCCTTTTATTGAAATGGTATATATACAAAAAAGTGCATAAATCACAATTGTATAGCTCAATGGGGTTTTACAAAGTGAACCTAACCATGTAATCACCGTCTAGATTAAGGTTTAGAACATGGCAAACATCTCATATGCCCCCTTCATGCTCCCTACCAGTCATTAACCACCCCTCCCAAAGGTAGTTCCTTGTATCTAACTTCTTATAGATCAGCTTTGCCTGCTTTGAAATTTAATATAAATGTAATCATGCAGTATGTACTTTTTGATATCTGGCTTCTTTGCTCAAAGAATCTTTGTGAGATTCATCTATGTTGTTACATGTAGTAGTAGTTGGTTCTTTTCATTGTTATATACTGTTTCATTGTGGGGCTCCACCTCAGTTTATTCATTTTACTCCTGAACATTTGGGATATTTTTATTTTGAGTTGTTTTAAATAATGCCGCCATGAAGAGTCGTGTACATGTTTTTTGGTGCACAAACATACCTAAAAGTAGGATTGCAGGGTCACTGGGTAAGATATATTTAGGTTCAGTAAATATTAGCAGTTTTCCAAATATGTTTATAGTGTAATCTCTTTGTGTAAAATAAAAGCATGTAAACACACACAAATACATACACACATTTGCCCATATGCTTATATATGCAAAGAAATTCCTTGAAAATACTCAAGAAACTATTTACCTCTAGAGAAGGGGAGGAATAGACAGGATCTATTATTTAATATCCTGTGTGCCCTTTGAATTTTGTTTTACCATAAGTATGTATTTTTTAAAAAACCAACTAGTTATTTTTAAAAACCATTTGAAAATCTTGCTACTTGAATGTATTAAAAGTTCTCTTCTGCCTTTTTTAATAATAGAACATTTTAAAAATCATTTTTGTGTTGCTAGGTTATGTCTATCTAGTTGACAACCCATTTACTTTTTTTTTTTTTTTTGAGTTTTACTGTATTTCTTTTTAAAATTTTTTTATTTAAATAGATTTAGGGGATACAAGTGGTTTTTTGTTACATGGCTGAATTGCATAGTGGAGAAGTCTAGGGTTTTAATATACCCATCACCTGAATAGTGTACAATGTACCTAATAGGTAATGTTTCATTACTCTAAGCAGTATGGCATAAAGGAAAGTCTAGAGGCTTTAGAATCGCTCTTAGGTTCAAGTCCAAAGTCTGTGTGTTACAAACTATGTGATCTTAGATAAGCCAACTAATCTGAGTCTTAGTTTCCTCATCTGTAAAAACAAGGTGATAACATTTTGTGGAGTTGTGAGGATTAAATTAGGTAATATATAAAAAGTACATAACAGTGTTTGGGGTAATAGGTAGTCAATAAGCGTGATATTGTTTCTCTTTACTTTATAAATTTTGATAAAATCTTCCCCCCTACTTTTTTTAGTTGACATGTAATAATTGTACATAGTTATGGAATACAGTGATATTTTGATATGTGTATATAATGTATAATGATCAAATTAAGGTAATTAATATATCATCACCTCAAACATTTACCATTTCTTTGTGTTGTGAATATTCAAAGTCCTCTCTTCAAGCTTTTTGAAAATATAATAAATTTGTAATAAATTACAGTTAACCATATTTACCGTACAGTGCTGCAGAACACCGGAACTCATTCCTCCTATCTAGCTGTAATTTTCTGCCTATTAACCAACTTCACCCTGTCCTCCATCCTCTCCTACCCACTACCCTTCCCAGCCTCTCACACCCACATTTCTACTCTCCACTTCCCATGAACTCAAAATTGTTTTTTTGTTCCCACATATGAGTGCGAACATGCAGTATTTATCTGTGCCTGACATTAATTTTGATAAAATCTTTATTACAGTAAAGCACAATAATGTTGTGTGTGTGTGTGTGTGTGTGTGTGTGTGGCCACATGATAACATTTCTTAAGAGGCAGTTCTCTCACAGACTGCACTCACAAACATTTCTTACCTTTCTTTAGAAGTACCAGGAGGCCTTCATTGTGGCAGTCTCTCTGATAATGTGGTCTCACACCCCGAAGGCATTATAATGGGCCTTTAGTATACTTCCATAATTTATGCAGTACTATAGCACATAGCTTCTCAGAGCTAAATTATTCAAATGTAATTTATTTAAATTCTTTACATTAGGCATAGATACTAACATTGATACATTAGTAACCTAGATTTATTTTCAGTCCACTTGTGTAAAATACTTGCTTCCACCCCTAATTTATTTTTTTCCGGGGATAAAGAAATAAGCTTTGGGCCAGACAACTAAATTCTTTGTGGTTTTAGTAGGTAACTGGCTGTGGGTAGGGTTGCAAGAGTTTCAGCAATGGATGCAATGCAGTCTTAAAAAAGATAAGACAGGTGTGTTTCACAGTTGCCTACTCTAGAGAATCAAAAGAGTAGGTAAATATCTAACCTACACTTGTAGCTTTTGGCCACAGATAACAAAAAGTAAAATGGTATATTTTTACCATTATTTTTAATATACCAATAATAACTGGAATACCAATAATAACTGGTATATTTTGACCAGTTATTATTTTTCTTTCTTTCTCCTCCCCTCCCCCCAAATGAAGGTATACACTGTGATGTAATGAAAAGTACACAGGATTAAGAGTTATTAGGCCAGGTGTGGTGGTGTGCGCCTATAGTCCCAGCTACTTGGGAGGCTGAGGCAGGAGAGTAGCTGGAGCCCAGGAGCTTGAGGTTGCAGTGAGCTATGATGATGCCACTGCACTCTACTCAGGGGGACAGAGTGAGATTCTGTCTCAAAAAAAAAAAAAAAAGAGTTGTTAGTTCTGGATTTGAAATCCATTTCTCTTACCGGTTAGCTATGTGACCTTAGGCAAGTCTCTCCAATCTCTGAGCCTCAGTTTCTCCCTCTTTATAATCAGAATTGGATTAGATAATCTCTAGGATTATGTATAACCATCTCTTAAGATTCTCTGATTTCATGTAGTCTAAGTTTTTCTTTGTTTGCATATATAAGAATAACGTGTCTTCTTTGTCTATCAAATTGCCAAGCATATTTGATAATTTAAAAAGGACAGATTGGCTGGGCATGGTAGCTCATGGATTATAGAATCCTAGCATTCTGGAAGGCCAAGGCAGAAAGATGGAGGATTACTTGAGGTCAGGAGTCTTAGACCAGCCCCAGCAGGAGCAAGACCCCATCTTTACTAAAAATAGAAAGAAATTAGCCGGGCATGGTGGCACACACCTATTGTCCCAGGTGCTCAGGAGGCTGAGGCAGGAGGATCACTTGAGCCCAGGAGTTTGAGGTTGCTATGAGCTAGGCTGACGTGACTGCACTGTAGCCCGGGCAACAGACCAAGACTCTGTCTCAAAAATTAATTAATTAATTAATTAAAAATAAAAGTAAAAGGGGACAGACCATGAGACTTGATAAAATGAATCTAAGCAAACATGCAAAATACCATAACCCCTGAGTCTGGATCTCTAGTAAGTCCCCAAAGGCAGGTGGCAAATATTCAGCTAAAGGAATGGCTTCACAGAGAAGAATATTCATTCTTTCTACCTATGTATGATTAGGAAAAGATGACCACCCTATGGTCCTTAGTGAGATGCCAGAGCCACTAGGTAGTGTTCTAATTTTCAAAAATGTATCAGTATTACTTAGCAAACAAGAAAAATGTAAGCCATTAGTGGGCATTCAATAAAGTCAACTTCAAAGAGAGAGAACTCCTCAACCAAGGGATGTCTAATGAATTTCCCTGGGTTGTAGCTAGTTAACTGACCTGCATTAAAATAGCCTGAGCTTCATACCAATAGAAATAGTGATGAAGGGAACTGTTGATTTTCCCCATATCTGGGACCTGATGACTATCCTTGGAATTTGTCAAAAGTATGCATTTCAGTCCATTGTAAAATGCTCCCAGATTCTTTATTATGAAATATTGTGTACTTTGAATTGTAGAGGTAGGGAACATAGGGAGGAGACATGTTTTTATGTGTGTGCTATATAGACTGCTAAGGTTTTATTGCCAAACTGTTTCTCCCCATTTCAGTCTTCCCATTGCCTTAACTGAACAATTTGCTTAATTATTACTAAAGCTGTTAAGATAAAAGTGAATGGAGATGGCTCCTAAGTCTTATGGTAGAATAAGAGTGTCAAGGAAGCTGCAATATTATGAAGAGTAGCAAAGAAAAGAAATTCAGAGGGTTGAGAAATTATTTATACTGTCTTAACCTAAAGAGAAACTAACTTTGCAGGATTAGAGAGGAAATCTGCTTGATATTATTGGCAGAAGAAAATGGAAGATAAGATTAACAAAGTAGATTAAATTCTTGACATTCTGAATTGACATCTATTATTGAGTACCTATGTGACAAGCATAATGTTGAAGTTTTCAAAAGAGAAATAACGTTTATCAAGTACATGCCATGTGCTAATAGTTACTTTTACCCCTTTCTTACAGATGAGGCTGTTGCTTCTCAGTGCAGCAGTGTAGTCACTTGTATAAGATCACATAGCTATTAAGTATTGCAGTAGATAGAGGCAGGAATATGGTATGTTTGGTAGCTTTGTTAGAATGCTGATCTTTCTGGAATGAAGTCTTTATGTCGGGTGACAGAAAAAGCAATGGACTTACAGCCAGGAGACTTAGGTTTTTTTGCTCCTGTATCTACCATTTAATCTTTCTTGGCCTCAGTATTCTCAGGGGATCATAGTCAATCTCATTTATTGACAGGAAAATGCAAATTAAAACCACAGAAAGACACCACTATATACCAACTAGCATGGCTAAAATGAGAATACCTGTGATTCCAGTTGTTGATGATGATGTTAAGAGATAAAAGTTTCATATGCTGCTGGTAGGAGTATAAATTGGTATAATCACTTTGCAAACCATTGGACAATATCTATTAAAGCTAAGTATATGCATATTCTATGATCCAGCAATTTCTCTCCTATTAAAATATGTACATATGTGCCCCAAAATATATACAAGATTATTCATGGCAGCACTCTTTGTAATAGCCTGAAACGGGGCTGGGGGTGGTACCAAATTAACAACAGTAGAATAAATAACAAAATTGTAGCATATTTATGTAATGAGACATTATAAGCAATGAGAATAAATACTCTACCAAGGAGTGTGTAATGAATTTCCCTTGGCTGGGGCTAATTAACCAACCTGCATCAAAATAGCTTGAGCCTCAAACCTACAGATAATACTGATGAAGGGAATTGCCAATAAACAAACTGTTGCTACATGTATCACCATAATGTATCTCACAAATATAACTTTGAGTGAAAGAAGTCAAACATAAAAGTATATACTATACGATACTATTTATAGAAAGTTCAAAAATCAATAAAACCACCCTGTGGTGATACAGGTCAGGAAAGAGGTAGTTACTTCTGGTAGAGGTAGTAACTGAAAGAAAACCTAAGGAGGATTTTTGGTGTTACTGTTGCTCTGTTTCTTCATCTGGATGGTAATTCATGGTGTGTTTGTGAAGATTTATAGAACTATATACTTATTATTTGTGTACTTTTTACGCATATGTTACACTTCAATAAAGAAGTTTAAAAGGGAATACTATGCTTGTATCATCACAGGTTTGTTGTGGAGATCAGATAAAGGAATGACAAATACTGTACTATAAAAATATTCGTAGAGTAGGGAATTGTTGGATGTTAAAAATGTCTAGGCAGGATGGGAACAAATTATGGAGAGATTGGAGTGCTATAGATAGCTCATGCTGGATCTAGTAAACAGTAGAGAGGCATTGTATTTCCTTTTTAGATGATGGCAAGATGAAAAGATTAACCAGACAAGTGCTACACAGGTTAGATTAGGGGAAGGGGAAATTGAAAATAAGTAGGATAGTTAAGGAGCTTTTTTTGCTTATAATCTGGAAATGGGAAGATGAGATCTTAGACTAAGATGACAACAGTGAAAATGGAGAGAAAGAAATGAAACTAAAACATTTCCAAAGAATAAACAATGGTGTGTGAAATAAACTGGAAATAAAAGATAAGGAAGAAGGAGTCACAGGTGATTCCTAGAGGTCAGACTAATCATAAGAAGAGTAGTGCTGTTTACAGAAATGTTTTCCTCTCTCAAGTGGAAGAACTCGTACATGAACCTTTGCGTACCTCCCAATGGTTTTCTTCTGCTCACTTGAAATTTAGAGCTAAGGAAGAAAGAAATATGATAAATCTATCTTAGCTCCAAAGGAAAGAGAGCATATGTTTTGGAGCAAGGTAAGAATTTCATTCCTTTGAAGCCATTAATATCTTTGCAAAATATAAAACTTTTGCCTTTTAGGCAGTAGAGGTATTAAAATGGACTAGCCATTATATGAGCCAAAGTCCATTTTCAGTCATTGCTGCCTACAGCTCATTTGCATCTGCTCACTGTCGCATCTACAAGGCCCTCTTTCCTGGTCATACCTAGTTGTTTTCAGTGGCAAAATATTGTCTATATCAGCAGTTAGAGCAAAACCACAAACATGTTTCCTATGGTTTGTGGAACATTCTTTTTCTTTTGATAATAGTGTGTAATGTTCCACTGTTAGTAGCTATTGTGAGAAACTGAATAAGGAGGTTTTCATTTTGTGTTTTTCATCAATATTTAAAAATACTCAGTTTGGTGGGAAGAGAGGTAGCAGAGGAAGGGACATTAAACTTTTTTCCTTCTCTTTGAATTTAGTGTAGAAAAGATTATGTATTAAAGGCCTTGTTCCTATCTAGCCTATTTGCTTTTTTTAATTCAAGGACTGAGTTTTATTTTCAGTACATTGATTGGAATCAAAGAGTCAGAGTCAGAAGGGAGTGTCATAAATAGAAACCACGGTTTGTTCAGCTTGAATACCAACATGAACAATTTCTAGATAGCATGCCACTGCAGCTGTGTGACTTAAGCAGAATCAAAACTCATACCCGGTAGAGGAAGATGTGCCAGAGAGGATTCTGGGCCTAAAAGATAAGCCCAAAGTGGAATAGGTTTTGTTTAAAACTAGGGAAGTTTGGGAAAACATAGGAAAATGATCTGTAGCCTCCTTTGTTATCTGTGCAGAAGAGGGAAAGGACAGCAGAACTCCAAGTTCTTCTACTTATTTCAGGCCTCCCAAAGATACATAGAAACACAATATTTTTAGCTACAAAAATGCTCAAATCTGGTCAACTTTGAATTAAGAAGACATTTCACTATGCAGCCAGTGAATTATGTAATGATAGATTTAGCTCTGGTTTCTATTCATTATGTAGTCCATTACTCCCAGTAGCCACTAGACCTACAGATACACTATGCATATTTTCTGGTCCTACTTTCCTTTCTCTTTGAACCCTATCTTTTTCCTAAAGTACAAACAATCGTTGATTCAAGTTCATGAGTGATTTTGGTCTGTGATTGAGGTTCCAGGAAAAAGTAATATAGGAAGATTGAATTACTTTGGGGTTCCTTTGCCTTATGTGTCTTGCTCAGAAATAGTCATAGGTGAAACTTATAAACAGGAACAAATAAGTATGTGTTTGGTCATCTAATTAAAAGATGAGGAGATTTCCTAATGGAAAGTTCAAACGCTTGCAGGTTCATCCCCCAGGGACAAGGGCGATACGCTCTAACTTGCTTAAGATGTGCCCTAACAGTCCAGCTATTTGGAAAGGCTAGCATACAATAGCTGAATGGGCAGAAAATGGGCACTGAACTGACAGTAGCCCAGTTTCAGAGTTACCTTTGCGGGTACCTTTCTGACTCTTCAGGCATACTGGAATTGACTGGAAGGGCCATTAGTTGTCCACCAATATCTGTGCTTTTGATAGTGACCATGGTCTGTATGATTATTCATGGTGCATTATCTGTATTCTTCTTGTCACATTTAATGCTTTCTGTCATACTTTCTGGCTAGCTATGATAAAATCTGATCTACTGCACTTTTTATTTATCCACAAACCCTCCCCACTTTCCCTAGTCAGGATTAATTCCTCCTGTCTGCAGTGATCTTGCCCTGGCTTTTTGTTTTTTGTTTTTCCTTTTTTGTTTTTTAGAGAGACTGGGTCACAGTGGCCTGATAACAGCATACCATAACCTCAAACTCCTGGCCTCAAGAGATACTCCCACCTCAGCCTCCCAAGTAGCTGAGATGACAGACGCAAGCCACTGTGCCCAGCTCCCACTAGCTCTTTAAGCCAGTTTTAGCCTCACATAAACCACAGACCTGCCAGCCTGTAAAGGCAAATTAGTAATCGCCAGCAAATGTTTTAGCCAATTTGCTTGTTTCCAACCTGTTTGCACTCTGCCCCACAATCACTTAACAAACACCATAAAGTTTTTCTCATTACTTCTCCAAGAAATTTATGTGATTCTCTACATGTTTTGTGCACACTTAAGTTTTGTATTATATCTGTATACATTTTATCTCCACTAGAGCCCTGGAGAAACAGGTAGTTTCTATGGTAATTAGCCCAGTAGTTACCAGGGGAAGACAAAAAATAGAAGAATCCTACCTGGAATTTCAATCCTAACGAAAAAGGTATGGAAATTTGAGGGAATTGTTCTAGCGTATTTTTGATATGCCAGAAGAAGGTGCAGCTCTGTGTATGCAAAATGTGTCTTTGTTTGTCATTAAAGAATACTCTGCTGTATTATAACTTCTCAAAAACCATACAGGATCTCTAGCTAGATTGCAGGATACAATTATAAAAGAAAAGAAGGAAGTATTAGAATCTGATATGGTTGAAAGGAAACTAACCCTGAAGTAAAGGAGAAAAGAAGAATGTTATATGGAGGAAGAGAAGACAAAAAGGCCTTTGTGGGTTTTTCTTCACAGAGGTAAATCTGTCCTTGCTGAAAAAGAAATAGTACCATTTGGTCATGGAACATTTATGAGGCATTGTAAAGGAACACCTAACTCAAAAGGAGGTACAGATATGTTAAGAGGGAAGGCGGGGCTCAGTGGCTAACGCCTGTAATCCTAGCCCTCTGGGAGGCCAAGGCGGGTGGATTGTTTGAGTTCAGAAGTTCGAGACCAGCCTGAGCAAGAGCGAGACCCTGTCTCTACTAAAAAACAGAAAGAAATTAGATGGATAACTAAAACTATATAGAAAACATTAGCCGGGCAAGGTGGCACATGCCTGTAATCCTGGCTACTCAGGAGGCTGAAGCAGTAGGATTGCTTGAGCCCAGGAGTTTGAGGTTGCTGTGAGCTAGCCTGACACTACGGCACTGTAGCCCGGGCAACAGATGAGACTCTGTCTCAAAAAAAAAAAAAGAGACGAAGCAACTTCACTCTGTATGTCAAGGAAACACATAGGAAATTCACCCACCTGATAATGTGAATTTTCAGACCATCTATACAAATAAAGGACATATATGTTATATGGGTTCCTCCTGCATACAACATAACTAGTACCAGGTAAAGATGTAGGAGTGATATAGGACTTTATCCAGATGTCTTCTAAAATTTTTTTCACTAAAATAGCCTATTTTGATAAATTTTTTCATAATGCTAAGTTCATCTCCCAGAGGACGAAGGAAGAAAATAGAGGAGCTACTATTCTGGCCTTAATTCTAATTAACAGTGAGGGATTCGTTGAGAGAGTGGAAGTGAAAGAGTCCAAGTAGATGAGGAAAGAGCAAAGGGCAAACCGTTGTATCATACACGCATAATTTCTGCTTCTCCCTCAGAGGGGATCATGCTACCCTGCCCCATTGACCAGCCCTGAGTCATGTGACTTGCATTGGCCAAGGAATGTGAGCAGAAGTGACATGTACGTTACTTAAGGACAAATATGTTTAACACACATCCATACTCTTTTTCCATTTGCTCCAAGACCAGCAATACCTTAGAAAGGGGTTGTTACATCAGCTTCAGGCCAGGATGGACATGTAGCATAAGTTTTAAGAAAGTGAATTCATTGTTGTTGTAAACTAGTGGTTCTCAATCAGGGGCTATGATGTCCCACTCCCCCTTCTCCCAAGGGACATGTGGTAGTGTCTGGAGACATTTTTGGTTGTTGCGACTGGCCTCTGGTGGGTACAGGTCAGTTATCCTGCTAAATATCCCACAATGCATAGTTCAGGCCCTCACAACAAAGAAATATCTGGCCAGAAATGTTATTAGTGCTGAGATTGAGAAACCTTATTATAAGCTTCTGGGGTTGTTTATGACTATAGCTTAACCTAGTCTATCCTGACTAATACAGCAACTATCACCCTAGGTTTGTAATAGCCAGTGCAGAAATAGTTGGGCCTAACCAGTTAGGTACCCTGAAAATTAAGAAGGGAAGTTTGGAAGAAATTTTTTTAAAAAGTAGCTATCATACCATGGCATAAGATTTTGAAGATGACTCAAAAGGATCAGAAACTTCTAGTTCCACAGCTATTACTGTGCAGTTGCAAATATGCCAAGTAAATACAAGCCAAATAGAAAGATCTAAAGCCAATGTGGTTATACAGTGAACTCTCCACTGAACTTAAATATTAAAAGAAAGGAGGTTTATAATCAAAAATAAATATGATTTATCTAACCTAAAAATAGCATTAAAAAAATTAAGATCCAAAATTAACATAATTTAGACCTGCAAAAAGTGGTAACATCCCAGAGGGCTTTTTGTTTGTTTTAGTTGTATTAGCAGCAAGATCAAGCATGAAGTGGATCTTTTATTTGATGCTTATGAACTACACAGAGAAAGCAGAACAGCTTAGCAAGGGTTGTTTCATCCCGCCTCATCTGGACTGCCTACTTCCTGTTCTTCCATAATAGCTGATGTTCCACCATCTTTTTGAGGCTATAGACCTTTTTAGCACTGGCTTTTAAGCTTTGCATGTACTTACAATATCAAAAGCAATTACTGCCTTCTCTTGTTGCATGGAATCGCCCCTACTTTAAAATCTTGGAAATGATAGATTTCTGATATACTTATCCCTTCTTTTCATTTTTTTTGATAAGTCATAGTCGTATATGTTTATAGAGTATAGTGTGATATTTTTATATATCATACTATATACAATGTGATATGATTAAATCAAGCTAATCAGCATATCCGTCACCTTGCTTACCTGTCATTTTTTACGGTGAGACATTTGAAATTTACTCTCTTAGTTATTTAAAATATATAATACATCATTATTGACTATAATCACTCTGGTGTGCCATAAATCTCAAAATCTGTTTTTCTTATCTGTCTAAAATTTTGCACCCTTTGATTAACAACTCCCATTCCCCTTTTCTTTGTAACTTTATACCCTTTCATCAGCAACTCTCCATTCCCTCCCTCCCCACTCCCAGAGCTTCTACTTTCTAATTCTATGAGTTCAACTTTACTATGTTCTACATGTAAGTGAGATCATGTGGTATTTGTCTTTCTGTGCCTAGTTTATTTCACTCAGCATAATGTCCTCCAGATTCATCTATGTCATCACAAATGACAGGATTTTCTCTCCTTCTAAGGCTGAACAGTATTCCATTATGTAAATATACCATGTTTTCTTTATCTATTCATCCATTGACGGACACTTAAATTGTTTCTATATCTTCACTAATATGAATAATGCTGCAGTGAACATGGGCGTGAAGGTACCACGTCAACATATTGATTTCAGTCCCTTTGGATATATGCCCAGAAGTGGGATTACAGAGTTACATGGTAGTTCTATTTTTAGTTTTTTGAAGAACCTCCATAGCATTTTTCATAATGGCTGTATTAATTTACATTCCCACCAAATGTATAAGAACACCTTTTCTTTGCATCCTCTCCAAACTTATCTTTCATTTTTTTGGTAAAAGCCATTCTAACAGGTGTGAAGTGATATCTCATTGTGGTTTTAATTTACATTTGTCTAATGATTAGTGATGCTGAGCACTTTTTCATGTACCTATTGGCCATTAGTATGTCTTCTTTTGAGAAATGTCTGTTTAGTTCCTTTGCTCATTTTTTCAATGGGTTGTTTTCTTGCTATTGAGTTGTTTGAATTCTTTATATATTTTAGGTATTAATCCCTTGTCAGATACATGGTTTGCAAATATTTTCTCCCATTTTGTGAGTTGTCTCTGCACTTTGTTAATTGTTTCCTTTGCTGTGCAGAAATTATTTAGTGTGATGCCATCCATTTGTTTTTGTTGTCTGTGCTTTCCAAGTCATATCCAAAAAAATCATTGCCCAGACCAATGTCTTGGAGCTTTCTCCCTGCATTTTCTTGTAATAATTTTATATTTTCGGGTATTATATTTAAGTCTTTAATCCTTTTTGAGTTGATTTTAGTCAAAGCTAAATAGGATGTAATGCTGTATTTCAGGGCATTACTATTTCCCAGGCTTTAAATATTTTTCAGGCAAAGGCCAAAGAGCCTCTTGGTTGACTGTTCTCTTCCAACTCTGATTGTCTATAATTCTAAATGTAATACTCTGGATTGAAGGTAAGAAGAAATTTTTTACCATGTCTCTTTCAACTCCTATCATATTTTAGCCATGTCTTAAAGCAAGATACTGGGAAATAAAGATGGCAGTCCTTTTGTGGCCATAGAAATTCCGTTTGTACTTTCTCTTTTCTCTGAGGATAGAAGAGGTAACTGCAGGGTCCTGATTAGAGTTAACTGTGTAGCCCATGAGAATTGCCTCATCACATTAATAAGGCAAGGCTCTCTTGTCTACCTATCTAATGTTGGTGGATGGATTTCATTACCATTTTTCATGTCTGAGTTAACATAAACACTAATCTAAAATACCTGGTTGTTCACTGTAGGCCCCTCAAGTTTATAGAATTACTGTCCAGATGTGGTCAGCAGCAGTGAGTGATAGCATGACGAAGACAGACCTGTTTGTATACTTACTCCTAATGAGCTTGTTGAGTGGCAGGGAATTTAGTAAAAGTAGAAATCATTAGTGAATCTCTGTTCTCTCTCACTCAGCCTAGTGATGAAAATCATAGCTAATGTTTTCTCTTTAATGATAGTAATGAGGATAAAGTATACAGCATTTGGGGCACATTCTTAAATTCTTCTTTATTAGTCTTAATTATTTATAAAATATACCTCAATCAGAAGTTCTGAAATCAAAACTAGAGGGATAGTGTAGTGGCTAAGTGAGGCAAAGTTTAAGAAAAAAGTTTACAATATAATGTGACATTTAAAGATTAAAATGTGTTTTATGGATTCCTAATTTTTCATTTGTTGCTATAAATCTTTCTTAGTTTTGTACCTACAAATTCTTGGGCTTAAAATATGTCTTCCTGCCCAAAATAAAAGAATTGGCAAGTCACAAAATAATACAGATAACAAACAAACATTTTTAAAAATTAAATATTACTAGTAATTAAAGAAATACAAATTAAAATATCAAGCTATCATTTTCTCCTATTAAAAGTTTTTTGATGTTTTCTATTACATCTTTACTGTAGAAAATAGGAAAATAAAAATAACAGAAAAGAAGAAAACAATGTTAAAATATCCATAATCCTTATCACAGTGGCAGCACAATTAACATCTCATTATGTAGATCTCAGTCTTTTTTCTATCCATGTCTAAAATTGACCTAATAGTCTAATAGTTGATGTATATTTGAATTTTTCGTCATTGTAAGTAATGCTGTAATAAACGTCCTGTGTGTTAATCTTTCTTGCATCTCTGATTATTTTGTTAGGACTAGTTCCTAGAACTGTTATTGCTGAGTCAAAGCATATTGCATTTTTAAGGCTTTTGATTATCTGTTGTCAAATTGCTGACCAGAAGCTTATATCAAGTGTACAAGAGCATTGGTTTATTCATTCTCTTATCTATATTATTTATGTTGTTTTCTTATCATCACCATTTTGATAATTCCAAATGGTATCTTATTCTTTTAATTTGTACTTATTTGACTAGTAATCAGAGCTTATTTTATGTCTTTTCTTTTTTTTTTTTTTTTTGGAGACAGAGTCTCACTCTGTTGCCCAAGCTAGAGTGCTGTGGCGTCAGCCTAGCTCACAGCAACCTCAAACTCCTGGGTTCAAGCAATCCTTCTGCCTCAGCCTCCTGAGTAGCTGGGACTACAGGCATTTGCCACCATGCCTGGCTAATTTTTTCTATATGTATTTTTAGTTGTCCAGCTAATTTCTTTCTATTTTTAGTAGAGATGGGGTCTCGCTCTTGCTCAGGCTGGTCTCGAACTTCTGACCTCGAGCGACCCTCCCGCCTCGGCCTCCCAGAGGGCTAGGATTATAGGCGTGAGCCACCACGCCCAGCCTAGAACTTATTTTATGTCTTAACAAAATATTACAAATTAAAGAAAATTCTCCATTGCCACATCATTTATAAGAGAAAACAAACAAAATACACACACTGAAATAAATGTTCAAGAAAAAAGGGAAGCAATTATATAAATTATAATAATTTTAAGCAATAAACTACACATCTGTTAAAACATTAAATCTATGAAGTATTTTTACTGACATGGCACAAGTATTATATACTATTAGGTAAGGCAATTAAAATGGTAAATTTTTATGTGTAATTTTATCTGTAATATACTCTTCTTAAATGTGTAAGACAAAAAAAAAAAAAACCTGAAGGGAAATATGCCAAAATGTAATTGCTTCTTATGTGGTGATCAGTGATTTTTAATATTTCATCATTTTTAACACTTTCCACATTTTTATAATTAACGTTTATATCACATTCACGAAGAAAACACATTCTTGTTGAGTACACCACACAAATGGTAGAAGAGGAGAGAGGAAACTGCCCACCTCAATTGGTGTAGCATATATTTAAAAGAGAATATTAAACATTTAAACATTTGATACTGAAACAAGGAGCATGGACAAATAAAGTGAGTAAGATTCTGGCAGGCAGTTAAACATCTAGTTGTCAAAATGTTAAAATTTCTACTTGCTCAAGAAGCTGACTATTGGAATCACCTGAAAACATAATGCTAATGATTTTTACTTCCTTTCTAGGTTGCTGCTGTTGATCTTCTGGTTCCCGGGGTTGGGGAACTCTTTGGAGGAAGCCTCAGAGAGGAGCGGTACCATGTCTTAGAGCAGCGCTTGGCCAGGTAGGACCTAAAACAACACAATTCAGAAATTTGGGGTGAGGCACTCAAAGGTGATCGTGGCATAGTAACAGAGAAAAAATTACATGGGCCTCAGGCCTTGGTGATCCAGACCTGGATCTCAGATTTCTGTGTGACTTTGAGCAAATTATTATTCAGCCTCTCTCACCTTCCCTTTCTTAAAGACTTAGAACTGTTATATGAAAAGTCTGCAATGATATTTGCCCACTATTTGTACATATCTTTCCCTATGGAAAGTAGTTTTTTAAAAAGTTAATATGAGGAGGAAGATTTCCCCCTAAAAGCCTGTCCTACATTTTTCTCTTGTCTGTATTTTCTGTTTATTCTCAGTTATGATTGGTGGACTCGTACAGGGACTTAAAGATAGACTCTGAACCAGGGACAAGATAAAGGTGGGGAAAGAAAACTGCTAAAAATGTCTGCTAAGCTAGCATTTAGAATAAGCAGATTCCCCTTCCTTGGGTTCTCTACTATGTCAGGATCTTGATTTAACTATTTGAATACTTTATTTTAACTTGCTGTTTGAGACCTGGGAAATGAATCCATAAACACATAGAGAATGTTTTGGAGATGGGAAATAGGGAATCATGTTTCTAATTGAACTTCCACTCCTGTATATGCAGTGTCTGCCAACAAACCTTAGTGACTTCCTAAACTAGCCAAGGTTATAAGCCTCTGTTTTTCCATGATTTCTACTTTTACTGTGTCAGACTTAAAAAAAAAAAAAAAAAAAAAAAAATACCTTGCCATGTCTGTATGCTTAATCCTTCTCTCCAGATAATACTGGGTTTCATAGTAACCTGGAAAAGCCATAATTGTTTGAGAATGTCATGTTAAATTAGCCGTTTGTAAGTCCTTCTTTCCCTAATGGAGAAATGCTTAAAAAGTTGGTGCTTTCCCAAGATCCCACCCTCTCCTGGGTAACTAGTTTTGTAATCCAGTCATCTGAACTGCTCTATTAGGTTAGGATCCAAAAGAAAGGGATAAATAGGTTTTGGGGAGATTCTGTGTATCATTCTACTAACTCCTTAATACCACTATCATGTTAGAAAGTCCTCAGAAAGTTGTGTAATTGAAGTAAAAGTCAGACTCTTTAGGTGGAAAGAATCTGAGGATTCTTTGGGGTTTTTTAAAAAGCACAATAAAAATAACACATGGCAAGAAACCTCATCTGTTGAAAGATTAATAGGTCTGTTTTCTTTGCTTGCTTCCTTCCTTCAGGAAACCTTTCGTCATAACATTTAATGTTGACCTAATATCTGATAATATCCAAATTTATCTTTCCTAATGAAATGAATATATGTGTTCCTTATCTCAGAGATTTGTGTGTAGCTGTGGTTCATGTTTTCTGTATTTTTGTATATTTGAATTTTTCATAGACCTGATCACTTTAGATATACTGTAGCCTCAAACATTTTTTAAAGGGCTGATATTAATTTAAATGAACACTGAGGGCTTAAAATTTTATTAATATTTCTCAAATAAGAACAAATCAGCAACCATATTACAAAGGCAGCCTCAGAATTTATGTTACTGTTTTAATGTTATAGAATGAAAGTTGTGTCTGTGTGTGCCTCCTAACAATCTTACCCAGTAAAAATAGTGCTTTTCTTATGTCATAGTACAATAAGCTGATGTCTGATGAATCCCTTCTTTTGGGCTTTGGATCATATTTTCTTTCTGTAGCGTTTATTGTCTAAACCCCTTATTTGGTAATACCTTGGGCTGTTGGTTAACTTACTACCAAGTTTCAGCTCCTCAGCTATATTGTGTGTTACTTGAGAGTACAGGCTTTGTTGTGTACTTCTTCATAAAAAGCTCTTTGCATACAACCCAGAGTAAATGTTGAGTGGTTAATGTATTTACCTTATTGCCATTCCCTGAAAGAATTTTATTATCTTTTCACAGATCAGGACTCAAAGAAGCCTACCAATGGTAAGAATATGGCCCCCAATAATTCATACATATTCTAGCTGCTTGTCTGAGTATTGCCTAGAAGAATTTTAACTTGTATTTCCAAGCCCCTGTGGAAGAGTGTTAAGAACTGTGAAAGGCAGGGAGATGTTGGAGGGGAGGTCAGAAGATTATTTATTCCCTTTGGGTTCTTGAAAAATAGTAATGTTAATAGCTACCATTTAGCTTAGTTATTGTGTCAAATAACTATGTTAAAATGTTTATGTATATTATAATATCTCATGTAATCATCACAACACTTGTGAGTTAGATACTATTATTAACCCCTTTTTATTACCCCTGTAGGCCTGAGGCCCAGAGATGTTAACTAACTTAACCAATATCACACAGGTAGAAGCATGGAGCTGGGACTTGAACTCTCTGAATCGAAAACCTTTGATCTTAACCATTGTGCTTTAATTTCTTGCTGGGCGCAGTGGCTCACACTTGTAATCCCAGCACTTTAGTAGGCCAAGGCAGGAGGATCGCTTAAACCAAGGAGTTCAAGACCAGCCTGGGCAACATAACAAGACCCCATCCCTACAAATAAAAATAAAATTAGCTGGGCAGGGTGGCACATGCCTGTGGTCCCAGTTACTCAGGAGGCTGAAGCAAAAGGATCGCTTGAGCCCAGGAGTTCAAGGTTACAGTGAGCTATGAGTGGGCCAGTGCACTCCAGCCTTGGCAACAGAGTGAGATCCTGTCTCAAAACAAAAAAAAAATTTCTTTAGGTATGAAGTAAGGGACTTGAGCTAAGTGATCCCTAAGGTATCCACGAACCGTAGAAATCTGAGCTGCTTAGGGAAGACCACCTGTCTGTACTCATGCATTTACTTCCTCAAAGTTGTTCTGGTTTTCTTTCTGCATACACTTTCTGCAAATACTTTTCAATATATACAAATCATTTATATTTCTGTAATAGCACTCCTTTGGGATCTTGACATAATAATATCTGCAATAATGTTAATCCTTTTGCTGTCCTCAAGAGAATGAAGGGGCATGTTACACCCTTGCCTTTTGGTAAAGAAGGAGGTAGGTTTCAGAGATGCAAAAAAGCTAAAATTGGGTTACAGTCATGGCCTTTGAATGCCTTATATTTACCAGTAATGACCTTAGGCATACTTAATCTCTCTAAGTCTTGGTTTTCTTGGTTATGACATGGAATGATACTATATACTTCACAAAGTTACTATGAAGATGAAATGAAACAATATAGGTTAACTATCTATGCTCAGTAAATGCTAGTTGCCTACCCCATTTCTTTACTTTGTTCTTAGTCTTGCTGTTGAATATTAGATAGATAAGCCTGATTTTTTTGAGGAAGCTTATGCATTTTACCTCAGATTCTTTCAGTCTGTGAGATAATATTTATGATGTGTAAGAACTTGCCTTAAGAAAGAACTAAATACAAATTTTAATTATTGGTTAAGTAAGTTTAGGCCTTTTCTAGTCTTTATTAATCATTTTAGTAGTATTCTTTTCCCAATGAAAGTTTTCAAATTTCTAAGATCTCCAAATGTAAATATTTATTATTTGAATTTGCTTCCTTTTATGTGGTAATCATAGCATATTCAAGGTAAGAGGGGCCTTACAAATCTTCACATTTGTGATCTCTGCTAATGTTCTCCCATATTGTGAGTAGCCACCCCAGGTGTCTAAGAATTTACTCACTTCCTATTTCTTCATGCCATATGCAAATAAAGTCTATAACTAGTTCTACAGCTTTTCTAGTATCTCTTCTATAATCTGGCTACCCTAGAATCAATCTAATGACAATCAAACAAATATACATACATTAGAAAACTTTTTTCTTAGGAGTGGATTTTTTCACCTGTTAAAGCAAAGGCAAAGAAAAATGCTGCAAACTGAATCTCTCTGCTGAATTCAGTTTGCCGATATTCATGCCAGTGTTTTGAAAGCAATGTATGAGAAATTTGGACCCATCTAAAACTATTGCTGGACCTACTAGCAGCCGCTGAGATCTTCTAGGCGTTTGTGACAGGTGGTTTGGTATGCCCTTAATCTTATTTTGTTACTAAATCAAAGTATACGCTGTCCCCCTGCCTGGTAAACTTAATTTGGCTACCAAACATTTCAATTAGTCAATAAGTTCCTTCCATTTTTCCTTATAGTTCTTACTAATCCGAAGTTTTATATTAGATACCTCTGTCATACTATTCTCTCACCTGGTACGGCTCATCTAGTTGGAATTCATCTTTATTTCAAAAAGTACTTAGTCAACTCCCTAAAATACCAACATATGTAGCCATTATTATTAATGGTGAGGAAATAGGTGGTAGACAATCTTTATGCTTGAGGAGCCAAATGACTACCAGCTGTGGTGCTTAAGTCTGATTGTGGAACTGATTTTACAAATCATTCAAGAAACTCTAAATTTATTTGAGTCAATATTATATAACTCAAGAATTTCCCCACCAAATGACATAATAAAGTATTTATAGTTTTCCTTTTTTTCTTTCCTCTCTAAAATAACTTCATCTAATGCTGGTGCATTAGAATCTGAGTTTTATTAATGGCTTGGCCATTTTCTAGCCATGTGGTCTTAAGTGGATAGGTTTCAGAGGCTGTCTAGCCTGCCAGAGAAATGACTCTGAACATCTTCACTAGGCCCAAAGTGGAGAACTAGAGATTTCTCCTCATTTCAGCATTCAAGAATATATTTTTTGCCTTCAAACAATAAACCTTCATGTAGAAGCACCTACTCTAAAGCATTCCCCGGAGATAAAAGGTTGAATGATACACGATTCCTGCCCTGTTTTAGCTTATAGTCTAATTTAGGGGATATCTTTTTGTAATGTATCAAGCGAAACTCTTCACTCTCCTCTGTGTATTGAACAATATGATTTTGGTAAGGAAAAAAGCATTATCATTAACACACCAAGAAATAGAAGAGGAATGTATTTTCAGAAAAACTAGTAAAGTTACTAGAAATTTTTCTGTAGCCTCATGAGACAAGTTTTCTGTACATAAATACATAAATAACTTATAAAGGATCAAATGACCAAAAGCTCATGACTGAATGACAGGATCTACTGCTGTTTGTCTGGGTAACCTTGGATAGATGAGATCACTTTAACTTTGATGTTTCCATCATCTGTTTGTGGAGGGGAAAGACTGGTCTACCACAATGATGTGGACAATAGCAAGTGATTGCAAAATACTTTTGAAACATAAAATTCTAATTATAACATCTGATCTCATACAGCATGTATAAGTGATGATTCTCTATTTTTAAAAAACAGGTATCTGGACCTTCGTCGATTTGGATCTGTGCCGCATGGAGGTTTTGGGATGGGATTTGAACGCTATCTGCAGTGCATCCTGGGAGTTGAAAATATCAAAGATGTTATGCCTTTTCCAAGGTTTACTCATTCATGTCTTTTATAGCTGGAAGATTGGTTAAGGAAAAGCATACCATTACAGAGGCACTGCACATGAATATGCATATAGGAGAATGCATGTTTGGGTTTTAGAAATGCAGGTTTCAATATGTAATTGTTGTACCGTGAGATGTAACATATGAAAAATATACTCAATCATGATTTTCTTAGAAAGTTGAGAGCATTTCTTGAAAGTATGAACTTCCTTAAGACAAGGTACTTATACCAAGTGGACTCTCAAATCTATTACCTCAATTAAGAAGAAATGAAGAAATTGAACTAGATGGTCTCAAAGACCCTTTCAAACTCTAAAACAGGATGAGATAGTGTATTTTACTTTGTCTTTAATCATTAGATCACTTCCCTGTGTAACTTTTAAGAAACAACTAGTAGCTAAAAATAAAATGTTTTTAGATCTTTTCTCCCTCGCCATTTAACCTGTGATAAATGCCTGTCTTGTTCTCAGTGCTTTACTAAACATTGCATTCACTGTATAAACTCTTTAATCACTTTTGTGCTATAATTATTTTCTATTAGATGTTTATTATTTCTTTAATCATCAATAAAATAGATTTTTAATTAAAATCTATAGAAAAAAGTTATAGTTTTAAATTCCATTTGGTCCTTTCCCAGTAAAATTTGGAAGAAAGGTATTTTCAATCCAGGATGAAGATGGAAACATGGTAAGCCTAAAGGATGGGTAATTCTAGAGTCAAAAAGTAGTGTGGTCTATTAGAGTAAGAAGGGCACCAAATTGGGAGTTTGAGGCCTGACAATTCTAGCACTTTGGACAAGCTGCTTACTCTGCATGAGCTCAAGCATCGTTTTCCTCACAGAGTTGAAATAATAATTACATGAAAGTGTGTATGCATATGTTTGAAATGCTACACAAACTTTTTAAAAACTCCCTTTAGTCTATATGGACGTAGAGCAAATTGTATATTCAGTAGAATTCATATGTATCAAATAATTGTAAAAGGACATACATTGCTAAATAATCAATTTTTTAAGTCTCTTTAGATGGCGTCTCTTAGGTTATTTCCTAAGGAAGTTTGTATGTATATTTTAAACTAATTCAAAATCGAGCAGCTGAAAAGAAACAAACTCCAGAACCTTAGAGTTGGAAGACACCTGAGAAGTTTTCAAGATTGGCTTTCTACCTAATGCAGAAAGATCCTATCTACCTGGGCATTTGGTTTTCCAGCCTCTTCTGGACAGAGAGCTCAGTATCCTACAAAATTGCTCATTCTATGTCTGAATCTTTTTAATTGGTAGTTTTTGCTGAGCTAAAATCTACTTCCCTGGAACCTTAATCCTGTGGGCTTAGTTACCAAGTTTAGGACAGGATAAAAGGGATAATTAAGGCTTCTATAAAGCTTGCTTCAACCATGAATTTAGTGAGAGAAATTCATTTGTTTATTCAACAAGTATTATTTGAGCTGCTTTTATATGCTAAGACTGTGCCAGGTGCTACATAAACAGTTGGGAACAAGTTGCCACCACAAAATTTATAACATGTTGGAAAAGATACTTCATAAGTAAATTAATGTATTATTTCAGAATATGATATGTGCTATAAAGTTACATAAAGAACAAGCATAGAGAAGCTTGCTAGGGAAGGCATCTCTGAAAAAGTAATATTTAATCGTAGACTTAGAAGATAAAATGCAGAAACCATATTATTTTGGGGGAACAAGGGTCACAGACATTCACAGACCCAGAACCTGGAGGCACTACAGTTTCCGAGGTATATTAGTCCATTTGTGTTCCTGTAAAGAAAATGCCTGAGGCTGGGTAATTTATAAAGAAAAGAGGTTGGCCGGGCGTGGTGGCTCACGCCTGTAATCCTAGCACTCTGGGAGGCCGAGGCGGGTGGATTGCTTGAGGTCAGGAGTTCGAGACCAGCAAGAGCAAGACCCCGTCTCTACTAAAAATAGAAAGAAATTATCTGGCCAACTAAAATATATATAGAAAAAAAATTAGCCGGGCATGGTGGCGCATGCCTGTAGTCCCAGCTACTCGGGAGGCTGAGGCAGAAGGATCGCTTAAGCCCAGGAGTTTGAGGTTGCTGTGAGCTAGGCTGACGCCACGGCACTCACTCTAGCCCGGGCAACAAAGCGAGACTCTGTCTCAAAAAAAAAGAAAAAAGAAAAGGTTTATTTGGCTCATGGTTCTACAGGTTGTACAAGCATGGCGCCAGCATCTGCTTCTGGTGAGGGCTTCAAGGAGCTTCCAATCAAGGCAAAAGGCAAAGGGAGAGTAGTGAGTATGTCACATGGCAAGAGAAGGAGCAGGAGATAGCAAGTGGTGTCAGGCTCTTTTAAACAGCCAGCTTTCATGTGAATTAATAAAGTGAGAACTCACTCACTATGGTGAGGAGGGTGGCAAGCCATTCATGAGGTATCTGTACCCATGACCCAAACCAGGCTCCACCTCCAACACTGAGGATCAAATTTCAATATGAAATTTGAAGGGGCCAAACATCCATACCATACTACAAGGCTATCAGGAATCATGCCTCCCGTGATTTTTGAGAAACTGGATAGACTTGTAATGTTAACATGATGGTAGGGCATCCAAAATTACAGTGATGGAAAGAATGCTGAGATGGAGAAATCCCAGGTTCTGGATCTAGCACCACTATGCATTTAGCTGTAGGGCATTAGGCAAGTAAAATAACTGTGGCAGCCTCCAGTTTTTTTCATCTGTAGAACTAGCATTTTGAAGTAGATAAGCTCCAAGGCTCCTTCTGTCTCTTAATCTTCTGTGAATCTGTGCTAGACATAGTCACTAATATTAGTAATTGGTTTAGAATCTAACCTTTAGATCACACATAATCAGTCCCCTATTTTGGTATATACTAAGTGTCAAAAAATGTGTAGTGAAGTCAAATCACTATACAAAAGTTGAACAACAGACTTAAGTCTGTTCAATGTGTGTGTGTATGGAGTGGGGAAAGGTCCTTCTCAAGGCATCAAACATGTATTGTTTTTCTTGCCTTTTTGATAGTCTTCAGCAGTGTAATTCCAAAACTTCAGACTTATTTATTCATTCTTTTCCTTTTCCACACAATGAGTATCTGGTTAAAGCCAAATGTTTGCCACCCATACCAAGCCTAATAATTTCCATCTTTGGCCCAATACTTCTGTTTTACCAATAATTGAACAAAAACAAACACTCACGTCAGACAAAGATGATGAAAATGCCAAAACTAATGCTTGCAGGCAGCATTAACAGGAAAAAATTTTAAATGTCTGCTCATCAGCTGATATATGAATATCTAAGTTCTACATGCAGAGAGCATTGTATAAGTCTATGTATAATGAATAAAAGTATGGATTCAATAGTTGAGTACTGTCTACACTATAACCATTATCTTATAGTGCTCAGTTTGTGAGTTAGAAGGTGATGTGAGGCTGGGTACGGTGGCTCACACCTGGAAAACCAGCACTTTAGGAGGCTGAGGCAGGAGAATTACCTGAGCCCAGGAGTTTGAGGTTACAGTGAGCTGTGATCACGCCACTGCACTCCAGCCTGGATGACAGAGTGAGACCCTGTCTCTTAAAAAGAAAAAAGTCATGTGAAGGTGAGTTAGTTTTTAACTTGAGTAACCAGTTTCCAATGAGGGAAAAACCAGATTCCGTTTTTCCAAGATTTCTAAACATCACCTCAAAATAGTAACCCCAGCAACCCAAGTAGAGTATATTCTAAAACTTAGAAATGTTTTTTCCATCATTTAATTCCATTCTCATTTCTAATTTTGAGATAAGTGGAGAAAAAGTTATTTTCCATCTGGCTGTCCTCTTGCCTGGGGAAAGTTGTGCTGTCATGTTTTTTGCTCTGACAAGAACTTAATTGTGTGAGTGATCCATTCCAGATCTAGACATAACTCTCCCACCCTCTGACCCAGCCCAGAGACTCTTTAACTGTCACAGAACAGCAAAGGAACTGTTTGACCTTTTGTCCCTGTCAGACAGGATCTGCCAGAAGCCTCGCTTTACAATGTTATATATTCAAATTCTCTATAAATTGAATCTAGACATTTAAGCATGACTAAACAGGCATTGAAGATGCAATTGGTGAGATGGATTAACTCTACCCATTTTTACATGTCTTGCTTCAGATAATTATGGATGAAAGATGCTTATTTGGATTGGATTGCTATTTGCTCGTATATTTATTTTAGTAAGTGGTGAGGCAAGAACATAAAAATGTATAGTTGAAAGATAGATTGGCCTGGGTTGATTTGGTAAGAAATGTGTGGGGTGTTTTGGCTTCTGATCAATATTTGTATTCAGTCTGCAATCTAAAGTATGTATAATAAAAAGAAAACAGGTGAGCATAACATCTCATTGTAATTCCTTCCCACTTTATCTTCCAGTTAAAAGATAGAAAAGTGTTTTAAAAGAAAAGGCAGAAAGCAACCTTACTCTGTACTGAAATGATTCAGTAGGACTTCGATAAGGCAGTCTCTTATTAGGTTATAGTCAACACCCCTCCCTGAACCTGGACATTCTACTGTTGCCAGTAGCCCTAGATTGACCTCTGATCAACTAGCGCTCCAGTTAGCTCTTGTGCAGAGTTTGGTTTGGAATCTAGTGAATTTACAGCCATTATTAGCACATTGGGTATATGTTACTGGGAGACCTTTATAAAGAAGCCACGGGGAGTTTAGATGGCTCTTAAACTATCATTCAGGCAGCTGATCATTGAATTAACATAGCTTATGACTCTTAAATAACTTTCTGCTACACCTTTACTGTTCATAATTCTTATTAATTACTATCATTTGGACATTGCTTTACATTTTGTAATTTTTTTTTAGTTTTCTTAGTTCATAATATATTATGGACTTTGTTTCTTACTGAAATTCATTTGGTTTAACGTAAGATTAGTTTGTTATAAAGATTGAGAGTTCCTACTACTGAGAGAGAATAAGACAACAAATGAAGTTCACTACCATCAGCTTCCGGAGACACTAAAGACAGAACTTTCTCATAACGGAAGAATCTTGCATCTTAAGCCCCAGAGATTGGACGTGTTACAAAATACTCTCTTTGGCCTCTACTTTCCTTTTTCTGCTCAGGGAAGAAGGGACTGAAGAATGTGAAGAAAGATGAGGATTGAGCTCAGATACATTCTAGTAAAGAGAAACATTAAAAATGTGATAAAGAATCCTAGACCCAGCAATGTACTTATCTTACTATACCTCAGGTTTTTGTTTTTTTCATCAGTTTACACTCATATTTGCCCTACCTTCCTCTTAGGATCATCCTAGAATTGTACATAGAAAGTTAGATGAAAGAATTTTGATGGGAATTACTAATGTTCTCCCCAAAGTATATAGTCCTTTGATTTTCAAGATGGTACTCTGAGAATAGAAACTTGGGCTTGCCTAGGAGAGGTTTTAATGCTACAAGTACACATGTACACAGCTAGAACTGTATTTTGCAGAACTGGGGCCATTTACAGCTGTAACTCTTTGTCTCATAACTTTCTCTACACACTGGCTCAACAAGAATTGCTGGTTTGCTGTTTTCCTAGGATCCTAGTTTTGAAAAATCTCATTAAAAATCATATCCCTTCCCCTATCTATGATGTATAAACCAACCCTCTCTGAATTTCTCCCAATTCCTAGTAATTTACCCGCTGTCTCTAAAGTGAATAGGAGCTTACTACCTTAATAGAGAACTTCTATCCTCAGAGAACTCTGGTTATTACAAACTTCTACCTGATAATGACGAAACTTGCCTCTCTGTATGATGCAAATGTAATAAATTAGAAACACAGCAACTCTTTTTCTTCTCCCCAGCCTTGTCTTCTCCAATGTGGAATCTCTGTAACTGTTCAGTTGGACAATTTGTCCTTCCCCTGAAGTGCTGCTCCTCTTAGGTTATTCATCAGGCAATATCCTTAAAATGGGCCTTTCTGTTGGGCAATGAAAGCTTCCCTCCCCCGTTCACTCACTCAGCTGCTACCCAAGTATTCTGTGATGCCAATCTTAATATTGGAAGAGCATTAAAGTCTCCAGTGCCTCCTTCCTATCTGCCTTACAGCCTGTCGTAGTTGTTCCACTTCCTGTATACATCATACTGCTGAAGGATCTTAATTACAGTTTCAGGGTGTTCAGGGAAAGTCCCAACCCCCTTCATTTGGGGATTGCACAGATGGGCCTGGGTCATATACAGACAGCATGAGATACTGTTGAAGAACAGTAAGTTCTTTCAGTGAGGATTTCCACTAATATATGCATTTTCTTTGCAGTACCCCAAAAGGCAGGAGCTGATTCTTACACAGTTAGGATATAGCTGGACAATGATCTCTTGAAATGTAATTTCCACATATCGAATTACAGGTTTTTGCATCAGGAAACTGTTGAGTCAGATTCCTGCCAGAAGATGTGCTGAGTATTTGGTGTCTTGGAAGGGTATTAGTCATAGAGGGAGAAGACCCTGGTTTAAGTCTGACATTCCACTTACTAGCTGTGGAACCTTGAGCAGGTAATGTCCTCTCTGAGTCTGTATACCCATCTGTAAAATGAGGATAATGCTCATCTTACAGTGTTGTAAAAGCAGTGGAGATTGTGTGAAAGGGTTTCATAAACTGAAAAACACTGCACAAATGTCAGGGCTTCTAAGGAAAACCTTTCAAAACTCAAGAAATCTGTATGAACCAAGATACTTATACATGTTGAGTGAAATATTTTATAAGAATTAAAAATCATAAGAGAAAATGTGTTAAAATTTAAACAATTAAAAATGGTAAGTTTACAGTTAGAACAGTGTGAATGCTACATACGTAAACCAGAATATGGAAAAAATGAAATCAGCGGTTACAGGGCAGTTGAATTAAGTGGCTTTTTCTTTAAAGACTCCTAGGTATATTTGGTTCAGTTTAATAAACTTTTATTGAGCTCTCACTATGCCAAGCCCAGTGCTAGATCCTGTGAATACAGAAATAAATAGGACATGCTTCTTCATCTCAGGGACTTCTGTACAGTCTTGTCAGTGACCCCAAGTGATTCTGATGTAGGTGGTTTAATTCTGTACTGTGAGAAAGCTCCAGTGAAGTTTTAATATTTTTACAATAAAGGATGAGTAACAATTGTACAAATCTCCTGCTCATTGAAGAAGATACTGTGTTCTCTCTGCATGTGTGAGCTGGTTTTTATGCCTCTATATCAAGGATGGAAAAGCCAGTCTGCAGTAATGCCCCTTGGAACCCATCCAGTGTAGAGCCTGCCACACCACTCAACCTTTATCTCTTTTCCTTACTCCCTCTCTCTCCACAACCTCTCCCACGTTTTCTTCTCTGCATGCATGTGTCTCCCACTCTGATTCCTCCTGTGCCTGGTAATGTAACATCCAGGTGCTTCCCCTGCCTTTCTCCACCCCTCCCCCAACCAGATACATCAATTTTATTGAAAAGAGTAACTTATATATAGTTTAATAAGTACTAATTTACACTGGTTAATGTTTTTCAAAAAAATAAGAGTGGGCTCTTCATTGATCAACAATCACAAAAAAATCCTATGGAAATTTTTACGTCTTTATGTTTCACTATTAATTCTTGATTGCTTTTTTTTTCCTGATGTGTTTGCAGCTCTCAACAGAAATTTTTTAAAGTCCACATGCTCAAATGCCTGTCCTGCCCATAGAGTTGGGGTGTACCCTGCACCCTGACTCAGTATTGCTTGTCTCCACATGCCTGTAAATGGACTTCAGTGACCTTCTCAGGCTACATACCTGTCACCTCTTAGTCAGTGAGAATCAAAGAATTAACAGCTGTAATCACACTGTTGTCTGATGCTGTGAGGCTTTATTTCAAGAGTGGTGACACTCCAGAATGCAGCTGGGATTTCTACATTTTCACGTGTTAGTGTGTATGTTACTTGTACTTCAGGAAACCAAGGGTTGGACAGTGGCTTCCAGACCTCCTTTCCTTATGCTCCCTCAGTACTTTATGCAAATGCTGGTTGTCTTATGCTGCCATTTGTCTTCTCTGCCAGAATGTGAGCTCCACAACAGCAAAGGTAAGAGCACATTCGTCTTTTTATCTGCAGTACCTTGCAGAGTGTCTGGCACATAGTGGTCACTCATTAAAAAACTGTTGAATTAATCATTTAGGTGACCCAAAAAAGGGTATGGGGTGGAAGAATGAATATGTCCATCAGACTAAAGGAAAATATTCCTTTAAAAAAAATTCTAAAAACTGGCATTTCTCTCTTTATGTGTCTGAAGTATTTCACAAATTTTTAAACTAACCCTTTCAGTACAAATCCAAGTCTGGAGCCATTCCCTGAACATAGGATCAAGAGGCAGGAATCAAAAGTAATAATGAGTTTAGCTAGTAAGCTGTCTTTATGACCTCTGTCACTGAGGGTGATTTCTAGGGCATCTTTCCTAGCATTGCTTCTGGAATATAGTGACGACTTTTAAAGACCATCTCTGTACTGTTCATCATTATATCCCCAGCACCTAGCCATGCGCCTTGTGCCCAGTAAGTGCTCAGTAAATATTGTTGAATGAATGTATTCAATTGAGAGAAAGAACATCAGAAGGAAGACTCAGATGAACTTAGTTGAAGTTGCTTAGATTTTCAGTAACTGGTTTTTCCCACCTTGCTCTCTAAATCTAGACGAGTTTATTGCCTACTCTGTGCCCATCTGTGGGGTACCCAAAAACAAGTTAAAGCCTAACTTCTTGCAGTTTTGGTCTCCATACAGTTGGTTGATAATTTCTCTGTGCCCCCACAGTACTTTGAACATAACTCTGTCATAATATTGACCACATGCTACTGTAGATATCTGCCTATTTCACTCCCCAGAAAGGTCCTGAAATTCTTAAGAACCTGGTCTTGTTTATCTTAGTATTCCTATGCTGAACTTGAGGTAGTAGGTTCTCAGATAATCCCTGCTAAGATTTGAGTAACATGTACATAAGTAAACACTCCTAATGTATTTGAATATAAATATTTTGTATTTGAATAGAAATATATATTTTTCTAAGTGTATTTGAAATTTCAAGGGATAGATACTGGGTGTGTCCTGAAAGAAACAAGATAGATTTCCATGCCTCTATTGAAACACTTTTCAAGGTGTCTACTCAGTTATCAAATCTGTCCTTACTCTCAGAATTCCCCCATCCCTGTCTTAGCCAGTGGGTCCCTATCAGACATATTGGGGGCCTTAGCTTCTCTTGGTGATTGAACTAGGGGTGGACACCTGACCCAAAATTTATCAGTCTCATTTTCTCTTGAGAAATTGGTGTTGAGAACACTAGAGAGTCTGGACTGATTACTTGAACCAGGAACATATAGAAATAAAATTAGGAGCTGTAGGGCGACCATGTGCCTCAAGAGACAGGGAAAGCAGTGTGCAGAGAGAAAGAAATGAAGGCAGAATGTTCAGAAATGAAAAACCATATGGCCTGAGAGAGACACACAGACACACACACACAAACTGGCTGCCCAGTTTTTCCCATGTTTATTCCCTGGTTGCTACTCTTCCTGAGGCCAGATTATTCAACTTTTTCTTGGGTTCCATGGGATATACCCACTTTCTTACATAAATTCCCCATTTGAGCTTGAGTGAGTTTGAAATGAGTAGCATGAGTTTGAAATGACTAAAAGAAGCCAAATTAATATACTATCTGACTTATAGAAAGAATTCACATTACTTATTTTTTGTCTCATTACCTTTTTAGTTATACCCACATATTATCCCATAACATGTTAATCAGGAAATTATTTAGATGGAGAATTCCTGATAAAATAAGATGCAGTAGGAGGGTAAGGTGGTTTCTTTGCTTTTCAAGTTTCTTAATATTCTGAGCCACAAAAAAACAGAAAGCAAATGAATGGAGGCTTATTTACAAGAGATTGGACACATGTCAGACCTTTTTGGAACCACACAATTGGATTAAAAAGATTTTGAAGAACTAACACATTTGGCAGCTTCCCAAACCATCTATTTTTGAAGATTCTGCTTTCCAGAACTGTATTAAGAATGGTATTTCTCATGGACTTTAGCTGTGTTTCAAACTAGCCAAAAATAAAAACTCTAAGAAACTAAATTTTAAAATGTGCATGCCTCGAGTAGCCTTGATCCTACTATTGGACTGGCCATAAACAATAATGGCCAAATCAATGAGAGTAAGATAAGGACCTTGCTCTTCAGAAACAGTTCCAAATGTGTGCAGGGCTTTGTATACCACATTCTTTCAACCCTGGTATGCCACACCATGAATTCAGTGCTCACTTAATCATTTTGAAGACATGCATGGAAAATAGAGGAGTACTGTGAACTGCAAAAATCATTATTTGTCTGGTTCAGGAAAATTTCAGAGGAAAATCTTAGGGCTTTTTCCTAGAATGTTGTGAAAATATCAAATTGTAATGATTGCTGCCAACATATTTCTAACCACTCTAGGAAAAGAAAACAACAACAAGTATCCAGCTCTTATTCTGAGCTGACACTGGACCATGGAGATGCTTACATGTAATTTGACTGCATCTATGTTCCTTTTTTAGTTAATTGTGTTAAATGTGCCTCATAACTTCTATTCCCAGTGGGGCTGTCATTTAAAAGGGGGCTGAGGGGAA
Source organism: Lemur catta (assembly GCF_020740605.2). Taxonomy (NCBI): domain Eukaryota; kingdom Metazoa; phylum Chordata; class Mammalia; order Primates; family Lemuridae; genus Lemur; species Lemur catta. Next base: position 54,828,544 of record NC_059134.1, read on the forward strand.
GCTGTTTTAATTCTGGCTTTTGTTTCAGCCACTAAATGTAATGCCACATGATGTTGACCCAACAGTAATCCAGTTAAAAAAGTCTTCGGAGTTACTACATCATCAAAATTAACCCTGATTACATCAAATTATGTTGAAACAGACCACAGCTGTTTGCCCTGTTGAAGCAACTGCTTGAGAGCTCATCCAGAAGATACATCTGGGTGTCAGGAAGATATATTTCGGGTTTATTTTTGTTTCTCAACACAAATGTAGGAGGGAAACACCCTGTTCTGCCTAGAGTGCTTAATGGGAGCTGAAAACCTTGTGATTCGCCAGCAGTCAAAAATTGTCTTAATTCCCAAAGAGAAGGGAACCTGATATCTTTTGTTTCAGTCATCTATAGGAAGGATGTAAGAAAAAGGAAATTCAACTCTGTTAATATTGCTCTTGCCAGCAAAATGAAGTGGAACAGACTAACAAGAAGGTGGTGGGATTTTCTTTTGTGGGTTACACGCAGTGGTATACTAGAGCTGGCTCAAAGCAGCCTGTGAGAGTAGATTGCTCAATTGCGAAGTATTTTGCAAACTGGTTGTTAAACTATAACATTAAAATTAAATTGTAATGGAAAGTAAGTATTCAAGAAGATGTGGGCAGATTGGAACCCTCATACATTGCTGGTGGGAATGTAAATGGCATAGCTACTATGGAAAACAGTTCAGCAGTTCCCTAAAAAGTTAAACAGAGTTACCATATGACTCAGCAATTCCACTCCTGGGTAGATACCTAAGAGAACTGAAAACATGTTCACATAAAGTTGTACCTGAATGTTCATATTAGCATTATTCAAAATAACTAAAAAGTGGTAGCAGTTGAAATGTCCATCGACTGATAAATGAATAAATAAAAAGTGGAATATCCATATAATGGAATATTATTCAGCCATAAAAAGGAATAGAGAACTAATAAATGCTTCAACATGGATGAACCTTGGAGACATTATACAAAGTGAAAGAAGTCAGACAAAAGATGCCACATGTTGTATGATTCCAGTTATCTGAAATGTCCAGCACTGGGAAATTCATAGAGACAAAAAGTAGATTAGTGGTTGCCAGGGGCTGGGATCAGGAGAATGGGGAGCTAAAGCTAAGGGATATGGAGTTTCTTTTGGAGGTGATGAAAATGTTCTGGAATTAGATAGCAGGAATAGTTGCCTAAGTCGATGAATATACTAGAAACCACTGAACTATATACTTTAAAATGATGAGTTATGGTATGTGAATAATTTAAAAATTAAGTCATATAATCTTACAATTAAATGTTACATTAAAAATAAAGGGGCCGGGCGCGGTGGCTCACGCCTGTAATCCTAGCACTCTGGGAGTCCGAGGCAGGAGGATCGCTCCAGGTCAGGAGTTCGAGACCAGCCTAAGCAAGAGCGAGACTCCGTCTCTACTAAAAATAGAAAGAAATGATCTGGACTGCTAAAAATATATAGAGAAAAAAATTAGCTGGGCATGGTGGCACATGCCTGTAGTCCCAGCTACTCAGGAGGCTGAGGCAGAAGGATTGCTTGAACCCAGGAGTTTGAGGTTGCTGTGAGCTAGGCTGACGCACGGCACTCTAGGCCGGGCAACAGAGCAAGACTCTGTCTCAAAAAAAAGGGGGAGGAATAAATATCCCAGACTCATTACTTGGTAATTATTTTACATTTTACTTTTATCTCTGTTCTTGGCATTATTTATATCTATAGGATCTTTATGTTGAAAATACTGCCTGTAATCCTAGCTCTGGGAGGCCGAGGCGGGTGGATCGCTCGAGGTCAGGAGTTCGAGACCAGCCTGAGCAAGAGTGAGACCCCGTCTCTACTAAAAATAGAAAGAAATTATCTGGCCAACTAAAAATATATATATAAAAAAATTAGCCAGGCATGGTGGCTCATGCCTGTAGTCCCAGCTACTCGGGAGGCTGAGGCAGTAGGATCGCTTAAGCCCAGGAGTCTGAGGTTGCTGTGAGCTAGGCTGATGCCACGGCACTCACTCTAGCCCGGGCAACAAAGTGACACTCTGTCTCAAAAAAAAAAAAAAAAAGAAAATACTAAATAATGGTGTATTACTGTGTATCTCCTAACTCTGTATTCAAGGACATTAAGTTGATAGCTTGAAATTGGCCATGGGATGAGGAGACCAGAGTATTTATGACACAAAAATTGGTATATACGCCGGGCGAGGTGGCTCACGCCTGTAATCCTAGCCCTCTGGGAGGCCGAGGCAGGTGGATCGCTCGAGGTCAGGAGTTCGAGACCAGCCTGAGCGAGACCCCGTCTCTACTAAAACTAGAAATAAAAATTATCTGGACAACTAAAAATATATATAGAAAAAATTAGCCGGGCATGGTGGCGCATGCCTGTAGTCCCAGCTACTCGGGAGGCTGAGGCAGTAGGATCACTTAAGCCCCCGAGTTTGAGGTTGCTGTGAGCTAGGCTGACACCACGGGACTCACTCTAGCCTGGGCAACAAAGTGAGACTCTGTCTCAAAAAAAAAAAAAAATTGGTATATACTATAAATGAAGGCTCCCACCACCATGACCAAAGAGACAATTTTAAAATATTTACCAACCTATCACTGGCTGTATGGGTCAGACAATCATCTTGGGTAGCTGATAGAATTATGGAGTTATTAATAGATGAAATGATCTCCTGAGGCCTGTGGATCCCCAGCAAAAGAAAAGCTAGCAAATCTGTGTAGCCATTATGCATGCATGAAGTGCAGAAGAAAGTGGCATTTCTGGTCATCTGTTGAACGAAACCACTTTGAGTCAGGGGACATGATTTCTCCAGCTCTGCTAGTGTTCTGCCTGGGTACAAGAAAGGTTAGGTGCTAAAGCCCCTGTAGAACTGCCACAGTGAAACCAGATGTCAGAGTAACCGCAAAGAGTGTTAAGTCTTAGTCCTAGAAAGAAGGATATCAGAGGACTCTATACAACAGCAGAGTTTGGAAACTAAGCATTGACATAACTAGCTCTGTAGAACCTGGGAGTAGAAGTCAAAAGGTTAAAGGAGCCATTGTTTTTGAAACTACCCAACAATTGCAGCCATCCTTTTTTTTTTTTTTTTTTTTTAAAGGTCTGGCTTTGTCACCCAGGCTGGAGTGCAGTGGTGTGATCATAGCTCACTGCAGCCTTGATCCCCTGGCCTCAAGTGATCCTCCCACCTCAGCCTCCCGAATAGCTGGGATTACAGGCACACACCACCATGCCCACCTAACTTTTTAATTTTTTTGTAGAGATATGGGTCTTGCTTTGTTGCCCAGGCTGGTCTGGAAGGAACTCTTGGCTTCAAGCAATCCTGCTATCTCAGCTTCTCAAATCCTGGAGCACAGGGATTACAGGTGTGAGCCATCACACCTCGCCCTACACCCATCTTTAAAAGTGGAACTGCCTAGGATTGCCTTCACCTTCCCAGCTCTTCCAGCTAGGCCAGTCCCTGTGGGTTTAAATACAATGCAAAGAGAGTGGACGTTGTGTTCTCACCATAAAAATGATAACTATATGAGGTAATGCATTTGTTAATTAGCTAGAGTTAGCCATTCCACAATGTACATATACTTTAAAACATCATGCTGTACATGATAAATACATACAATGTTACCTGTCAATTAAAAAGAGTATAGCCACATTTAAGTACCTTCACAGATACTGTTCTCTGGTATGGATTGATTAGAGAGTACTGGATACTCCAGTGGTCCATAGCTCCCAGCTGTCATCCTTAAGAGTTGCTGCCTTCGTTCTCACAACAAACATTTAATGAGCTTCTATTGTGTGCCTGGCACCATCCTGGGAACCTGTGGGGATACAAATACAAGGAAGACACATTCCTGCCCTCAAAGAACTCACAGTTCCGTGACAAATAAATATTTACAGTACGTTTGATAACCCAATTTATATAGGTGCAGGGTGGATGCCAAAAAAAAAAAAAAAAGAATGAACAATTTTGCTGGGAAATGGGTATGGTAAGTTTCAGGGAAAAGTCTTGACATATGTCCAAGATCTAATTCAAGGTAGGAGTTCTCTCTGCAAAGCAAGTAAGGGGTCAACATGCAAAGTATGATTTGGAGTACTAAGGCACTTTCCCAAGGGCCTTCACAGTTTTTGTTCTTGGGAGAATATGACAACTTGCAGCAGGATCTGTGCAACACAATGATGTTAACACCCCCACCAGTGTTAGCAACGATGTTCTGGGAGCCTAACTGCCACAGAGCAATTAGCACTGGTTCTGGTTATCTACAAAGGAGAAATTGGGAAAGTGGACTTGCTCAAACTTTTCTCTTTAAGAAAGTTTGTTTCCAAAATATCTCCCACTGGGTGTAGTGTCAAACAACTGTCAGACTTTTAGCAGCCACAGACTGGGAGGAAACCCAATTAGGTCTTTAACCACACCCCAAGCCCACTGCCAGATCTCGTCCTCATCCAGATGCCAAGAGTTAACTTGAGTAAGTCAGGGTAATATGATGGAGGGAACCAAGTGGGCTTAAAGCAACCTGGGTTAAAGAGGTACACACCTCAGTGTTCCTGAGAGATGAGTGTCCTGAAAGTCACTAGCTGAGTTGGCTCAGCTGGTCACACTGACCTTGGCAGGCAGCACTCGGCTATGAAATTAACCTGTCAACTGAAGGGGAGAAAAGGCAGAAGGGCTAGGACACAAACATCCGTCCCCACCTCCAGTCCAATCACTGACGTCAGGCCTGGCATACGTGGTATTAATCACGCCAGCCTGGTGTGTGCACTTGAGGACAGCTCTCCTTCCAGCCCTTCAACCCGTTTCTGGGAGCATTCCACCAGCCATGCACCTGCCACTGGCCACAAAACCTCAACTCCCAGACAGGCACGGATGCAGGCTGTCACTGACGACAGTCAAAGCCACAGTGTACCCTTTAGAACCCCAGCCTTTGTGGGGAGTGGGGAGACGGGAGCAGGGATAAAAGTGGTACCCATGCTTTTCTCCCAGTATACAGCTCTCTAATCTCTGCAATGCTCCCTCTCCATAAGATGGTCATTTCCTGGGAATTTAATGAGAATATAGAATTAATGGTCCAAAGCGCTCTTGGAGCCAGTCATTAATTCCCTCAGGAAATACCAGTGGTCTTTAAACAAAATTGCCTAAATTAAAGGCTAGTGATGCATGTCCTCACCGGGCTGAGGGAGGGGCTGTCACTCCAACTGGTTCCAATAGATGGCGCCTATCTTCGTTTAAATAAATCATTCAAATAATTTGTTTTCCATTTTTCCCCAGTGAAAACCAGGGAGCATTAAAAAAAAAAAAAAAAAAAAGTCCAGCAGGGATTGGAGAGGATTTAGTAAAGGCCCCAATGGGAACGTTTTGTCCGAAGGCTGTTTCCAGACCTGGCATGCCTCTCAGGCTCAGGAGACTGATCCACTCCTGGTCCCGAGCAGTCCCATTTCCTAAGTGCAGCCTAGCAAGAGAAAGGTACGGTGGGAGCAAGGCTGAAAAACAGAAGAGCCTCTATCTCTAACCTTCGTGGAAGGTTGGGGTGTTGCGACTTCTGAAAGCTGATACTCTGTGACTGTCGTATTGCAAGGCCCCTCCTGCTTGGCCACAAAACATCAAACTTTTCTGTTTCCACGTGGAATTTTAAATAACAACACAGAGTCTTTTGCTAAACAAAATAAGACCCTAAAGAGTTTCTGACAGAATGTGACCTAACCCCCAATTATTGTTGAACAGTCTCCCAGTCTGTGTCTTGAATCATATAACTATCAAAGGATACACAAAAGAAAACTACTCTTCTACAGAAAGATGGGGCACATGTCTGCCTGATTTGCATCACAAACCTCAGCTGCAGCAAAACCATGCAGATTTCTCCGACTCTGCAATCCCTGAGACTTGGCACCATGACTCAGAGGTGAATGAAGTCAGAGGACTGCTTTATTTTGGTTGGGAGTCACCGCCTCCTGATTGATTTGGCATACTTTTAAGTATTTTGATATTTATGTCTCACAGGGATTTAAAGTACTTAAAGCCAGAAGTTAAAATGGCCGTAATTTTGGTGGTGGCCTTTTGTATGTGACTTAAAGATCCCTAAATTAGAACGTTAAGGGGGCTCTGGTCCCAGCTGCAGCCTGTCTGACTTTACTTTCCAACCAGCAATACAATGGATATTGAAAAAAGTCAGCGACATGTTGGGTACAGGGGATTGATCTCTAAACCTCCCAGGATGCCTAGAAGAACTAAGCACATGGTAGGGGAGTAGCTTTTACAAACCGATTGAAATGGGTGATCTTTCCCAACCCAGCCAAATCTGTTGGACCAAAGGATGTCCAACGGCTTGAAACAATGACCTTAACTGCACTGAGACAGGGAAATGAACAAAATAGCCTTAGTCTAAGATTGTATAGAGCAGTGCAAGATGCTGCTTCTCCAATTCATGCTGGAGTTGTGTGCTTCCACATACTTTATCTGTTAAACATCACCACAGTGAGAGACTATCATTATATTCCTCTTTACATATCAGAGGTCTCATAGCCTGTGTCAATGTGTTGGAACTCGGGGGGAATTTTTGTCCCTCATTTCTTGTTTTTCTACACCACCTTGCCTTCCAATTCACTATGAAATACATTGACTAATTTTTTCTTCCTCCACTCTGCAAATCATAGGATTTTTCTTCTGAATTCTGATTTCCCAGAGGCAGTGTGGGAGGCAGCCAGCTGGACTTTGTTTTCTGGCAATAAAAGGCCCCCCACGTTGGTCTGCACACGTTAAAACAATTCCCTCATTTTGAATAGCAGAGGAACAGGGCTCCCCCTCCCCCCACACACCTGAATTAGAAACTTTTCTCTGCATTGTGCTAGCTGTGGGGCCTTAGGTTATCTGTAAAATGGGAACAATACTGCCCACCCGGTTTTAGATTTGTGAAGACAATCCTGTAAACAAGGAACGCAAAGGGGCACGTAGTAGGTCTGTTTCCTTCTTTCCTACTGCCGCCAAGAGGGTGCGAGAGTTCAAGAAACTTGCTGAGAAGCGGGTCACTTATTTCAGCCGGGACCTGATCCACTGAAACCTGAAACTCTGGAAATGGCTAGGAAACGCGAGCAGTCCTCGAATGCCTTGCCTGCCCACCCTCGGTGAAAAATCGATCCGCGACCCCGGGCGCGCAGTCCCTTCCCCTCACACACACCCCCTACCGCCACCAGGGGCGCGCCTGCCGCTCGCGGCTTCGCGGGGCAAAGCGGGACCCCGGGGCGGGGCCGGCCGCCGCTCTCCGCGTGCTCACGGGCCGGGGCTCTCGGCTTCAAAGCCCCGCGGCCGTAGTCGCGTCCGTGCGGGCGCTCCCGGGGGCGTGGCGAGCGCGCCGGCCTGCCTGCTGGGGCGGACCCGCCGCGGCCGGACTGGGAGTGCGCGTGTGCGCGCGCGGGCGAGAGCGGGCGCGCGCGGGGCCGCCTCGTCCTCGCCCTGCCGCGGCCGCCCGGCCCCTCCCCTCCCCCGCGAGCTGCGCACCGCGGCCGGCGGACCCAGCGGCCCGCGCCCTTGTCCGCGCGACCCGGCGGCGGGCTCCAGTCGGCCGGCAGCATGAGCGGCGGCGGCGACGTGGTGTGCACCGGCTGGCTGAGGAAATCGCCCCCCGAGAAGAAGTTGAGGCGCTACGTGAGTGCCAACGGCGAGCGGGCGCGGCCGCCGAGGGGCGGGCGGGGGACGCCGGAGGCCTGCCAGGGGCTGGGGGCTCTGGGAGGGGCCCCCGGAGGAGAGAGCGGGTCCCGGGGCCTCCGGGGGCGAGGCGCGGCCGGCACGCCCCGCTGCTCTGGGGTGTGTGGGGCACCTGCACACCTGTCACAGGTGCGCCGCCGAGGGGCGGGGCGGGCAGGGCGGCGGGTTGAGGCGGCGGCTGCTACTCCTCGAGGCGGGCGCGCCGGCGGCGCCTCCCCAGCCAGCCTGCCTATAAACTAAATACAATGTGCAAGTTTCTTTCGATCGTTTTCGGAGACCGAGAGAGTTGATTCCCTGGGCTGGGGGACCGTAGTCACCCTGAGCGGCTTCAACCTGCAGGGTGGGGGAGTGGGCGGGAAAGGGGGGCGTAGGCTGTAGGGCCGCGCCGCCCGGCCCCACAAAGGGCGAGGCGCTCACACCCTCTTCCCTTCCCTTTCTCTGCCCGGCCCTCCCGGGTAGCCGCCTGCCTCCTTCCAGTCCGCAGCCGCTGCATCATGGCCAGCGTCAGCGGCATGTGCAGCCCTTGTATTAAGTGACTCATTTGTTTGTCCCCCGTCTTTCCCTTTATTCTGTATGTCTCTCACACACACCTCCCCCACCCCCCCACGATGGTGACACTGCAGTTTGGTCCTCTGTAACTGGCTCGGGTTTTGTATCGTGCAGCTAGCTCCTTGGTGTTTTGGGGTCGGGAGAGATCAAGGTTTTCAGTTACCAGGTGTTGCTAACCGACAGTGTTTACTGAAATTGCTGGTGCAGCCTCTTCCCTCTAGGTGAGAAACTGGCAGTATGGGGGAAGGTGTACAGTCTGGCGCTGAGCGATGGAGTTCTGGCTTTTTTTTTCCCCCCCTTTTACCAGAGGATGCCCTGCCTGATGAGGTCAAAGTACAATATGGGCCAGTTACCGAGATCTGGATGAAATGGCCCTGAGGTAGTCGCAGGAGTTTGGAAATGGAAGTAAGGAGTGCTAAAAGATGTCTCGGCCTCCCATCTTCTCCCACTTCACTTCCTAAGAAATGCCCTTGTTAAACTGACTTGTGCCGGACTCCCTGGGTGCACTCCCACAGCCTGGAAAGGAGCGATGCCCTCCAGCTGTAGTGCATCAAGGGAGCTGGGAATAGACCCTGCCCTGTCAGCTGCACCAGTGGCTGTCCATGGGGGGAGAGGCAGAAGCTTACCAGAATTTCCTGTCTTGGCTCCCCAGATCAGAATCAAGGGACTTCTGGCCTCTGGACTGAGGAAGTGACATTCTGTTTTTCAAAGGAAGTGTTGTTGTTGGGGAGTGCAAGTGTGTGTGTCAATGAAATCAGGCTCTTACTTAGATCATTGGCTGGGAAAAATCTAAGGATTTAGCACATGACTTTTGAAAGTGGACATAGATTTATAGTAGGGATGAGGCAGGGAATTGTTCATCTCAGTTTTGAAGGTCATTTTTAGGATTGTCTATGTAACCAAAGTGTAATTACTAAGAAAGAAACTTTTTCCTCTTCAGGGTTGTATCAGCACATTAGGAAGGTTGAATTTTTTTAAGAATTAGAGTTAAGGAAGAGTAATTTGCTATTAACATTTTCATAAGTATTTTAAAAAACACTTTTTTTCTCAAAGAGCTTCCAAAAACTGTCTATAAAAGTAGATACCATACCAGCTAGTGGAATAGACTGTCCAGTAAAAAATGTGACCCTTAATTTTCAAATTAGAACACTACCCTAAACAACCTTGAAATTTTGTTTTTGAAACAATTTGCAAACAATTTGATACTGTATCAACATTTGACAGATCACTACTTCAATTCTATCACCCAGAATCTCTTTATGACCTATTTCTTGGGTATTTTTGTTCACAAACAACTTTAGTTCAAAATAACTAAGTTTGGAGGCTTTGGGGCAAGCACCTTTTCCACCCATTTGAATGACTGACAACTTAGAGCCACATAATGACCTCAGCCTCTCTTTCCTATCTGCCATGCAGCTCCAGCCCACAGGGTACCTGAACAGACTGGCAACAGCTTTTCTTAGGCTAGGATGTGATGTGTTCTACTGATATCACTGGAAGCCTCTGTGACTGGAAGTTCAGTTCCCCTGGGTGAAACTGAGCTGATCTATGTAATCCTAAACTTCTGGGAAAGAGCCTACCTTTACATCTTTTCTTTTTGAATATTGAGAATTTCTGCACCCTGTTGCAAGTTAGAACTCCTCAAGGTTGCTCAGTTTGTTAGAGGCCCAAATTCATTACAACCAAACTTGGAAAGAAGTATTTCCCAGCCTCATTGCTATACATTTACCCCCAAATAGCTGCTGCTTCTGGTATACATCATAGGCATGTGGTATTATAGACTGATAAATCTTATAAAAGAATGCAGCAAGCATCTGAGATAAGGGGAAGAAATAGTTTATGAAATAGATTATAACTATTTAAAACTACTTTTAGAAACTTCTCATTTAATTTTGGGTGAGGGGTAGGTATAGGAGGGAAAAGCAACTTGTAAGAGTCAATGGTAATATCAGCAATTAGTTTTTAGGGATTTTTTTCGTCAGCCTTTTCTAATTAATTATAAGAAGGTGTAAAAGATTTATTCGTTATTTGCTGTGTTCCTTGGAGAAATTACAAAAAAAAAATGACTCTGGCAAATGCTGAGTATTGCCCTTAAGGCATCATGATATAGTTACAGTGGGAGGCAGTCAGGAAGGACAACCCTCCCATCATGCTTAAGTATGTATGTCATGTGTGCGCATGCCCCGTGTGTGTTTGTGTGCATGCATGCATGCATACAAAGCTCAAACAGAATTTTCTTGGGAAAAAAACATTTTATGACATACACCACATTGTAGATTTCTATTAATTTCACTGGGTTAAAATATTCAGGGAAAGAGAAGATTGGCAGCAACACTGCCCCCTGGTGGGTAATTTTAAGAAACTTGGGTATTGATTATAATGAACAACAGCATTAAGGAAACAGTAATTGTTTATTTTCACTTTATTTATTAAATAAATATAATGATTAAATATCTGTGTCCTGGGAAGTGGATTAGGTACTGAGAATAAAAATTAATCCAACCCTTCAATTTTAGCACATGACCTTGCTTTCTCCTTCATGAAGATTGAAATAATCAGGGAGTAGCTGTCCGAGTGTACCGTGACCACACTTCCAAATTTACCTGTATCTGCATGGTTCCTTTCCTTTTTCCCTCTTCTTAGAGTAGATGAAGTGCCCCTTCTATATACACTAATCCTGCTACTTGTACTTTGGGTCATACCTTCTCCTACCTACTCAGAATTCTTACTCTTTCTGTCACAAATCTTCAACTTCTTCCCTCTACCGATTTCCTTTCTACTATCATTTAAACATATTCCTTTTAACAAAATTCTCCCTAAGTATCACACCCTCTCCTACTCACTGTGCTTTCTCCTTTTCTTCAGGGCTAAACTTGTTGATGGTCATTTATGCTGTCTTCATTTCTCCCACCTTCTCAGTCTGCTCTAATCGAAGCCTACTTTGTCATTTTACCAAAGCTATTCTCACAAAGGCACCAGTGACACCCGGGCCACTAAATTCAGAAGATGATTTTTTTACTCATTTTAATTAATCTCTTCACTGCTTGGTTATAGTTGACCACTCACACTCTTTTGAAACACCTTCCTCTTGTCTTAGCCGACACCATTAATGCCTGGTTTTTCTCCTTTTTGCCACTCTAAATCTGCTTTGCTAGACTGACTTCCTTTACCCAGTCCTTAAAAGGTTGAAGCTCCTTTATAGTCACAGCAGCTGTGTGGTTTCTCCCCATTGGCGATCTTGTCCATTCTCCTGGCTTCAATTATCATTTGCATGCTGGTCATGATCAAGTTAAATTTCCATCCAAGAGTTGTGTTCTGAACCCTAGACTTGTATATCCAGCTGTTAATTGGGCATCTTTATTTGAATGTTTCCTAGTCAACACAAACTTACCACACCCAAAACTAGACACTTCTTCATTCCTCTCTTCTCCACCCCACATCTGCTCAGAACATAATGCCACTAACCACCCACTTGCTCAAATGAGAAACTTGGGAATCATTTTTGACCCCGTCATCCACTATCGCACATCCAGTCTTTCACTAAAATCTACTAGTGCTATTATCTGAATATTTAATATCTTTGCTATATACTTCTTCAATCCTACTGCCATGACTCATAAGATTAATTATCGTTTTATTGATTTAGATATTTGGGGGGGGTCTCAGTCTCTCACCCAGGCTAGGATGCAGTGGCACGATCATTGTCCACTGTAGCCTTGAACTCTTGGTCTCAAGGGATCCTCCTGCCTTAGCATCCCAAGTAGCTGAGACTATAGGCTCCAACCACCAAGGCCAGCTAATTATCATTTTAATAGCCATCTGCTGAGCACTTACTCTGTGCCAGGCACTATGCTTAGACCATTGATCTCCTAATCCTTTTAGCCCTCTGAGAAAGGAAGTGACTTGCCCAAAGTCATCTAGCTTTGTCCCAAAGCCTGAGCTTTTTTTTTTAATTAAACATTTTATTTTGGGGTAATTGTAGATGCACATCTAGGTATAAGAAATAGTAAAGGGAGACCTGTGTACTCTTTATTCAATTTTCCTTAATGATAGTATCATACAAAACTGTAGTACAATATCACAACCAGGGTATTAACAATGATACAGTCAAGATACAGAACATTTCCATCACTACAGAATCACTTATGTTGCCCTTTTATAGTCGTACCCACCAGCATCCCACCCCCACCATGTCCTTAACCCATGACAGCCACTAATCTGTTTTCTACTTTTATAATTTTGTCATTTCATAAGTGTTATATAAATGGATTCATGCAGTACTTTTTGGAATTTTTTTTATTGAGCAAAATAAACTAGAGATTCATCCAAGTTGTTGTATGTATCAATAGTTCATACTTTCTTATTACTAGTAGTAGTTCATGGCATGGATGTACCACAGTTTAACCACTCACCCATTAGTTGTAATTTACATTTCCCTAATGATGTAATCTTTTATATGGCTATTTGCCATCTGTATATCCTCTTTGGTCAACTGTTTCTTCAAGACTTTTGAGCATTTTCTATATAGATTTTTTTTTATTGATGTTGAATTTTGAGAGTTCCTTATATGCTCAAGATACTAGTCCCCTGTTGCATATGTGGTTTGCAAATATTTTCCTCTAGTCTGTAGCTTGTGTTTCCACCTACCTAATAGCCTATTTAATTCACTTATATTTTTGTTTACAGTGTACTTTCTTCCTTGCTGATGTTTTAAGGTTCCTCTTTTTCTCATTTCTCTTCTGTTTAAGGAATTTCCTGTAGCCATTCTTTCAGGGTAGGTCTGTTGGTGAAAAGTTCTCTTTTTTTTCCCCTTCACCTAAGAATGTCTCAGTTTCCCCCTTTATTCTGGAGGTGGTTTTCCACTGAGTATAGAATTCTGGGTTGACAGTTCTTTAAGCACCTGAAAAACGTAGTGTCTTTTCCTTCTGGCCTCAAGTGTTTATGATGAAAAATCCACTGTCATTCAAATTATTTTTCCCTAGGAGGTAAGATGTCATTTTCCTCTAGATGCTTTCATGATTTTTTTCTCTTTGTTTTTAGACGTTTGTGATGTATCTTGGTGTGGATTACTTTGGGTTTATCCTGTTTGAAGTTCACTAAACTTATAGAACCTGTAGGTTTATCTGCCTTGCCACATTTGAGAAGTTTTCAGCTTTTATTTCTTCAAGTACTTTTTCAGTCCTGCCCTCTTTCTCCTCTCCTTCCAGGAATCCAAGGACGTAAATGTTAGATCTTTTGTTATAGTCCCACAGGTTCCTTGGGTTCTAATCATTTCTTTTTCGGTCTGTTTTTTTCTGTGTTGTTCCTATTGAGTCATTGCTACTGTTTTGTGTTCCAGTTCACTGACCCTTTTCCTCTGTTCTCTTTATAGTGCTGTTGAGCCCACTGCTGAACTTTTCATTTTGTTATTGTATTTTTCAGTTCTAAAATTTCCATTTGGTTTTTCTTTACATCTTCTATTTCTTTGCTGAGACTTTTTGTTTCTTTGTGAGGCTTTCCATATTTCCATTTGTTTCAAGCACCTTTGTAACTGCTCACTGAAGCATTTTTATGATGGCTGTATTAACATCATTATCAGATAATTCTGACATCTGTTAGAATTGGCATCTGTTGATTATTTGAAGTCTTCCTTATTCTTGATATAATGAGTGTGGTTTTGTGTTAAAACCTGGACATTTTTGTATTTTGATACTCTGGATCTTATTTAAACCTTATGCTGTATTCATATTACTCTGACACTGCTCCAGCAGGGGAAGGGGGTGCCCAGCCTTAATAGTTCCAGGTAGAGGTAGAAGTCCAGATTCTCCCCTCAACCTCTGTTGACACTCACAATAGGAAGGTACCTAATTACTCCCAGGAGGGGACAGGGTTTCCAACTTCCCATGTGGTTCCACTTACTCTGCAGAGGTAGGGTACCTTGTTAATAGTCATTGGGTATGAATGCATCAACTTTCTACTTGGCTTTCTTTGAGACCTCCCTAACAGGTATCACCTGGCCTTATGACAGCCTATCAAGGGTGGAAGTCTAGATTCCCACTCAGCCTTTGCTGCTTTGAATCAGGATTGGACTACAGTTTTTTCTGTGGTGTTTGCCTACAGTAGAGCAGTTACTGTTTAGGGGTTTCATGTCTTACTGGGCTGTCCCTTTCTTGATCTTTGGCTAGAGAGAGAGGAGACTTTGGGGGGGAATTTTTCTGCACATGTTGGTGTTTCAGCCTTGCTAACTTCTTTAGCTCCAATTCTAAGATATATGAGGCACCTCAGGTGCCAGGGTCCCTAGCAAGTCTGCCTTCTTCTCTTCGTCTTTTAGATTATTCTTAGGGTTTTTTTTTGTTGTTGTTGTTGTTTTGGGTTTTTTTTTTGTTTGTTTGTTTTGAGACAGAGTCTCGCTCTGTTGCCCTGACTAGAGTGCCATGGTGTCAGCCTAGCTCACAGCAGCCTCAAATTCCTGGGCTTAAGCAATCCTACTGCCTCAGCCTCCCGAGTAGCTGGGACTACAGGCATGCGCCGCCATGCCTGGCTAATTTTTTCTATATATTTTTAGTTGTCCAGCTAACTTCTTTCTATTTTTTTAGAGACAGGGTCTTGCTCTTGTTCAGCCTGGTCTCGAACTCCTGAGCTCAAACGATCCTCCCACCTTGGCCTCCCAGATTGCTAGGATTATAGGCGTGAGCCACCGTGCCTGGCCCCTATGTTTGTTTTATATATAATATCTAAGGTTTTTAGTTGTACTTAGTGGTAGGAATGGGGAAAAGTATGTCTACTTCATTTACCCACTGTGTGTGGTATTGAGTATTGTGTATACAAAAGTACTCAGTACCAATAAACATTCAGTGTAGTAATTTCAATTATTAGGTATTTTCTTCCCTTTTTACCAGAGAAGAAACTGAGCACAAAGTTAAGTGGAAGACTTAAGTGCCACATTTATAGTAAGTAGCAGATCCAGGACTACAAGCCAAGTCTTTTTATTAAAATCCATATTCTTCCCACCACATGGCAATGATTTTCTGTGGTTTAGGATTCTTCCATACTTTATTTTTTAAAATTTTTATGGATACATAATAGTTGTACATATTTAGGGGGTGCATGTGAAGTTTGTTTTTTTTGTTTGTTTGTTTTTTTTATTTTTTGAGACATGAGACAGTGTCTCACTCTGTTGCCCTGGCTAAAGTGCAGTGGCATCATCATAGCTCAGAGCAACCTCAGACTCCTGGGCTCAAGCAATCCTCTTGCCTCAGCCTCCCATGTAGCTGGGACTATAGGCGTGCACCACCATGCCTAGTTAATTTTTTCTATTTTTAGTAGAGATGGGGTCTTGCTCTTGCTGAGGCTGGTCTTGAACTCCTGACCTCAAATGATCCTCCCACCTTGGCTTCCCAGAGTGCTAGGATTACAGGTATGAGCCACCACGCCTGGCCTGGCATGTGAAATTTTTGTACAGGCATATAATGTGTAATAATCAAATCAGGGTAATTGGGATATCTGTCACCTCAAACATTTATCATTTCTTTGTTTTAGGAACATTCCAATTCCACTCTTCTAGTTATTTTGAGGTATATAATAAACTATTGTTAAGTATAGTTGTCCTATTGTGCTACCAAACATTAGATCTTATTCCTTCCATCTAACTGTATTTTTGTACCTTTAACTGTCCCCTCTTTATTCCCTCTCCTCACTACCCTTTCCAGCCTGTGATAGCCATCGTTCTACTCTATACTTCCATGGAATCAATTTTTTTTTTTTAGCTCCCACATATGAGTGAGAAAATGCAATGTTTGTCTTTTCTGTGCCTGGCTTATTTCACTTAACATAATGTCCTCCAGTTCCATCCATATTACAAATGACAAGATTTCATTCTTTTTATGGCTGAATAATATTCTGTTTTCTTCATTTGTTGGTGGACACTTAGGTTGATTCTGTATCTTGGCTATTGTGTCTAGTGCTGCAGTAAACATGGGAATGCAGATACCTCTTTGATATACTGATTTCCTTTCTTTCGGATATATACCCAGCAGCAGGATTGCTGGATCATATGGTAGTTCTATTTTTAGCTTTTTGAGAAACTCCATACTGTTGTCCGTAGTGGCTGCGCTAATTTACATTCCCACCAACAGTATATGAGTGTTCCCCTTGCCTACACCCTCGCCAGCATTCCGTATTGCCTGTATTTTTTTCCCTGTATATTCTTATTTTACAAAAGAAAATAAAAAAGAACTGTAGATACCAGCATATATGACTCTCATGTATATAATTTTGAGCAAAAATCTGCCATTTACAAAAGAATGTACATAGATTAGACTATAGTTATATATATACAGTTTAAAACATGCATAACAGTAACATTGCTTGGAGTTACAAACATGTATAACAAGTATGCAGAAATGCAAGGAGTAATGAACACTGCATTCAGAATAGGGTTACCTCTGAGGTGAGGAATGGGTTAGAAATCAAGCAAGACAATACAGGGGAGTTTAACAGAGTGAGGTCTTGGTATTGTGCGGTGTGTTAGGTGGTGGGCACAAAGGTGGTTGATGTGTGTTCTTTTCATATATCCTAAAAAATGAAGAATATGTATTAAGGAATCTTATCATTCTCTTTCTCCTCTACTAAGGATTAGAAGAATCCTACAGAACTTGCTCACTTCTCCATTTTAAAGATAAGTAACTCAAGGCCCAGAGAAGTGACGTAATTCACCTAAGGGCACACAGTCAGGTGGTGAAAGAGCTGAGATTAGAATCCAGATTTTCTAGGTCCTGGGCCAAAGGGTTTTACACTGCTCTTTTAATTGCATTTGGTCCAGTTCCTTTTTCATTATGATAGGAAGGAAACTGAGTGTAGATGTGAGCAGGAGCAACAAAAGGGTTTAGATGCCTCTCAGGTGAATCACACAGGAGGTGCAGAGAAAGGACTTGGTGAAGCCAGGCAGATAGAACATTCTTTTTTAAAAAAAAAAAAAGTTTTATGTTTTTAAATTGACAAAAAATAATTGTACATCTTCATGGGGTACATAGCGATATTTTGGTACATATAATGTATAGTGATCAGTTCAGGGTAATTAGCATGTCCATCATCTCAAACATTATCATTTCTTTGTGTTGGGGACATTCAGTATCTTCCTTCTAGCTATTTGCAACTATTTTTATTAGCTATAGTCATCCTACAGTGGTATAGAACACTAGAACTTACTCCTTCTATCTAGCTGTGATTTTTGTATCCTTTAACAAATGTCTCCCCATGCCTCCCTTCCCCAGCCTCTAGTATCCTCTGTTCTAGTTTTTACTTCCATGAGATCAACTGTTTTTAAGCTTCCACATATGAGTGAGAACATGTGGTGTTTAACTTTCAGGCTTATTTCACTTAACGTAATGCTCTCTAGTTCCATCCATGTTGCCATGAATGACAGGATTTCATTCTTCTTTATGGCTGAATAGTATTCCATTGTGTATATATGCCACATTTTCCTTATCCATTCAGCTATTGTCAGACACCTGCGTTGATTCCGTATCTTGGCTATTGTGAATAGTGCTTCAGTAAACATGGGAGCACAGATATCTCTTTGATATACTGATTTCCTTCCTTTTGGGTGTATATCCAGCAGCGGGACTGCTGGATCATATGCTAGTTCTATTTTTAGTTTTTTGAGGAACCTCCATACCATTCTCCATAGTGGCTGTCCTCATTTATAATATATTCCCACCAACAGTGTATGAACGTTCATTCCCCTTACTCCACATCCTTGCCAGCCTCCATTATTGCCTATATTTTTGATGAAAGACATCTTATCTGGGGTAAGATGATATCTCATTGTAGTTTTAATTTGCATTTCTCTGAGATTAGTGATACTGCATTTTTTCATACACTTGGCCTTTTGTGTGTCTTCTTTTAAGAAGTGTTTATTCAGATCTTTTGCCCATTTTTTAATTCAGGTTATTTGGGGTCTTTGTGGCTATTGAGTTGTTCGAGCTCTTTATATATTCTGGTTATTAATCCTTTGTCAGACAGGTAATTTGCAGATATTTTCTCCCATTCTGTGAGTTGTCTATTCCTTGTTGATTGTTTCTTTTGTTGTGCTGAAGCTTTTTCGCTTAATGTGATGCCGTTTGTTTATTTGTGCTTTGGTTGCCTATGCTTTTGAGGTTTTACTCAAGAAATCTTTGTCCAGGCCAATTCTTAGAGCAGTTCCTGAATGTTTTCTTCTAGTAGTGTCATAGTTTCAGGCCTTAAGTCTTTAATTCATTTGATTTGATTTTTTTATATGGCAAGCAATAGGGGTCTAGTTTCATTCTTCTGCATATGGGTATCCGGTTTCCCAGCACCATTTATTGAAGGAACTATCCTTCCCTCAATGTATATTCTTCGTGTCTTTGTTGAAAGTGGGTTTTCCCTTACTTTAGCATATCTACACCTAATCTTCTATTTACTATAGTCCATTTGCAAAAGGGCAACCATTTACAAATACTTAAACAAGAGGCGATGATTTGAACTTACATAGTATTGTCATAATTGTTCTACAATTCTTCAAAACTCAAGCATTTATTAATTTTACTGTTTTTTTAAGCTATCAGGTAACCTAGCAGTTTATAAAATTTGAACTCAGTAGATAACCTTAAGTGATTTGATATCCTTGATTGGTGTCTTAGCCCATTGAGGCTATTATAACATCCTTAACTGGGTGGTTTATAAATTAAAAACATTTACTTCTGACAGCTCTGAAAGCTGGGAAGTCGAAGATCAAGGCACCGGCACATTCAGTGTCCGGTGAGGGCCCACTTCCTCATAGGTGATGCCTTCTCGCCATGCGCTCACAGGGTGGAAGAGGGGAACGAACTCTCTGGGGCTTCTAGTATAAGGTCACACTAATCCCCTTCGTAAGTACCCCTCCCTCATGACCTAATCACCTCCCAAAATCCCTACCTCCTAATACTATCAACTTAGGGGTTAGGATTCCACCATGTGAATTGGGGGTAAGGGACATAAACATTCAGTCCATTGCAATCAGATAATTCTTTAAATTTTCTAAAAAATAAATTTTAAGTCTGCTCACCATTAGAAAATTTGGACAATATTAAAGTATGTGTAGAAATTACCTGTGATCTCAGTAACCTGAGATCTTTTTCTTTAAATTTGTCTTCTCAACAGAGAGTGTGAATTTAACAAATATAATTTAGTTCAGTAATTTACCAAACAATAATTATGTGCCAAGAGCCTAAGTTCTGGGACTACAAAGCATAAAAAGAAAAGGCTTCCTAGAGAGGTGGCCCTGACTAGAAGTAAGCAAAGAAAAGAAGGCCTTTTCAGGCAGAGTGAGAGTTTAAAAAGGTGAGAGTATAAGAATCTCACTTAGAGCTTTGGGCAGGCTTGGTGCTACTTGTCAGGCACCAGCTATAAGCCAGGTACTTTCAAAGTAATTATCATTTATTCTTTATAACTCCCCCCCCCCTGAGTTTTAGGCTTGTTTCTTTTTATTTATTTACCAGTTGTCAAAATAGTGAGTGGGTTCGTTAGTATCCTTCAAAGTGATCAATTGGGGCACTTTTTAGTATCGTGACCTCACTCACTTAAACATATTCAGTGGGTTTGACTCTGTTAGAGTTGTTGTCTGTACTGAAGTTCAGACTGACCTATCTTTAGCCAGTGGGAGCCTATTCAAGTTGGTTTCTGGGTCCTTTTGACATGACCCTGCTATCTTTGATAGTTTCTACCTAGTATGACAAGATATTCCAAGTGCTTGTACATTTTCTGATCCAGACCTGGAATTATTCATTTCCTCAAAGAGTCCTGGTTTCTTGTAGTAAAAATAGTGCATAGAAACCCATTATGAGCACTAAAGGCTACTTAACTGCTATTGCTATTAGGTTGGTCACACACTTATTTTTCTCATAGTTATAATCAGCATGAAGTATCATTTTGTATTCTGCTTTTCAAAAACCATCGTTGTGAATATTTTCATTTACTTCTACATGGTATTTTTTGTAATTTTTAATTATGAAAAATTTCAAACACAAAAGTAAAGAAAATGGTATAATGAATACTGATTTACACAGTTTTCAACAAGATCTCATATTTGTTTTATCTATCCCTTTTACTGTTTCATTGCTGGAATATTTTAAAGCAAATCTTAGACATGTACGTAAGTCTCTTATAAATATCACATGAGTGAATTTATCATACCTTATATGCACATTCCCCTGGTTAGACATTTATGCTACTTCTAATTATTTACTGCCGTATACCATACAGGCTTTTGTGTCATACAGGTGGCACATCTTATGAGAGTTTCACCCAAGCTGATGAGCTATTGCATTAGGTGTCATCAACTGTTACCATAGTTCACTTGGAAGATTTTCTGGGAGAGATGATCAGTGTGTCTTTCCTTAGCCTGCCTTGGAAGAATGTGACAATTTGAGTTCTGGGAAAATGCTGAGTTTTATATATAACAGAGAGGCTAATTTTCTTGTGAGGATTATTAAAATGAGTCTGTTATTTTAATCTTTTGATACAGTTTCCTAGAGGAAAAAATTGGGTATAGAGTATATATATGTGTGTATACACACACACACTTTTTAT
This sequence comes from Lemur catta, assembly GCF_020740605.2. Classification (NCBI taxonomy): domain Eukaryota; kingdom Metazoa; phylum Chordata; class Mammalia; order Primates; family Lemuridae; genus Lemur; species Lemur catta. Next base: position 54,849,360 of record NC_059134.1, read on the forward strand.
TTTTATTTTTTTTAGAAACAGGATCTTGCTATATTGCCCAGGCTGGAATCCAGTGGCTCCTCACAGGCACAATCATAGTTACTACAGCCTCAAATCCTGGGCTCAAGCAATCCTCCCACCTTAGTCTCCTGAGTAGCTGGGGCTATAAGCATGTACCACCATACTTGGCTTTACTTTTTTAGATACCAACAGAGGCTACAGTGTGTTGAGGTTAAGGCTATTAGAAGTCTATCTGAAGATACTGTCGTTAGCAAATATTAAGAGTCTGCAGAGTATACATAATATTTCCCTCAGAGTTTATAGGGGAAGCAGCTTGAATTACAATGCCAGGCAGTATATACCCCACAAATGGCCAAGACAGTGCCACAGGAGCCCGGAAGAAATTGGTCTAGTGTGTTCAGTGTCATAAGACCTATGTGTGGATTTTCCTTGCTGGGTAATCTGCCATTTCACCTTTCTGCACTCGTTTCCTCATATGTTCTTAGGACTCAGTTCACGTGTCACCTTTTGGCAGCCTTTTCTGCCCCACTTTTCCCAACAGAATGAGTTGTAGAATTCCTCCAGCTCTCCTGTGACACTGTTATGCCTTAGTACCACTCAGTAACTGGGTTTACACTCTGCTTCACCACAGACTAGTAATTTCTAGAGTATACCGTGTCCCTTGTTCATGTCCTTGTAGCCTTGGTACCTAAAGCACAGTATATTATTGTTGGCTAGTACTTTATATGCTTTTAAGTTTTGAACAAATATTACTTTAGGATTGGTTACGTTTCCTTGGAGAAGAAAGAGCTTGAACTAGAATTGAAATCACTTTTTTTTTAGCAACAGGTATTGGGAACTTTCATAGGATGGGCTATTAAAAATTGAATCTTTTTTGTAATACTTAAGTATCACTCATAATAAAGTTATTGTAAACACAAATCACAAAAAACAAACACCCATATTAATTAAGAGCACTTGTAATATTCCTGTCAAGGCATAAACATTAAAATTTTAGGATATTTCCTAGTGTCTTTTTTTTTTTTTTTTTGAGAGGCAGTATCTCACTCTGTCACCCAGGCTGGAGTACAGTGATACGATCATAGCTCACTATAACCTCAAACTCGTGGGCTCAAAAGATCCTCCTGCCTCAGCCTCCCAAGTAACTATGACTTTAGGTGTGAGCTGCCATGCCTGGCTATTTTTTTTATTTTTTTGTGGAGACAAATTGAAGAACAGGCCTAGGCTGGTCTTAAACTCCTGGCCTCAAGCAATCCTCCTACTTCAGCCTCCCAGAGTGCTGGAAGTACAGGTGTGAGCCACCACACCCAACCCTAGTCTCTTTTTTCTATGTTTAGATGTGCTTTGTATATATATTACAAAATGTGAGTGAGACTCTACCACTCTTGTATGCCTCAAGTTAATATATTGAAAATACTTCCCTGTGTCACAAAATAGTCTTTCATGATAAGGCTTTTAATGGCCATGTAAGCAGAATGACATAACACAGAGCTTCTCAAGCATATGTAATATAAGGACACGTGAAGCAAACATTTTTACAGGTTCTTGATGTTGAATTAAATTATTGTAATTATTTTACCAAAATGTGTATAAATAAAAACTATGAAGGGTAAACATGTACTTATAGCTCTTCCACAATTGTAGACCAAAACAAATTTACAAATTAAATATAAAACTTCAGAACCAATATAATTCACGTTAATAACAGTTGATATTTTGCTAACTAAATTGGTGCTTAAAATGTGAATATGGCACTTATTTCTTTGGTGCATGTCTGTTCTGTGTCACATTCTTTGTATCCACTACATGTCTGTGTTTGAACTACAGTGAAACTTTGGTTTTTGTAGCAAGCCATATGGCTTTTAATTGGTATGACCATATTATTTATACACTGTCACCTCTGTCCTTTCTCATTAATCATTAGCGTATGAAAATTAAAGACCTTGTTACTTGATATCAGTAGGTTTTAAATGCAAATGCTGGCAATCAAGGTATAGCATTTGATCCATGAGATCCACCTGAAAGATGATCGTTCAGATAATTGAGACTGTGCTTATGCATTTTAAGAGCCCGCTTGAGATGAAAACTCACAATTGAAAAAAAAATTGTACTAGATTTTCAGATCCCTGAAGATATATCTTTGGATCCTATTTTGAAAAATCCCCATGTACCATAAAAAGCTTAGACTATAAAGCCAAGTGCGGTGACTCACGCCTATAATCCCAGCACTTTGGGAGGCTGAGTTGGGAGGATCACTTGAGGCCAGGGATTTGAGGTTTGATCGTGTCCACTGCACTCCAACCTGGGTGAGAGAGCGAGACCCTTACTCTAAAAAACAAACAAAACAACCAGCATAGGCTCTCAGCTGAGGTTAGCCCCCTGGGTTGGAATCCAAACCAAACCTTCCACAGGCTTTGTGGGCTTGGGCAAGTTTCTTAATCTTTCTGAGCTTTAATTTGCTGGTCTGTAAAATGGAGATAATAGCAACTATAATGAGTTAATTGAATAGTTTTATTAATAATTCATATACCATAAATGTCACCATTTTAAAGTGTGCATACTCAGTGTTTTCAGTATAGTCACAAAGTTGTGCAACCATCACCACTGTCTCATTCCAGAACATTCTCACCCCAAAAGGAAACCTCATATCCATTAAGCAGTCACTCCCTAGTCCCTCCTCCCCCGGTGCCGGCAACTACTAATCTTTCTGCCTCTGTAGATTTGCCTGTTCTGGACATTAAATGGAATCATACAATATATGGCTTTTTATGTCTGACTTCTTTAACTTAGCAAAATATTGTCAGGGGTCATTCATGTTGTAGCATGTATCAGAACTTCATTCCTTTTTATAATTGAATAATATCCCATTGTATGGGTATATCACATTTTGCTTAACCATTCATCAATTGATAGACATTGGACTGTTTTCACTTTTTGACTATTGTGAATAATGTTGCTGTGAACATTCATATACAAGTTTTTGCATGGATATATATTTTTGGTTCTCTTGGGAATGGAATTTCTGGGTCATATGATAACTGTGTTTAACTTTTTGAGGAACTGCCAAATTGTTTCTTTTTTTTATAAGAAGAATATATTTATGTATTATTTTTGTACTTATGGATCAATTTTTAAAATGCTTTGAAACTGGCACAGAACGTATCACATGGGATGCTAACAAGAATGTATACCCAGTTTTGATTGTATTCTCTGGGACTTGACAAGTTCTGTTTGCCTCTTAATTGATGAAGTCAAAGAATGAAAACAATGTTTGAGTTGCTTCTCTTCTGTGAGTCTCTAAAAGAAAAGGTGGAAAAGAAGATGGACTTGCTCTTCATGTCAATCTCAGATGTTTCCCCCAGAGTAAAATGTCGTCTTCTCTGTTCTGACTCCAGAGCAGCATGTTAACTGGAACTCTATCCTGGTACTTAGCACATTCTGCCAGTGAGCTAGTAGTGTGCATACCTTTCTCCTGCTGTGTTAGGACCTTGAGAGCAAAGACTAGGTCCTGTGCTCATATGTGTACCACCTATAAAGTATGTGCTTAATATGTACTCATTAAATACCAGTTTGAATTTTATTGTCATTCTTAGACTTTTCAGGTTCATTTCAAGAAGAAAATATCTTTTCTGACCAAGACACCCCTAGTTCACTTCTCTGTTAGGTAGAGTTTCTCATCCTTCTGTTTCTACCCAAAGAAGTATGCTTTAAAGGTAAGGCAAGAGTTAACTTATTTTTTCTCTTTCTTTAACAGAACAAAAGCAAGCAGTACCAGTGGTGGGAATAGGATTTTTGCATTACTTATTTTAAAGTTGTGTTCTCTAAGAATATTCATGGCTCTGGGGACAGAACATTGGTAGAGAGCATTTGGGTAAAGATAAGAGAAATTATGTTCTGAGAATATATTGTGAGCATCCATCTATAAACAATGTGAAGTCAATAGAGCACTTATTACATATGAGGTACTGTTGTGTGCAGTTCTTCTGCATTGTCTCATTTAATCTTCATAGCAGCCCTAAGAGAGACAGCATGTGGATAAGAAACTAGGCAGCAGGGAATTTAGAAAATTGCAAAGATTTCTCCATTAGAAAGTAAAAGAACCAGTTTTTGACCCCAGGTACTCTTCCTCCAGTGTCTGGTTGGCCTCTTTATATGTACCGGCCTTGCTCAAGGTTTTAAGATACACACTTTCTGAAATATGAAATTTGTTTGAGTCAGACAGATCTGAATTTGAATCCTGGCTCTACTATTTAACAGAAATATGACCTTGGATTAGTTATCTAATCTCTCTGAGTCTCACTTTCCACATGGAGTAGTCGGCAGATTGTGAGTAAAGTTCCTCATTCCATTTTAATTCCCTTCTGCCATTTCTTGGTGGAGTTTTCTTTGCTAACATTGTACAACCTGACAGTGACAGGCTATGAGAGTGATGGCAAATTCCAACTATTTAGTATATTTTGGAACTTGGTTATGTAATAATTAAGCTATTCAACACATTCTTTTTTTAGCTATGTTGACAACTTTGCTTTCTCAACCCACTGAGAGACCGCTGTTACTGTGGACTTAATTCTGACCCAGTGGGAACAATCTTGGTAATATGAACTTGATGAGAACTTGGGAATGTGATGGTCAGCTTAGTTTGTTAGCAGTGAAGAGAGAGAATATCACACCCTAGCCTGTAGGAATGCATATTTCAGAAAGTCTGTATCTTAAAACCTTGACCAAGGCCAGTACATTTAGAGAAGACAATATCCTAACAGCTCACTGGGAACCATGCCAAATGAGTTGGAGCCCAAGAGGAAAAGAAAGATTTTTTTTCTAGCTATATTATTTCTCGTGCTTCAATGTTTGAATTAATGAATTCTTTATCTTATGCCTCCTTTTCATCAAAATGGTAGTATTCCCTACTTGTCAGGCATGACTTACTGCTTTTTCTGGAAGACTATTTCTAAAATCAGACCAAGAGTATACGAAATGTATTTTCTGGGAAACATTAGTCTAGAGGATCTGAGAGGCCAGAAACTTTCACTATAAGTAAAAGAATCATGGCTCATAACCACTAGTTTTGATCTCATACTGTTGATCCTATGGGAATTCTTTATTATTAGTAACAAATAAAACGAAATCTACAGAGGCTTTTTTAAAATTGAAGAAAAAGTATTTTATAGTACTTTGAGCTTTTGGAAAAATAGACTTTCTTATGGCTAAGTCTAAAGGGGCTCATGGTTACAATTGACTTTGAAAAGGAAGGAATGAGTCACTTTCCATGCATAGTGACTTAACTTTGTATAGGGAACTGTGCAGTACACAGAGACTTACATGTTCTTGGAAGGTCCATTAAACATAAAAATGTAAGTACCCCTATTGTTAATTGCACTAGGGAAAAAAGCATAACTCAGGTCTTCTCTTTTGAGAATCCAGGAAATCTTACTTTTGGGATACTGTGGCCCCAGCAGAAGAGGGCCGAGGAAATACAGGCTTTTACCGAGTACCTACAGGATGCCTCTCACTGGGGTTGTAAATGATACAGCACTTGGCCTTCAGGAGCCCAGTATAGAAGGAAATCAGTCCACTAGTAGGTAAGTGAGAGCCACTGAGAAAAGTGCTGCAGTTCTGACATAAACAAAGTGCCCTGACAGCCCAGAGGAGGGTACAGCTAATTGACTGGGAATGATCAGAGAAGGCTACAGGAAGGTGTTCTATGAACCAGGTCTGGAAGGACCAGTAGTAACAGTTGGACTAGGAGGAGAGAAGAAAGGTATTTCAGCCAGAGAGAACACCTTGTCAAACTGACCCCTGACACACTTGAATGATCAGAATGGAGCTGACATGTGGGAGGAGTGGTGGGATTAGCCAGATGGGGCCAGGTTATGAAGACGTGTGTGTTATGTTAAGGAGTTAGAGCCCTTATTCTTCAGGAAGCAGAGAACTGTGAAGTTATGTGTGTAGGTTTTAGTGGCCTGCCTGCACACATGTGGTACAACAACCTCTAGTTCTATGATTAAATAATTTGGGAAACATTCCATACTGTTTCTTTTTCTTGGTGGTTCTATATGTACATAACTACATTGAAGCCCCTGAAATTATAAACTTAAATTGTTTAACACATGGTCAAATGTATTCAAACAATGGAACCCTTTTTATCTATTTTATCTTTTAGTATCATGTTTAGAGTATCTGATGTAGGGAAAATAGGTAAAGGGAGAAAATAAAAGAAGTTTCTAGGAAAATAAAAGAAGAACCTTGTTTACCAGTCTCTCAATATTTGGGAGTAGGAGAGGAGGAGTCATTTCCTAAACCTAAAGACAACCCGGTACTAGGTATGAGGAAGTCTGGGTTCTTATTCTGTCTTTGTTGTTAAATAAACTTTGCATCCTTGGCCAATCCACTGCTTTTTCTTTTTTGCCTTTTTTTTTTTTTTTTGAGAGTGGGTCTCACTCTGTCACCTTGGCTAGAGTGCAATGTTGTCATCATAGCTCACTGCAACCTCAGGCTCCTGGGCTCAAGTGATCCTCCTGCCTCAGCCTCCCAAGTAGCTTGGACTACAGACACGCACCACCATACATGGCTAATTTAAAAAAAAAAAAATAGTTGCAGAAACAGGATCTTGCTGTGTTGCTCAGGCTGGTCTTAAACTTCTGGCCTCAGGTGATCTTCTTGTGTCAGCTTCCCAAAGTACTAGGATTACAGGTGTGAGCCACTGCACCTCGCTCAATTCACTACTTTTTTGAGATTCATCCTGAAGACACAGATAATACTACTGGACCACAGTTAGTTGGAGTCTATGTTAAGCACTTTACATGGATTATAAAGTTAGATTCTCTTAGAGGTAAGACAGCTGAGGAACTGAGAGATTGAAGAAACTATTCAAGGTCACCCTCTGGTAAATGAAGATGCTTAAATGGATGAGAGACTAGGTATTTTTGGTGGAAGAAACAGTTTAAAGGCACAGAAGTGAAAAGGGGCAGGTAATCTTCAAGGAACCATGTATATAATCTGGTATTGTCAACCTTAAATAATGAGATTCAGAAAATATGATTAAGTATAGAGTTTATGTGAGCACAGAACTTGAAGATGACCACCTGGGAGACACTAATTCCAAACAAAGGGGGTCAGCATTTTGAAGTGGAAAAGTTAAGGTTTACAGGCAAAGACAGAAATTTTAGCAGGATTACAACATCTTCCATAGGAGACCAGTGCATACGTTACAGCAATTTGATTGTTGACAGACGCCTACATTCCAAGGAAAATTATTACTCCCTCAGTAGGGGCAGTGATCTGAGGGGATCTTATCTTTGGTGCCATTTGGTCTTAATTATTTGCAGGGGAAAAAAGGCATAAGTTGTAGCTGCATGCTACGTGACTCAGGCTGCATAGCCACATTCCTCTCAAGGCTCAGAATAATTTAAGGTCCCAAAAGCCTAAATTTGAATTATTTAACTCTGCAGTAAGCAATGTACTTAGCAGGGTGGCAGGAGATAAGAATAAAAAATGCAGGTTTAGACCAGGTTGAAGAGGGCCTTTGAATGCCGTGTTTTATTTGCATTTTATTCTGCAGTCATTAGGGAGTCATTATCATCCTAGTTTTCAAATGAGGCCTCAGAAATCTTCTCATTCAATGTCATACATCATTATTTTATGTACAACTAAGGGAAAAAAATACCTCATCGAAAGAGTGCTTTTAGACTTACCTGGATATGGATATAATTGTCACTGTCTTGCATATACAAAAAAATTATTTTTAAGAAAAAGAAGAGGAAGAAAAAAAAAACTAATTCAGGATCATAAAACATGCAAGTGATAGAGCCAGGAGCTGGAGCTGGGTCCACTTGTCTCCAAAGCTTATTGGGCTTTTCTACTGTCCCATGTTCTTCAAAATAAAGAGTTAAACTTACCTGGTCAACATGCCAGTTCTGTGTACTCCCTGCTGTGGACTAAATATTTATGTCCCTCAAATTCATACGTTGAAATCCTAATCCCCAACATGATAGTATTTGGAGATGGGGCCTTTGGGAAGTAATTAGGCCATGGTGGTGGAGCACTCATGACAGGATTAGTGTCTTTATAATAAGAGACACAAGAGAGCCTGCTTCCTCTCACACTCTCTCTCTCAGCCATGTGAGGACACAGCGAGAAGGCACCCATCTGTAAACCAGAGAGAGGGCCCTCACCAGACATGGGATCTGCTGGCTCCTTAATCCTGAACTTCCCATTTTCTAGAACTGTGGGAAATAAATGTCTGTTGTTAAAGCCACCCAGTCAACAGTAATTTGTTATATCAGCCCAAGCGGACTAAGATACTTCCCTAGTCACGTCCCCTCCCCCATCTCTCCCCAATCATGAGAATGGATTAGAACTTGAAACCTAGGGCTTCCTGACTTAGATAGAAGTCATTCTTATCTCATCCCACAGTAAAGAAAGCATGTGTTCCCATCTTTTAAACAGAAGTACTTGTTGACCTAAAACTTAAGAACATGTTTCTAAACAAAATCTTTTACTTAAAAGATGAAAATGTAGCAAGAGCTGGATGGTCTGTATTTGAATTCTACTGCTTACTAAGAAACTTTTTCTGTGTCTCAATTTATTTATCCTTAAAATGAGGCTAATGATAGAACCTAGCTCATAGGGTTTGTTGTGAGGACTGAATGAGTTAATAAAGTGCTTAGAACAGTATCTAGTACACAGCAAATACTGTATCAGTGTTAGCTCTGTTTATTAGAAGTATTATTGTTACTCATCATTAATAGACCCTCTGGTTAATGCCAAAACAGGCAGACTTTTTGCTTAAGGAATCTTCATTTTGCTGCTTGGGTCCACATCTGGAATATATGTACTTAGCTCTCAAAGGAACAGATCCACCTTACTGTAATCTAAAGCAGAAATAAACTACTGATGGTCCAGGGAGCACAGTTGTCTCCCTGCCTATCTGGTTCTGTTCACACAGGTATGTACGATTAACATTTCCCCCATATTTTCTCTTATTATACCTGTGAACTTTTAAACACGAGTTTAAATAAACTTCCCTGTCAGACTATGGGAAACAGGTGGTCTAGAGTCTGCAGAGTTACTGTCTCCAAGGGACTGAAGGAGATTTGGCAGAGGGGTGATACAAAGAGTAGGAGAGTCTAAGGACATGTGGCAGAAGCCCGTGGAGAGCCTGTGTATGTTGCTTCTCACCTTTACACTTCTGTAGAACCATGTGTATCCTTCCATTATAGTACTTAGCACATTGCATTTTAGTTGCATATGATCTCTCTCCAACTCCAGTAAAATATCAAAACCTTGAGGATAGAGATATTCTCATTCTTTGTATTTTTAGCCTTCAGCATAATGCCCAGCACATAATAGGTATTCAGCAAATATTTGAGTGAATCATCATTTCAAACATTAAGAAATGGATGATCAGTGAAGTATAATGACTTGACTAACGTATCTAGTCAGTAGCAGAACTGGGAGTCAGACCAGGATTTCAGGTCTCCGTGACCCGCAAGTTTTCCCGTTATAGTGTGTGTTTGTTGATATGGACAGTAAGGTCCTATACAGACATCATTTATAATGACTTCAAAATGGCCCAATAAATGGCACAGTGAAACTTGTGATAAACACAAGATTATTTGTATTGTAAACCCTGGGCTTTATAATTTGGGGGTTTTTGAGGGTTGATGGCAGGGTCATGAGATTGGAAAGACACAGACAGTAAGTAGTCAACCATACGGAAAATAGTTACTAAGGAAGTGGTATTTTTGGATTACAAAACTAAATTGGGATCAACTTGGCTTTTTGAGTCAACTTGTTGGAATGTGTGACTGAAGTTGGTCTGCTTATCATGTTTTATAATATGATATTGGGTCAATCAAATCGTCTGGTCTGTTTTATCAAATCCTCGCTAAAAATGGGTCTCATTAAAGGTAAACTGGGGCTGGACTGTTTTTAAAAATCTCAGGTTTCCAGGATAGACCATCTACACTTAACAAAACTATAACAATTCTTCAACAAGCATGTGTTGATACAAACTGTGTGTCAAGCACCATGCTAGGCTGGAACAACAAAGAAAGATAAAAGAAACCTTGTCTCAGAGGAGCTATTAAGTTGGCTTCTCTCCCCAAATTGAACAATTACACAAAGAGGTAAATTCTGTTAGAGGGGTTTGTAAATCATCTAACAAAAAAGGCGCTGGGGACAAAGAGGGTCTGGACAATAACAATAATACCTACATTGAGTATCATGCCAGCTACTATTCTAAGCAATTTACATGTATTACTTAAGTATCTGTGTATGTTTTGGGAAGTTTTCCTCATCCAGGGCCCACAATATATTAAAGAATTTTTATCTCTACATTTAGAACCTTTGACCTTTTTTGTTTTGTGGCTGGACCCTTATTTGATTAGAGTCATTATAATCACCTGGCAGCTTTAGGTCTGGCTCTTTATATTGTATATGTAACAGAAAAGTTGTTTGCTCCATAAATACATACAATTATTGTTTGTCAATAAATAGTAGTTATTCTCATCAGTATTAAAACAGTCTCCCCCTACTTTCTCCTGGCTTCTAAGGTGGGAGGATTCTTGCTTCCTGGGTCTTCTCCCAGGACTCTACTTCTTTCTAATAGGCCAAATGGACTGAGAATGTAAAAATCAGGAAGACACACTGACTCTCCATAATAAAGAGTTAAAAGATACAAGGGAAATGAGAGGATGCAAATCTAAAACTGGATTTTTGAAGGTTGGAGGTGGGGGTAGGTCAGTGAGTGAGAGACCCTTGAGGAACTGTAATATATTAAAGAATTGGTGAAGAGTAGATAAAAAGTGTGAGTTGTGACTTTGATTCCTTTTCATATCCATTGAGAAATGTAAGTAAAGTCTGGAATTACTCTTTTTTCATTGTTGATTGTCAGAATGTCTTTCTGCCCGGAAGTGAGCCACTTAGATTGCTGGGGTTTATTCAGGTTACACATACCTTGTCTCTCCATTTTAACTGGCTTTTATTCCGTTTCCTTGCTTAACAGTTTTTCTCTTTAGGCCAGTAGCTGACACATGAAGAATACTTAAATTCTTTTTAAGGGTTTTTGCTGAAAGATAAGTGTTTTATTTAGAGGAGTAGAATGGGCCTAGGGAATAACGCAAACCTTAGTTATCTACTGTTGGACCTTAATGGCTAGTCTCATGTATTTGAAACACTTGTTCTTTACTATATCATCAACTAAGACTTGGATATCTTTCTCTCTCACTGCCTTTGTGGTTGCAGCTACAATTCACAGCTGTCCGAGGGGTCAGGGAAAGCTCTTCATCTCTCAGCACCTCTAGTATCCCTGGCAGATCTAAAGCAGAGACAGGAGGGCAAGAGCTGAGAGAGGTTAAGGTGAATGCACTTTGTAAACTTACAGGGGATGGTATTCTGTACAATGCCTGGCACAGAGCTGACATCCAGTAAAAGAGGAGGAAAAAAGCAGACACCTTTTACTCATACCAGAAATCTCTTGGGGGGAGGGGGGACAAGAGCAATATACGTAACCTACACTTTTGTACCCCTATAATATGCTGAAAAATAAATGAACCACAAAAAATGGCAAAAAGAAAAAAGAAATCTCTTTTCTGCTTCTCCCACCTTGGTCAGCCTTGGTCAGGGTAGGGGATAGGACTGGATAAGATCCTTGTGACATAGATTAACACTATGCCAGTCATAGTTTATATTGTTTAATTTCAGTCCTTAAAATAGCCCTATAAAATACAGTATGATCCCCATTTTATGTTTAAGGGAACTAAAGTTTTAGAGAGTTTATGTCACTTGCACAAATGTTACCCTTGTAATAAGAGATGGAACTGGGATTGGAATGCAAATCTGTCTAGCTTCAAAACCTTTGATTTTTTTTTTTTCCCCTACTTTTCAGGCCAGAACAGCTGTCAGATTATGTTTATGAAGTCTCCTGGGTCCTTGAAGTGACTTTGCTAATGGTGTTATGAAAAGCTGTCTCCCTTGAGAACTGGTGTTTGAAGTTCGTGGTTTATTCAGCAAACGTGCTCAGCCCCAGCTATGAGCATAAGCTGTGCTAGACACGAAGGTGGACTCCAAAGAATCAAATAATAATCCCCTCCTCATGGAGCTCCCAGTATAGTGAGTGACCATAAATATAAATAATGCTGGGCAGAATGATGTCAGTAGTGTAATTTGAGGTCATCCTAGAGGAGCACAGGGGAGGAAGCAGATGAGGGAAGGAAAAGAATCAACCTCTCGTACGTGAGAGGCAGAGCCTACATCTCTTTTGGCCACTTTAGCTCATTAAGCTTCCCAGTAACCATATGGTATCCTGATAATATGTATGAGCAACCTACTCAACATTTCACAATAAGGAACAGGTGGATAGGACTCTCAAACTCAGAACTCTCTGGCTCCAAGTCACTGCCCTTTTCATTAGACTATTGAGTATAGACTAAGTACAGGTTTTTTCTAACATTAAAAAAAAAATACTGCATCCTTGGTGGTAAAAGTTTCGTTCTATGTACAAGTGAATGTGTTGTATGGGACTCAGTATATTTGCTGAGATTCCCTTGGTTCTCCCTGCCCCTAAGACCCTAGTCACTTGCTCAGCAGTGAGTCTGCAGCTGTTGCTACTTTTGTGGTATTTTCTAACACTGATGACTGTCTCATCCTCCCTCTGGGCGAGGACTGGATTCTGGTATGGTCTCTGTGGTGTCCACTGTGGAAAGAACTACAGCAGCTCATATGCCTGAGCCCCATCCGGTCGGACCCTGGCCTCTCCCACCACTTTAAGGTTCAAATGTAGGGTGTCTTCTGCCCCAGTGATGGTCCGGAGGGCTGGGTAAACACAGCCTGGAAGTGGGAGGTGAGGGCAGGTAATGCATCTGACCAATGCAATTGGAGGCTGGAGAAGGGAAGGAGCCAGCAGGTGAACTGCTTCCTGTCTGCCTCTCTCCCCGCTTACCCATTACGCACATACACACAATTCTGAGGTGCAGTATTCTGTATGGCCCATCCTGAAACATCCTGAATGATCTGGCAATTTTCTGCATCTTGACCTTCAGCTGTGGCCAGTTTGTTGATGCATAGCCTTGTGTTTGCCTTCCCTTCTACCCTTCCTCACTAATCTTTTTTCCCTCTTTCTGCTCAGAGATTGCAACACTTGTTAAACAGGTAAGCTTTGACTCGGGCTCTGTTTTCTAGGTTGCCAAGGCACAGTGGTATTCAATGACAAGTAGTATCTTTCCCACCACAGCCCCTTGCCCTGTTTATCCTGTTTTATGCCTTGTTATTTTTCACTTAACAGCATAATAATAGGTAATATTTGAATGCTTATGTGTCAGACACTGTTCTACATCTTTATGATTAGTGTGTCCCAAAACCCTGTGAGATAAAATAAACCGTGGATGTAGTTCCGCATTAGCACAATACAGATCAATCGTATTTGTTTTCTCTTTTAAAGGAATGATTATCGCTTTTGTTAAATGGTATATGTTTATTATAAATCAAGAAATGCTAAAAAATCCAAAGACAGCAAAAACTCACCACAGATCCCATCCTCTAGGAATAACCATTAGGTGAACAATGTCCTAGGCAACTCTCATGAATCTCAACTTTCCTTAATATTTCTATGGTGGTGTCTGAGTATACTAGTCTTTAGTTGATAAGCATTTACAGTGTTTTCTTTATTATTTAAAAAATGCTAAAATGACCATCCTTATAAATGCCTTTGTGTTTTTGTAATTCACTGGCATATAAGGTATGTTTCTCCCCCTGAAAATTTTTATTCAGATATTACCATGTGTCAAATGTACCTGTTTTGCAGACGAAAGGCTTTAAGCCAAGGCAAAACTATCAGCAAGATTATCTGCCCTGGAGTAACCTCTCTAAAGGAGGAGAATGAGAAAGCAAAATACTATATAACAGAGATGCAAATTTCTCATCCTAGAGTTTTAGTAACCAAAAGAAGCCATAAGCCACACAGATGATCAGAAGTACATTTGAGCTATTCCATTACGTTTCAGATTTACATTTTGCTATAGTAAGTCATGGCTGAAATATGGTAGCGGCACTGATTTATCATTAAGTTCATATACACTGCAGACTAATCCAGTTAAAAGGGAACAACACCAAATTTTGAAGACAGGGTGAATAAGTTTGCAACGCAGTGAGTAACAGTGATTAACAGAATCAGCTGGAGATCAGCAGGAATGATGAATTTTCCTGGCATCAAGAATGATTACTGGATTATTAAGGTGATTTTCCAGGGTCTGAGGTTGAAGATTTAAACCTATACAATTTACTTTTGTCTTCTTTTCTTTTCTTTTTTTTTTCCAGTTTGTTATCATGCTGTGTAGTTCTGTTATAAAGGTATGTAGTCATATTTACTGAAAGACTAGCTTTTATTAGAGTTTGTCGTTTCTTCTCTCATTTGGTATGTACTAATACTTAGTGAAATGTTTGCGTTTTAGAGTATGCTTTGTTCCTATTTTTATTAATTTTTTTGTATTGTGGCTGTATAGCAGTTTGTATACATTTATCTAAATAATCATAATCATCAGTTCCATATTTTTGTGACTTCTGGGCAAACATGATTTAGCTGTAGGAAAGTTTTTTGCCCAGAATAATTTGCACAAAGTCCTTGCCTTGAGAATTTGAGGTGAAAGAACTTTGCTGCCTTTCCAGATAGCAAGCCTATTATAGAGCCAATGGGAATTAATCATTTTAATGAATAGTATTAATCTGTTGACTAACCAGACAAACCAGCAAGGCAGCTACTTTAGTAGTGTTGCTGTTTATGGACTTTCTGGTTGAACAAAGCGATCTTACCATTCTTAGCAAAGAATTACTTAAGCACGCAACAACACACTGATGTAGCCAGTAAGTGCTATGAGAAATGGAAAAAGAATAGAGAATTAAGAACTCTATTCTTAGAGGCTCAGGCTAAATGCCCTCACCTCTTTGATACTGCCCAGACACTTTAGCTGGAACTGGTGCCTCTTCAAGTCCAGTGGCACTTAGTTTATAGCACTCCAGGTATGGAGTGACTGTGTCTTCAAACCAAAAATCTTGATACTTGTTCTTAGACAGATTATAAACTGGTATCTTAGGCCCGAGTTTCATCTACAAAATGTTTTGTTTGGCCTGCAGTGTTTTAAACAGTTTTAATTCGTTGTAGATTACTAAATCCTGAGCTATTTTACATAAAATCAATAAAATTTCTGGCTTCCAGATCTGAAACACTGGGCCCAGATATCTGCTTAGCAGCAACTAGCTGAAACTGGGTGGTAGCTATCCACTGTAGCCAGAGCATAAACTTTCCGGTTTGCTGTATTACACAAACGTGTGCACACACACATGCAAACACAACACATGTGCACACACACTGGTCACTTATGAATGAACATATGCCCTTTGAAGGCAGGAGTTTTGTCTGTTTTGTTCATTGCTTTTTTTCTTACGACCAAAATATTGTCTGGCACATAACACATTAAAGAATATTGTTTAATGGAAAGAATGAATTTGTGACTCTTGGTCTAAGTTTATGGGGGGGAAATGGGACAGAATATTTCAACTTTGATCTCTTTTAGAAATGGGAAATGTGTTCCCTTTGCCCTTGAGGTACTATATTAATATGTCTTAGCATTATAGTTTTCATATGTGATTTATCTCCTCTGTTGGATGGTAAAGTCACCGGGTTCAGGGACCTGCCTTGTAGTGTTTTGCTTACTGAAGAATACCTTGTATGTATTATAATAGGTGCTTAGGTACTCCTTGGATGAATGGCAGAATTTTAGAATTTCTCGTGAAGAAAGAACTTTGTGAATAAAGTCAGGGAAATACTAGTGAATATGTTGTGGTGGGGACATCATGAGGTGGCCCATTTGAGTTGCTTCTTCAGCTGTTTTCTCCACACCCCCACCCCCAAGTATATTCTGTTCACCATCATGACTGTAGAAGGTTTTTGGCAATCCTTATGCCTGCTCTTTAGTGGCAGAGTAAATTAACCACTTTCCTCACTTTGTGCATACTCTATTTTAGTGCTCATCATATTATGTTAAAAATCTTATTTCCTACACTAGACTGTGATTTCCATATCAGTAAAAACTCTGTATGGTTTGTTTTTGTTTATCTAACAGCTAGTACTTACAATATTTGTGTGCCAACTCTGAGCACTGTTTTAGGGACTCAGTGAATGTTTGGATTTAATGAGCTTGTGTTAGGAGTTGTATTAAAGTTTATGCCACCTTATAGTTTATAAAACATCTGTTATATTCATTGCCTCATTTGATCTTGAAATCAACTTAGAGATGCACATGAGAAAATTAAAACCCAGGGAAACTGTAACTGGTCCAGAGTTACGTGGCAGTTAATGGCTGAACATCCAGGCTGAACTCTGCCATTTAGTGGCTGAATATTGACTAAATTCTGATGCCTGCATAGAGAGGGATAGAGTTATGGAGGACTTGTCATTCTTGGCTGAGGAATTTGGTCCTGTGTATTGAAACGAGATGAGAAGGGGAAATGTTTCTTTATGAGTTATTTTTGGATGAGGGCTTTTTGCAATCCAAGGCAATCTCAACAATAGCATTCCTTAGGGGAGTGAGGAAGATGATGAATAGTTATTAGGTTGCTTGCCTCACCCAGATTCCATTCCTGCCTCCCAGAATTTTCCCTGTTTCCACCCAGCTCTGCAGTAACAATCAATCCGGATCAGTGGCTGTACTTCACTTTTTCTATCAAGGAATACCCCTCCCTTTTCTGTCTTCCGTCTTCAGGCTTTGGATAGGAGCCCTTTAATTGCTGTTGACTAAAGAACTGGAGGCCAGCCCCTGCATACCGGGAATGCCAGTGGCTTTGTTAGTTGAGGAGGGCACTGCGTTAGCACTGCCCTCTAAATCCCAGAGCAGGTGGAGGAAATCTAATTAGCATTTACTAAGCCAAGGTCCCCTGGGGAATTTCTGATAAAGAAAAGGTCAGTGCAAAAGGAGAAGGAACTGAGGATGGAGACTTCATTTTCCCAGTGGGAATTTTCTCAAATGGACTGGGAATCAGATAAACTGGATTCTAATCCCTGCCCTAGCAGTGGCTTTTTAACCTCAGGCAAGTCCCTCTACTTATCTGAGGTTTCATTTTTCTTGTCTGTGTCTTAGTCCTTTGCTAAACCCTCTTTTCTAAACAAATACTTGTTTCATAAAAACAAAAGGGACCCCAGATCATAAAGTCGCTATCACCTGGGAAGCTTTTCCCAATATTCACATGTCCAAATCTCACTCTGTATCTACTGAAGATTCAGTAGATATGTAGTAAATATGTATAGTTTGGGAAAATGTTTCCCAGGGAAATTTGATGAAATCCTTGGTTTATGCTTTGCGAAGAACTTAACCACATATAGCAAACTCTAGGCCTAGCACAGTGTTTGCTCCCCACACAGTAGTTGCTCAGTAATGTGTTTGGACTGGGCTTTACCTGGGCTGAGTGAGAAGCTAGTGGTGGAATAACCATCGCAAACCATAACTAGTTTACAAAATGGAGGTTGAGAGTTCTTAGTGAGTGGTGAAGTCGATGGTAATGAGTTGCTATCAGCATTTTAAAAATGAAATAGAATAAAAAGTAGCATGTGTTCTATCTAGTAAGGGTATTTCTTGAAACTTTTGGCTTCATTGTTTTTAAAGATACAGTGCTGCAGTTCAGAAAGCATTTCTTGTTGGATTGTGGTCAAAAGCCATTGATCTAGACCGGGATCAGTATTGGAGTAAAGATGGTTCTAGGGTGAAGGAGTTTTGAGAAGCAATGTGTTAAAGACACTAGGGAATGTAGGTTCTAGTCTTTACCTAAGCTGGGTTTTTTTCCTTTGGTTTTTTGTTTTTGTTTTGTTCGTTGTTTTGTTTTTTGAGACAAAATCTTGCTCTGTTGCCCAGGCTAGAGTGCACAGTGGTGTCATCATAGCTCACTGTTGGGACTGCAGGCACGTGCCACCATGCCTGGCTAATTTTTGTTGTTGAGATGGGGTCTCGCTGTGCTGCTCAGGCTGGTCTCAAACTCCTGGCCTCAAGTGATCCTCCTGCCTTGGCCTCCCAAAGTACTGAGATTACAGGAGTTAGCCACCGTGTCTGGCTTACCCAAACTGTTTTATTTTGAGCAAATCACATTTTCTCCCGAATCTCATATTCTTCTTTCTCATTGCCCTGACTAGCCTCTACCTGACTTCACCCCCACATCTGCTTGGCAAGACTTAACTCAGATGTCCCTTTTCTAACACCTGCCTGATCCTGGCATGTAGTGGGTGCTTATAAATATATGTTAAATCATTGAGAACCTTTTCCTTAAATCCGCAGGTACTTTCTCTGGGCTTTTATACCTACCACCCCATTCAAACATCTGTTGGTAGCTTTTAAAAAAAAATGCATTTCTATTTCCCTTCTGGGTTGTGGGCCCTAGAATACAGATACTTTTATTCATCTGTGTATTCTCAGAACTTAACACAGTGCCTGGTATATAATAGGTGCTTCATAAATGTGGGAGTGAATAAATATTTTTAATGGAGTGTGTAATAGGTGATTCATTAACACATTTACTGAGCACTTACTATAGACCAGGCATTGTGGTAGGTACAGGGATAGATACAAATATGTATAAGACAGCAATATCTTCCCCTGAGGAGTTGAGAGATTAAGAAATTGAAGTATAAGCACATAGAGTTGCTGACAAAGCCATTAGTGTTAATATCTGGCTATGTGGTTGCTTATGCAGCTAATGTGTAACTTCCCATTTCTGTGTTTGAATATTGGTCACCAGAACCGTGCAGGAAGCATGTCTCTCCATCCTGATTAATTTTCTCAGGAATTAAGTAAGAAATCTTATTTCTGATATGGTGATGTAGTTCCAAGGAAGCTTAATTTGAGGAGGCAAAAAGAGACTCATCCTTTACATATCAGTTATAAGAGGTAGTTTAAAAATCTCCCATTATAATAATGGACTTGTCAATTTCTACTTGCAATGATAGCAATTCTTGCTTTATATATTTTGAGACCATATTATTAAGTGCACATACTTTCAGAATTATGTCTTCCTGGAACCGTTGAACTCTTCCTATCTTTGTAAAGTGACCCTCTTTACCTTTTTCTCTTAGTATCATTTTTGTTTGTTAGTCGTATAGCTATAACACCATTCTTTTGAACAGTACCCCACGTTATGTAATTTTTTCCATCCTTTGACTTGGAACCTACCTATATGCCCTTACATTTTAGATGTATCTTTTAAAAACAGTATGTAGCTAGATTGTGTTTTTGTTTAGTCTAACAGTCTTTGTCTTTTAACTTAGAAGTTAATTTGGATTTATTGTGGTTAATACAGTGAGACAATCTTTGTCCTTTAACTGGTAAGCTTAATCAATTTACATTTATTGTGGTTATGGTCATATTTAGAGTCATTGCAGCCATCTGGTGGTGTACGTTTTGTTGCCCTGAATTTTCTTTTTTGTTTTTTTATCTTAACTTTTTGTGTTGAGTATTTTCTTTTTCTAATTTTCTTTTTACCTCTTTGGAATTTATACTGTATCTGCTTTGTTAGAAGTTATTTCAGATATTTTATTATGCATACTTATTAAAGTGTTTAAATTTAGTAGGTAATACGTACACATAGCTTAAACATTAAGCTTTTTTTTTTTTTTCTTTTTCTTTTTTTGAGACACAGTCTCACTCTGTTGCCTGGGCTAGAGTGCCGTGGCGTCAGTCCAGCTCACAGCAACCTCCAACTCCTGGGCTCAAGCAATCCTTCTGCCTTAGCCTCCCTACTAGCTGGGATTACAGGCATGTGCCACCATGCCTGGCTAATTTTTTCTATATATATATTTAGTTGTCCAGCTAATGTCTTTCTATTTTTAGTAGAGACAGGGTCTCGCTTTTGCTCAGGCTGGTCTCAAACTCCTGAGCTGAAACGATCCGCCTGCCTTGGCCTTCCAGAGTGCTAGGATTACAGGCGTGAGCCACCTTGCCCAGCCTCATTAACCATTTTTAAAGTATACTCTGAGGAGTCTCCCTTCTATCCCTCTGCCTCCATCTGCTCAATTCTAATCCCCCTGTATATCTATCTCTGTTATATGTTAGCCTCTGTATTCTAATACAGATTATAAATATAGATACAAATATATATTCTGTTTAACTCTTCCACTTATACAAATGGTAGCAGAAAGCACAACTTTGTATTTTTTTCTTCACTTCATAGTGTATCTTAATACTCTTTCCATATTAATATAGAAAGAGTTTTCTTCCCCATGCCTTTTCTAAAAACAGCTGAGTGGTATTATATCAATTGGTGGAGCTGTAACTAAATGTCTTTATTGATGGATATTTACATTGTTTTTAAGCTCCTTTAAATAGATCGCAGCATGTACATATGTCATTGTGTGCACATGTTAGTTTATGTCTAGGATAAATTTCTATTATAGAAAGGAATTGCCTAAAGGATATACACTCTTAAAATATTGATAAATTATGTGTAATTTTGCCACATGGCCCTCCAGAGAGTTTGTATTAACTATTTACACTCTTACGTGCAGTGTATGAAAGCACCTATTTTCCCACAGTCTTGCCAATATAGCTGTCAAACTTCTGGATTTTTGCCAATCTGACGAATGAAAAGTATTATTTCAGTGTATTTTTAATTGCATTCCTTTTGTAAGTCAACATTAATCATCTTCACATGTTTAATAATCATTTGTAGTTCTTTTTCTGTGAACAATCTGTTCATATCCTTTGCTTATTTTTCTACAGGGTTGATAGTCTGATTTGTAGGATCTCTTTATGTAAGAGATTATCCCTTTGTAATAGAAATTGAAGATTTTTACAAAATATTTGTGATCTCAAACCCAGGTTATTTGTTTCCTTGCCTTGCTTATAGGGGTGGGGGTGGGGGTGTGGGTGTGGGTGTGTCGCTCACCATGCAGGATTTGTAGATTTTGGTGCAGTCACTCTAACGATTGTTTTTATGGCTTCTGGTCTTCAGATCATAGACTTTCCCACTCAAAGGCTATAAAAGAAATGCGCTGTTTTATTCTATTACTTTTATAGTTGTATTTATACATTTCAATCTGATTCATTTGGAGTTTATCCTGACCTATGCTTAGAGATACAGGTTCAACTTTGTTTCAACTTTATTTGTAACGGTGTCATTTAAATTTCATACCTCAAATACCATCTCAAATCTTTTCCCCATGGATTTGTGATGCTTCTTCTATCATAATCTAAGAGTTTTATGCATTAGTAACCATTTGTGGACTCACCAAATATTAAATTCCATTGGTTGGTCTGTCTATGTATATGAGATACATTTTGTTTTGATTAATGAGGCTTTATAGTATGTTTTATCATATGGTTACAAGAGCGACCCCTGATTGCTATTCTTGTTTATTTTTCTATACATACCTTATAGTCATCTTCTCTTATTAAAAAAAAAGTATGGTATTTTTACTGAGTTCGTGTTAAATTAATTCACTTAGAGAGAATTGAGCTCTTTTATTAGCACATATATTTTAATATGGCCTAAAGTACAGTAATATATTTACTGTCTGCATTAGTTTCCTCTAGTTGCTGTAACAAATGACCACAAATTTGTTGGCTTAAGAAAACAAATTTACTCTCTCACAGTTCTGGAGGCCAGAAGTCCAAAATCAAGGCTGTGGTCCCTTTTGAAGGGTCCAGGGGAGAATCTTTTGTCTCTCCCAGCTTTTGGTGGCTGTAGATGTTCCTTGGTTCATGGCTGCATCACTCCAGTCTCTGCCCATGGTCACGTTGTGTCCTCCTCCTCTGTCTTCTCTGAGTATCTGTGTCTGTTCTCCTTCTAGCTCTCTTGTAAAAAGATACATGTCATGCATTTTGAAGCCTACCTGGAGTATCCAAGTGCCTCCTCTCAAGATCCTTAACTTAATCACATATTCTGACATATAATGTAATGTTCACAGGTCCCAGGGATTAGGATGTGGACATATCTTTTGGGGAGCCACCATTCAACTCACTACACCCTCCTTCTGAATCATACAAGAATCTTCAAATACATGCTGATCACTCCTCCTAATTTATGTTATTGTTGTCTAGTATTTTACTTCTATCTTGTTTCTTTATAACCATATAAATTAAGTAATATTCCTGTTATACACAGACAGCATTCAGATTTCCCACATATTTATCAGTATCTATGCTCATCTTTGTTTTTTTCTATGTCAGACCTTCTATCTGGTATTATTTTTCTTCTTCCTGAAATATATCCTTTAGAATTGCCTTTAGTGAAGGTCTGTCTGTAGCAGTCTCTCTGTATTTTGTATGAAAATTTTGTTTTGCTTTCATTGTTTGGTTTTCTTGGCTATAGACTTCTGCATTGAAAGTTATTTTTTCCTAGCACATTGACAGTATTATTCTATGATCTTCTGGATTTTACTGTTGCTGTTGAAGAGTCAGCTGATAGTCTAATTGCTGTTGTTTTGTAGGTAGTCTCTTGTTTCTCTTTTTTGTCTTTGGTGTTCTTTCTTTACAATATGTGGTTTCATTTCTATTTATCCTGCTTGACATTTGTTGAGATTTCTAGATCTGAGGTTTTATACTCTTTCAATTATTCTGAAAAATCCTCAGCCAAAAGCATGGAATGATACCTTTCTCCATGCTCTTATTTAATTCTTGAACTTTAGTTACGAAATTAGCTATATTAGACCTTTTTATTCTATTATTCATGTCTCTTAAACTCTCATAATATTTATATCTTTATTTCTTGGTCACTTTCTGTGGAATTTCTTTGGATCACTCTTCGGTTGACTATTTCTTTAGCTATATTTAATCTGTTTAACCTGACCATTGGCTTTTTCATTTTAATTATAATTTTCATTTCTGGAAGTTCTATTTGGTTTGTTTTCAAATGCACTTGACTCTTTTTTTATACTGTCTTGTTCTTTGCTAATTTTTTCAAGCCCTTCTTTTAAATCTTGACATATAATAATCATAACATTTTATATTCTGTCTCAAATTCCAATATCTGAAGTCTTTGAGGATCTGATTCTTCTGTTTTTCCTGGCTGTCTCTCTCATTGTGACGTTGTGGCTTACTTCCATGTGTGTCTTTTTTTTCTTTGGTGATCATTTCAGTGCTGCAGATTTGTTGCCCACACCCCAAATAATCATCACAGTTGTCACTGGTGTTTGTTACATAGCCTCAGGGCAAAGGTGGTTTAGTGCTCTCTTTCCTTCCAGGATTTCAGCTCTTATGTACAGTTTTTATTGTGGTAAAATATATATAACATAACATTTACCATCTTAACCATTTTTAAGTGAACAGTTCAGTGGCATTAAGTACATTTACATTGTTGTACAACCATCACCACCATCGATCTCCAGAACTTTTCATCTTATAAAACTGAAACTCTGTATCCAGTAAACAATAACTCCCCATTGCCCACCATCCCGCAACCATTGTCTCGGTGAATTTGACTATGCTAGGTACCTTATATAAATGGAATCATACAATATTTGTCCTTTTGTGACTGGGTTATTTCACTTAATGTAAGTCTTCAAAGTTCATCCATATTGTAAAGTGTCAGAATTCCATTCCTTTTTAAGGCTGAATAATATTGCATTGTGTGTTATTTATACATATACACACACATACATGACATCCATTCATTATCAGTGGACATTTGGGTTGTTTCTACCTGCTTTCATTTAATTTTTGTTTTCTGCAGATTCCTCTCTTTACAGCTCAGCTGGATGCATTTAAAAAAATTTTTTAAATATATATTTAGCTTTTTAAATTGTTTTCTTTGGGAGAGTATCTAGGTATCAGGGTATCTAGGCTGTCTTATTGTTGGAAACCAAAGATACCTTCTATGTGTGGACCAGAAGACAATTGAGAAGAACACATTTTGACATTCTTCCTTTTAGGGCACTAGAAAGGGAAGATGCTGAAATATGGAATAATTAAATATGTAGTCATGTATGTTTTAATGGTTTC
This sequence comes from Lemur catta, assembly GCF_020740605.2. Lineage (NCBI taxonomy): Eukaryota > Metazoa > Chordata > Mammalia > Primates > Lemuridae > Lemur > Lemur catta. Next base: position 54,873,329 of record NC_059134.1, read on the forward strand.
CTTGAGATCTGTTAGGTAGTATTTTTTTTTCCTTATGTATGAGAAAACCTTTAGAATACCATAAAAAACAAATCTCTGTCTTATAAGATTTGGCATTGTTAGCATGCTGTTTGTGCTAACCTCTCACCTACCCTCAAATGCCCCAATATCTAGTAGTATCATTTGAAACTTCTTCAGAAGTATCAAAATCATAAACTGCTTGAGCTGCAGAGGTCTAATTTCTAAACACTACCCCCTCCACCACTGTGTCTTAAAGATGAGTTGGCTAAGGTTAAGTTACTGACTCAGGGTCACAAAAGGAGTCTGTAACAGCTAGAACCTCGGTTGCCTTACTTTCCTTCCAGTATACCTTGTACTTCTGTGTGCTTTCTCTCTTTGGGGAGACTATCTGTGATCATTTAGTGAGTTCTGAGCTGGGTCTTTTGAAGAGTTGCTCTGGATATTGATGATCAGACACTGATATATGGGTCGGAGTAGCAGCATGAATCCTCATCTAATTAACTGGTGAAGGCCAAATAGAGTTGGCCTTCCATATTTTACTTCAGTTCTGTCCCTCCTATTCATGGAGTCTTTTTAGATAATAGAGGGTCAGAGCTGGGTGGGGGAGCTCTTGTGATCATTGGGCCAGTCCCAGATTGCCCACAGGGGCATTTTGGGATCCTCTACCCAGAAGCTTTGATGTTCTTTATAGATGAGGAAACCGAAACCTGAAAGATGCAAATACGATTTCCCTAAGGTCACATGAAGTGTTCATAGCAAAGGCAGGGCCGAACCCAGGTCTCCTAATTCCTGTTCCAGTAGAGGATTTCTGTTACACTAATGCATTCAGTTCACTTCAGATCTTTGACTGAGCTCCCCCTCTGTGGTCTCTGTTTCCAGATTGTGAAATGTCATAAAGGTGGTTTGACTTTGAAAAGAAGCCAGAACCTGGAGGGTTAATAGAAATTGAACAGTGAAGGGGGAGCCCTTTTATCCTCTCCTCAACTAGGGAGCTGCTGGGCTGTTTCCCTTACACCGCATGTGTTCCATTATGGTATAATGATGTAATTACCAGTAATGCTGCTGCTGCTGCTGCTGCTTGAGTAGTGGTGGAGAAGCAGCATTAAGGAAAAGACTAGCCCCAGTTCTCTCCTAAGAGCCATTTCAGCCCACTTCAGTCTATTAGATTGAGGATGCTGGAAGGCGAATGGCTTCAGCAGAGGAAAAGGTCAGATTTAAAAGCTTTTCTGGGCTTGGTATTTATTGTTGCTTTTTTGACCTTCAGAAAAATCCCCTGTGTATTTGCCCTTGATTCTTGCCTTTCCCATTACTGCTTGAAAGCTGTGTTGCTGGCCAGACCAGGTCTTTGGAATAGATGGTTTTCTGTGTGGTGTTATTTGAGAAGGCATTGCCCTGTGTCCAGACGACCAGTCCTATTGCCTTTTTTATTTTTATTTTTTGTGATACAGGGTCCCACTTTGTTGCCTGGGCTAAGTACAGTGGCCTGATCACAGCTCACTGCAAATTTCAATTCCTGGGCTCAAGCGATCCTTCTGCCTCAGCCTCCCAAGTGGCTGGGACTACAAGCGTGTGCCACCACACCCAGCTAATTTTTAAATATTTTTTTGAGATGGGATCTCACTCTGTTGCCCGGGCTGGTCTTGAACTCCTGGCCTGAAACAATCCTCCTGCCTCAGCCTCCCAAAGTGCTGGGATTATAGGCATGAGCCGCTGAGCCTGGCCCCCTATTGCCTTTTATACCACCATTGTAGTGTTAGTAGTCTTTTTGACTCTTGAATGTTTTAGTTTTCAGCAATTCAGTACTTTTTATATGTATATATAATATATGTTATCTGTTATGTATAATGTTATATAATATTTGTTATATATAATATGTTATACATAAAATATATATTAGACCTAAACAATTTATGAGTTAAAACTTTAAAATACAGAAAAGTACGCAAGTGCCTTAGGCAAATCACTTAACCTTTCTGTGAATCTCTTCTAAAACATAACCTTGCCACCTGATGATTATAAGGAGGTAATCATGGTCTGCGGAATACAGTACACCCTTCCAAAAGTTTTCCTCTATCAGGGGATAGCCATCGTTCTAATATTAACATTAGAACATAATATTAAGCACCTGCTGGGCCCGAGGCACAGGTTATAGGGAGGTATAGCAAGTTTTGCTTATTTCAGTGGTTCTCAAAGTGCCATTCCTGGACCACAGCAGCATCAACATCACATAACAACCTATTAGAAATGCCAGTTCTCAGGCCCCAAGCCAGACCTACTGAGTCATAAATTCTAGGGATGGGAGCTTTCTGTCTATGTTTTACCAAGCCCTCTAGTGATTCTGATGCACACTGAAGTTTTAGAACCACTGGCTTATTTTATAGTTTAGTACCAGGAGGTATTTGATAATATAAAACCTCTTACGTTTATCTAGCCACTAGCCACTGGCAATTATTTAATTTTTAATAAATTGAAACTAAGTAAAATTAAAAATCTGTTTTCTCATTTGTACTAGCTACATTATAATTGCTCAGTAGACAAATGTGGCTAGTGGAAACTGTACTAGACAGCACAGATATAAACATTTCTGTTATCACAGAAAGTTCTATTGAACAATGCCAGGCTCACAGCAGTGGTCCTCAAATGTTAGCATGAATCACATCACCTAGAGCAGTGGTCCCCAACCTTTTTGGCACCAGGGACTGGTTTCATGGAAGACAGTTTTTCCACGGGTGGTGGGTAGAGGGAAGCAGAGCTCAGGGATGATTCATGGCCATTTTTCTAACAGGCCATGGACAGGTACCCTGCGGCCCGGGGATTGGGGACCGCAGACCTAGAGGACTTGGTAGAATACAGATTGCTGGGACCCATCCCCAGCATTTGATTCAGTTGATCTGGGGCAGGGCCAGAGAATCTACTCTTCTGACAAGCTCCCAGGTGATGCTCATGCTGCTGGTCCAGGGACCACTTTTTGAGAACTACTGGTCTATAATAAGGATTTTGGATCTGAAATCTGTGGGCTTCCAAAAATTGTAGGCAAAATGTTATATAAATTCATATGATAGAGGTTACAGGATATAGGGCTCATAGTTTTAATCTGATTCTCAAGTGGGTCAGCAGTTCAGGAAAACCTGTAGCTGCAGTTAGAAAATCTGAATGACAAGGACTTAAGTCACAAAGATATTGATGTTCATTTAGCAAAATGAGAGACAAGAAGTTTCAGGATTCTTTCAGTGGCTCAAGCATGTCACCAGGAAAATCAGGCACTTTCTCTCCCCAGAAAACCCCTTATGTTTGTTGCCCACATCTAGGTCACATGCCCACCTCCAGACCAGTCCCAGCAGTGAGGAATGAGATTTGTATCCTTGCTTTTGATTCAACCCCTGGGGCTGGGGGAGGGGTCTACCTTCCCTGAGACCATGGGATCTCTACCAGCTATCTGAACAAAATATTAGTTCTGTAGCAGAGAGGAAGGGAGAAAGGGCTATTGAGTCTCTCAGCAAGTGACCCAAAAATTAGGAGTGTCTAGTCTGTATGTTTTCAGCTCATCACATGCTTTTAGCTTGCTAGGCAAGCATGGCCCAGACATACTGAGCTGTTAAAGCCCTGCTGGGCTCTGTCCTCTCAAGCCTTATGACAGGTTCTGTGAAGCCATTCTGTATATAACAGAGGTGAAGTGGGGTGGAATTTAAGAATCTGATCCTTAGCCAAGCATGGTGGCATATACCTGTAGTCCCAGCTACTTGGGAGGCTAAGGTGAGAGGCTTGAGCCCAGAAGTTCAAGACCAGCCTGGGCATCATGGCAGGACCCCATCTCTTAAAAAACAAACAAACAAACAAACAAAAACAACCAGTCTCTGGGAGTCAGCATCAAATCAGCCTTAAAGCTAGTCCCTGGCTGGGCACAGGTGTTTGAGACCAGCCTAGGCAACATAGTGAGATCCTGTCTCTACAAAAAATAAGAGAAGTTAGCCAGGCATGGTGGTGCATGTCTATAGTCCCAGCTACTCCAAAGGCTGAGATGGGAGAGTGCCTGGGCCCAGGCGTTGGAGGTTGCAATGAGCTATAATTGTGCCACTGCACTGAACTCCAGCCTGGGCAACAGAGTGAGACCCCATCTCTTAAAACCACACAAAAAACACCCCACTAGTCTGCCTCTGATTTTGGCCCACAATTCTTAGAATTGACTCAAGGTCCCTGCCAAAGTACTAATCTTTGTACTTTTTGATTCTTTAGGGACCCCCATTATTCTATTCTTTCACTGGTCCTCTTGGAACTCGAGTCCTGGTCCTGGATTTTGGGACCAAACACTTGGATTCTGCTACCAGACTTCCAGGTTTCTGTGTACTTGCCGGGATCCCTGCTTGTCTCTCCCAGTCAGTATGCTTTAGATGATCTGCTTTGCTAAATAGAGATATCATGTCTAAAAATGCACACTGTGAGAATTTTCCATGTAGAAAGGGTAGATGAAGTGCTGGGAGTTAATGAGATCATTGAAGGAGAAGATGTGAGAAAAAAAGCTTAAAGGACCCACTACAACCTACTGAATCAGAATTAAGGCGTAGTCATCTATGTTTTCATCTATAAGCTTCGTGGGTACTGTGAATCCCAGGCTGAGAATCAACAAACCTAGTAGTGGCCCTGGGAATCCAGAGGGGTGCCATCTGATGAAAGGGATGATGGCAGCTGAGCTGGCAGAGCTTTCTGCCTGTGTCCCCTACCCCCAGAGCAGTTCTGCTTTTACTTCTATATTATCGTTCTACACAAAATTTTGTATACAGAAATAAAGGATTTCACTTCTTTAAAGAAAAAGGAGGAGGGCTACTGGCTAAATGATGTTGAAGTCCCCTTCTGACATTGGCATTCGGCTCAAGGGCTAGAATACAGGTACTAGGCTATGACATGTGAAACAGAAATGTAGTACTTTCCTATTTTAGGGGAAGGAACTCTGACCCCCTTGTTCTCCACATGGTTTTGAGCTGACAGTTGCCCCGTCAGTCAACAACTGGATATAGTACCCAATTGTTTGCAGCAAAAGTCCTGTAAGTCTGTTTCCTCTAAAAGCTACTTCCACAACTTCCCTCCCCCCATCCTCCCAGGACAGAAGTGGACACAAAGGAGGAACGTTTCAGTTCCCCTGCCTGGTTGTGTGTCTTCCTCTCATAGCCTTGTTCAGAATGTCTAGGGAATTTTTATTTTCTGAACTTGCTTACCAGAAACAGTTTGGCAGAGCATAGTTTGGGGAGGAGGCGTTAGTTAAATGAGCACAAAAGCACATGTCCCTATGGTGAATTCTCAATGCGTATGAAGGGGGAGCAAAGGAGCTTTAGCAACATTGCAGTTCAGGCTAAATCAGGAATGGAAATGAGGAACAACCAAAAACACCATAATTTGTTTCAGACCATTTAGTCCCTGACTCTCCGTAACACATACTCAGGATTACAACAGAATTTCAGTGTATGCTTTGTATATACTTCTTAGAAGTTTTTATTTGTACTATAATTTATAGTGAGACAATGAAAAGTCGCCTGTTTTTATAATACAGATTTCAGAAAGTGAAGCTTGGCTGCTGAGGAATAAACAGGCAGCAGAGCAATTCTCAAAGAGGGAAGTCATGAGACTCTTAAGGGTTTAGGGAAAAGATCACTGTTGGTTAGAAACGTTGAGCCTTTGTTAAAAGTTGAAAAACACAATCCAATCTTCGGAGGTTCTGAGAGGGAGGGTGACTTCCCAGTCTCACAGGTGATTAGACAAGTTAATCCCAGGACCCGGTCCCCTCTACTGTCCATCCACAGTGTTGTGCCCCCTTCTGATTTTCCCCGCCAGAGCACAGCCCCCAGGGTTTCTCTCTCTAGTCTAGTTTCTGCAGCTCAAGCCGTGTTCTCCTTGATCTGTTGGCCTGGCTTCAGGGAGATGGACTACAGCTGGTCTGGAGTAGGAAGAGGGTAAATTTACTTAAACTTTCAGCATGACCCATTTGCCTAACTTTTTCCACTGTGATGAATGAAAATATAGACAACAGAATGTTTCACAAGACAGACAACTCAAAGAGAATAAGAACAAGGAAGTATGCAGTTTGTTTTTGCTTTTAAAAAGAAGCATATTATAGAACTTCTTGATTTCTTTTTTTTTTTTTTTAACCTCTGTCATCTGTGATCCATTCGCCTGTCCTGCCAAGATATTTTGGCTTTTTTACTCTGGGAAACCAGTGGGTGGGTAAATACGGAGGAGCCAGGAGTTAACAAAATATCAGCAGATGCTGAAGCCAAATGAGAGGATTCTCCTCAGCCCCATAAGGAGAGGTGTACCCTACTTCCCCCCCACCTAGGCTCCTTTGAAAAAGACACTAACACTCACCTTTATGAGAGGATTTCTCAGTCCTGATGAAAGAAATCTCTAGGAACTCTTTCTGTCGCTGGGCCATTAGGGCTTTGCCTTTCTGAGCATGCCCTAAGCACTGTAAGAAATAATAGCATTGTCTTTGAAGTCAAGCTTACCCGGTCTGATTCCAGATCTGTTGCTGAATCCAAATCTACCATCTGGGCGACTTTTGATGAGTTCCTTAAACCTTCTGAGCCTGTTTCCTCATCTGTAATACAGATAATAGTGCCTACCTCATCAAATTTGATAGAATTAAATAAGATAATGTGTATTAAGTGCCTAGCACATTGCCAAACACCTGATCAACAAGCAATAAAATTTTTTTTGCAATACCACTCGTTTTCTTGGCAACTTATATGCATCTTTCTTCTGTTCTCCCAATGACCACAGATGGGAGATAGTAGCTTGCTAACTTGATTCCAGGGGCAGGAGAAGTGGCAAAGGGAGTTACTTTTTCTCCTTATCAACTTTAAGGGATAATTTACACACAATAAATGACATCTTTTAAATTTAGTGAGTCTGACAGATGTCTATACTCATGAAACAACCACTATGATAAAGATGTAGAACATTGTTACCATCCCCAAAAGATTCCTCTTGCCCCTTTCCATCTGTCCTGTCCTCTGCCCCAGCCCCAGACAAGCACTCATCTGTTTGTCACTGTGCATTAGTTTGCATTGTATGTGAATAGAATCATGTAGTGTGCATACTTTTTGTCTGGCTTCTTTGAGTCAGCATAATGATTTTTGGAAGTATCTACATTGTTGCATGTATCCTTTTTATTCCTGAACAGTATTCCATTCTGTGGATATAACACCTATTGGTGGACATTTAGGTTGTTTCTTATTTCTGGATATTTTAAATAAAGCTGGTACGAACATTCACTTGCACGTCTTTGTGTGGGCATATGTTTGTGTGGGCATATGTTTTCATTTCTCCTGGGTATACGCAGAAGTTGAATGGCTAGGTCATATGGTAGGTGTTCATTAAACTTTTTAAGAAACTGCCAAACTGTTTTCCAAACTGACTGTACTGTTTTACTTTCCCATTAGCAGTGTATATGATTTTCAGGTGCTCTACATTCTCACCAGTACTTAGTGTGGTCAGCTTTTTAAATTTTAGTCATTCTGATGGATTTACAGGTCATGGTATTCATTATGGTCTTAATCTGCATTTTCCTGATGTCTCATGATGAAGAGTATCTTTTCATGTGCTAACTGGCCTTTTATACATTATCTTCTTTTATGTTGTATCTGTTCAAATTTTTTGCCCATTTTAAAAATTGTGTTGTTTATCTTCTTGTAATTGAGTTGTAAGAGTTCTTTTTATGGTCTAGATACCAGTTCTTTGTAAGATAGAAATATGTGAAAATTTTCTTTCGGTCTGTAATAACGTGTAAATACAGTTGACCCGTGAACAGCATGGGTTTGAACTGCATGGATCCACTTATATGCAGATTTTTTTCAATTAAAGTGACACCAAGTATGCCTGCCTCTCCTGGCTTCCTTCCACCTCCTCCTCCTCCTCAGCCTACTCAGTGTGAAGATGACAAGGATGAAGACCTTTATGATGACCCACTTCCAGTTAATGAATAGTAAATATATTTCTCTTCCTTTTGATTTTCTTAATGAACGTTTTCTTTTCTCTAGCTTATTGTATTGTAAGAACGCAGTATATAATATATATAGCATAAAAAATCTGTGCTAATTGACTGTTTTGTTATCAGTAAAGGATTCTGGTCAACTATAGACTAGTAGTTAAGTGTGGGGGGGTCCAAAGTTACATGCAGATTTTCTGCTGTGTCCCTCACCCCCACACTGTTCAAGGATCAACTGTATTCTCTCCCAGTCAGTGGCATACCCTTTCATTTTCTCAATGGTACCATTTGAGGAACAAAAACTTTGACTTTTAGTGAAGTTTATTGTTTCAATTTTTCTTTTATGGTTTGTGCTTTTTGTTAAAGGTCACAAAGATTTTTCTCCTATGTTTTCTTTTAGGAGTTTTTAGTTTTAGCTCTTATATTTAGGTCTGTAATCCAGTTCAACTTAATTTTGTGTATAATGTAAGGCAAGGCTTAACATGGAAATTATCTTTTCAGTGGCAATTATGTATCAGGAATTTTCTTTAATTCTCAAGAAATAAGTGTTCTAAGATAGGTGGTTATCTCTAATGATGAAGAAAATAAGTCTCAGAAAGATTAACTTGCTCAGATTGTACAACTAAGATTCAAGCCTGTGATTGCCCAACTCCAAAGCCCATATTCTTTCTACCCTACTATGCTGGCACTATTTCCAACATCAGTTCAGATCTGTGTGGAAAATGCCTAGCTTTACCCTGTGAGGATGATATAAAACTATGAGATAGCACTAATGTTCTAAGGACGTTCATATCCCCAAACCCAGCCTAATGACATTAGCCACAGCAGGGATGTTGGGAACTAGGATCAGGGGTTCCATGTCAGGCCATATGCTTAGGTCTGTATCTCAGAAGCTATAAATATAACTGTCTTGGTGCTCTCTCGATAAGGAGCCTTATTCTGAGGATTTTTGTCCACTATATAATTGGTCCATCAGAAATATGAAGTTAAATGTCTGGCCACACAGAGAGTTAATCCTTAGAGGACTCAGTTGGATGGGTAAGTCCAACTGTGTTTGGTTTGAGTTTTTATTTTTGGAAAACAAAAAGTGAGTCAGTTTCCTTCCTTCCCTCTCTCTTTCTCACCACTCCTTCTAGATTCTCTTAGATGCTATGGTCATGCTAGGTAAATAGTATTTTCCCTAAAACTTTCCTGGACCCATGACAGAATCATGTAAGAGACACATCCCCTGTGTCTGATACTTAATGCCCCTCTTAAAAGAAAAGAAAGGTCTATGTAAAGCTAGTCACTTCTGTCACCTTGAAAGAGTCTCTGGTCTTACTTAGGAATATTTTGTTTCTTTTTAAAGAAAATGTGGAGGAGGGTATGAAGAGTCTGTTTTTGCTTCTCAGCAATGCAGATTTGGTAAATTCACTCCTTTCTGTGAGGCAGAATATAGTATAGGGGGAAGTGTGGAGCTTGGGAGTGAGAAGTATTTAGGTTTGAATCTCAGCTCCAGTGCTTACATTGCTAGCAAATTACTCAATGTTTATGAAGTTCAACCTCCTCATCTGTAAAATGGGAATAACAAGTGCTTTCTGGGTTTGTTATAGAATGTCTGTGCAGCATCTGGCACATGTGTATGCATATATTATTCTTAGATCTCTTTCTGAGGAGTAAGGACATGGGATATTCATAAAAAGTCTGAATTAAGGGAGTTTTGAGACTTATAAAGAAGTTTTTTTAGTACAAAGCCCTTAAGATGCCTTCAGACATATATTGCTTTCTCTGGCTGATCTGGGCAGTTTAATTTCAAAGCCCAGCAGCCACGGAGGATGAAGCTTTGTAGTCATTCTGCTTGTTATTTTCCTTACAGCTGCCAAGTAGATTGTCCTGGGTCTCTGGAAGCAAACTCTACTATCTGTGATGCAGTTATTTGCTAATGAAAGGCTTATCTTATGGACAAAAGTGTGAGTTGGGAAAAAGGGGGAGGAGAAAAGGCAGTCTGTCTGTCGTATACATAGAGGATCAAATATAGGTTGGTAGGAGAGAGTGGGGAACTCAGATAACACATTTAGGAGAGAGATACTTCCATCTTCTGAAATACAGCCCTGAGAAACATCAGTCTGTGTGTCAGCTGGTAGGATGAGAGCAAGTCAGCATCTCTCAGTATCTTCTGATTACCATGCTGTCCAATTGGCCTTGTTTTCCTCTTTTCCACGAGAGGCTCCTTTGCATTTCAGTCTGGGAGCAGGCCTCTGTTGCCCTTTTGCCTACTAAAGGTTCTGTTGACTCCCCAGTTACCATTTTCAAACTTGTACAACCTTCAAGATACAGTTCAGGGCTTAGCTCTTCCAAGAGGCCTCTCTTGGCCCAGTTTGATGGTTCCTAGGCCACCCTAAAATATTCAGGCCTAGAGAATCTGAATCTGTGACTATTTAATCAGTTACAAATTGCGTGTGTTCAGGAATTGGGGTTTGTTACAGAGACACAGATCAGAGTTAGTACCAGCAATAAGTGCTTATACTTGTCTCTTCTTTGTACCACTTTTGGCTCCTCAAGTATATTCCTAAACGTCTTCAGGATTGCCTTTCAGAAGCCAGGTGATTATTTTAACTCTAACCTAAATATCTCCATTTTCCCAGTGTTCATATTGCCTCTACAATTTTGGATACGATTTATTTCACTTAACATTATGAGCTTAAAAATACTTTCTGTAAACTTTGAGGGTGGTTCAATGGCTGCAGTGTGACTCACTTATTAAAGCACTTTGTACCACCAGGACTTTGGAGGCTTAGTCTTTCTAGGTAAGAAAGTGGGTGTCGTTGAAGCCCTTCGGCAGACTTGTCTTTTGCAGTTTGCCACTTACATCGAAACATCTTTTTTTCCCTCTACATCTGTATGTAAAATATTTTGACTCTCCAACAAGATGAGATAATCACTTCCTGTGTTAAGTTACATATTGTGTGGATGAATAACATTTGCATTCAGGTCTATAAAATAAATGTCTTAAATTTTACCTGTGATTCATTCTAAGAATTAAAAAACAAATATTCTTTGCATACTGTAGTCATGTTAATATTCACAGAAAAGCTAGGTTGCATCATTTGTCCCATAGGAAGAAAACAATTTGCTGATACTTAACCTGTGGTATTTATTAACAAAAGAGGATGTTCCAAACATTAAGATCTCTCAAGTAGATTCTCATTCTACATTTCATCAACTGCCACATTTTATTTCCTTTGTATTTATGCCTTATCTTTGCTTTTTGTTTACCTTGGAATTTCTAGTTGCCTTTTTTTTTCCTGAATGAAAAAAGAAGTATCCACCTTTACCTTATGACTTAGATCATTTAGCTTTTTAGTCATACTGTTTGTTCTAGGGAAATGACTTTAATCTTGACACATTTTCCTCTAATTCCTCAGAGCTCCTGTTCTAATTTCAAGGGCTGCTGCCATTCCTAGGTTAAATCTTTCTTGCATCCTATGTCATCCTCTTTTTTAAAGTCCTTTTTAATTTTGCTATAAAGCATCCTTGGTAATGTTTTCAGAAAGACTGCATAAAAGTTAAATTTTCTCAGTCCTCTCATATCTAAAATGTTTTGCCCAGCTGTTTTTTAGACAGTCCTTCAAGTACTTACCTTGATCTCTGCTCCTCTTCCTACCCGTGCTCTCCTTGTTCTCTTAACTCCGTGCTATCCAGCATGGTAGCCACTCGCCACATGTGTCTGTTGAGCACTTGAAATCTGGCTCATCCAAATTGCCCTGTGCTGTGCCTATAAAATACACACCAGATTTTAAAGACTTAGTACAAAAGAAAAGAAAATGCATCTCATTTTTATATTGATTATATGTTGAAATGATATTTTAGATATTAAATATATTATTAAAATTAATTTCACTTGTTTCCTTTTACTTTTTAAATGTGACTACTGTAGATTTTAAGATCACATACGTGCCTCACGCTACGTTTCTGTTGGGCAGTGCTGCTGTTATCCTCAACCTGGCGCCTTCCCAGGCCTCAGCAAAGAGCAGCACTGGCTACTGCACACAGCCTTCCCCACGTTCCGCAATCTGGCTTCCTATAGTTGCGTTATCTGTAGATACACCAAGATTTTGGTACATCTACAATATAGTACATCTACCAATATAAGCCCATCTACTTTCCATCTTTTGAAAAGTGTTAAAAATTTCTAGTCTTCTTTTCTCCTTATTCTTCTCTCTCCACCCTAAACACAGTTATTACTTTATTCCTTCTTGTACTACTTTGTGAGTTCTTTGGGATTTGGAAGGAAGGGAAGGTAAACATTATTTTCAGTCTGTCAACTAGAAACAGAAGATTTTGCTCATTTTATCACAGTTCTGAACAACAGTATGATGGTTGTCTTCATACATAAGTCCATCTGCATCTCTGGATATTTTCCTACGATGGCTTTCTAGAGATAGACACACAGGTCCAGAGTATATGAATTTCTTAAGGCTCTTGATATATATATTGACAAACTGATTCCCCTCAGAAGTACTAATTTATGTTTTCAGTGGGTTATTCAATAAAAGATGGGAGCAGTTACCCAAATGGTACCCACATTCACATCCAAACCCATTTATATGGATCTTTTATCTCAGCTTCTGTGGAAAGTGTGGCCTCTTTTCTGAATCACTTAACTTTTCTGAGCCTTCATTTTTTTTATTTGTAAAATTATGATGATCATGCCCTAAAATAATGTATAGGAAAGCTATGTTTTCATTAATTCCTTTCAGCAAGTGTTTGAGAACCCCCTACTTGTACTAAGTACATGTGCTATACTAGGAATTATGGGGGATGTCTGAATAATATGGACCCTGGACTCAAAACTAATTTCTTTTGAAAGGAATAGAGTGGGAAGATAAGACACATTCATAAGATGCTGCCACACAAGTCTTTTTGTGATATGTAACAAAAGGAACAGACAGTGCTGAAGTTCAGATGAGGGATGGTTTGCATTCCATTCAAAAGGTCAAGGATAACAGACTGGAGGAGGTGGCATTTAAGGTAGGCCTTGAAGGAGGAGTGTAATTTCAACATAGTCAGGGAATAAGGTAGGAGGTGATGACGTGTGAGGATGATCTTGAGAAAAGGCACAGGGGTAGATCAGTTGATAGAATTCACTAGAGTATAAGCAAAAGGCAAGGAAAACTGAAGTTGTAGGTTGAAATTTTTTTGTCTCTGACCATCCTTATTTACATGTGGCACAGGAAGAGGTCCTCCATGTATTTATTTCTGCTCTGTTTCAATAGGGAAAGTGGAGAGAAATCATTTCACTCCATTTTGGCTCTGGCTGCAATTTGTTAGGCAAAGTTTGTCCTGTCTGTAGGAACAAGAACACAATATACATCTTCTCTCCCTTCCACAGAGGCTGCAGATTATGAGGCGTTTTTAAACAGTTCTAAGGCTGTTTCACATTGCACTTATCCATTCAGGCGATAACTTGGATCAGAAGTTTTGAGGAGTGGTGGGAGGAAGAAGATCCTTGAAGAGAATAACTGAGGCCAAGGACAGGCTGGCAGTAAGGAGGGAGCAGTGAGACCGCTGGTGTCGTCACGCACAGGCGAGTTTTGTGAAGCAAAGACAGGGATTCTGCTTTCCACCCTCTTTCTGTTCTGCCTTCTGGGAGTTCTCTGCCTTCTCAGCAGTTGTTTGGTAACTTCATGTTGTTTTCTGACAGTCTAGAACCGTTTTGGGTAGCACCCTCCCCACTACTATGCCGAAGATTTTTTTTTTAATTACTTAATGGATTTAAGAGGTACAAGTTGAATTCTGTTACACGTATATATTATATAGTGGTATACTCTGGTGTACCCATCACACAAATAGTGACGTTGTATCCCAAAAGTAATTCTTCATCGCTCACCCCCTTCCAACCTCCCCCCTTGTCCATATACCCACTCTGTGTGCCCTTGTGTAGCGATAGTTTAGCTCCCACTTATAAGTGAGAACATGAGGCATTTATTTTTCTGTTCGTGAGTTACTTTACGTAGGATAATGACCTCTAGTTCCATACGGGTTGCTCCAAAAGACATCATTTCTTTCTTATTGCTGAGTAGTACCCTATGGTATATATATACTGCCAAGATTTTTTCATCCTCAGCAACATTCAAGGATTCTTTCTTGTTGCCTGTAAAGTGAAATCCAATTCCTATCCCTGGCAGTCAAGGTGGCCCCAGCTCAGGTAGAGGGTCCAGCTTATATTTATACCATTTTACTTTATGTTGTACCCCATTACTTTAACCTTGAGTCTACGGCTTAACATCTCTCATCCACTTCTTCTAACAGAAGCATCTGCTTCTTGTATTCATTCAACAAGCATTTACTGAAAGCCTATTATGTGTCATTTCTTCAATAAACTTTTATTGAGTAATTGCTGTGTTTTAGGCCTTATTTTAGAGTCTGTGAATAAAGAAATAAGAAAAAGGATAATGGTGGTAAATGGAGAATGATCATGAGATATATTTGGGGAATCAGTATAGCATACTAAATATAGGTGTGACAGGAGGTACCCATGCATTCCCCTTGAATAATCATTGCCTTTGAATATGCTAAGGAGACACTGGGATCAAGGCTTAGGTAGCATTTAAGTTCAATTCGAATATGTTGACAAATGGAGATGATGAAAAAAGCAACTATAATGGTGCTGCACTAGGATCATCAGCTCCAGGACTGCTGGTGATTTCTTAAAAGATACAGCTTAATTTGCCAGGCACGGTGGCATATGCCCTGGTCCCTGATTTCTACCGTGCTGTTGCTCACCAGTGTGATGGGAAAAGAAATGATTTGGAGCCAGATCTGCGTGTAAGACCTAGATTCACCGTTTATTTACTCCGTAACCTTGGGCAGATTTCTTAAACTGGTTAAAGGCTTTGAGAGATACAGCCTTTCTTAGGGTCATTTGTTGTGGGGTATGGATGAGAATTTTTGTGGAAGTACTTAGCATAGTAGCTGTCACGTGGTGAGTAGTACCCTTTATTTCTCCCTCCTGGAGGAGCTTTCTTTTACGCCTCCTCGCATCTTTTAAAATCTTGCCAATCCTTTTTTTAGCTCTTTTTGTTTGTTTTGAGATAGGGTCTTGCTCTGTTACCCAGGCTGAAGTGCAGTAGCATGATCATAGCTCACTGCAGCCTTGAACTCCTGGGCTTAAGCAACCCTCCTGCCTCAGTCTCCTGAGTAGCTGAGACTACAAGTGAACACCGCCACACCTGGCTTTATTAAATTTTTTTTTTTTGATAGAGACAAAGTCCCGCCTAGGCTGATCTTAAACTCCTGGCCTCAAGTGATCTTCCCACCTTGGCCTCCCAAAGTGCTGGTATCACAGGCACAAGCCACTGCATTCAGCTTTTTTGGCTCTTTTACCACATCTCCATTGAAGCTTTTCAGCATTCCGTATGTGAGAGATATATGGGCTTTCCCTTTTGTCCATCCTTTGAGTAGTAGGGGGAATGGCACAGGAAAAGGTAGAAATATGAACAAAATAGCACTGTATTTGGAAGCAGGAGAATAAGGGTCAGCGAGAGGCAATGTGTAGATGGTGTAAATAAAGGTGTCTTGTCCCTCAGGGTAAGGTGATTGATTCTCAGCCCATCTTAGTTTATCCCAGTAGGCCAAAGATGAAAATTGTCTCCAGTTCCTAGTGTTAACCACAAAAAAGGGGCCACTCACTGTTCTTTTTCAGTGAAAGTTAGCTGCCAGTCTTCCAGATAGCCCTGAACTTTTAAGATACAATGCTATGTTTTGATTAGAATTGGGCCATCATTCTACAGATTTTTTTTTTTTTTAGGAAGACCTAGCTTGGTCAACAGAATAGAAAAACATCCAGAATGACATCATTTTGGTGAGCTTTGAAGGGAACAAAGATGGTCAACACAACTGCTTGTTCTTTTATTTATCATTTCACACCTGGTGCAGTCAGGAAGCTACATTTAAAAAACAATTTTCTCTTTAAAAAGAAAAATAACGCGTAGTCAAAAAAGTACTTATTTGCTGTGGAGCCGGAAGGATTCATTCATTGGAGCTGATTGTTCACATTTGTAGAATTTAGAATTTTGTAGATGGAAGGGGTTTTACAGTTGAATTGGGTCTTCAAAAGGAAACAAAAGGCTCTTGCTTTCTGTATGAACAGAGTTCATTCACAAGACAGTTTTTCTTGATCTATGAGGAGTGATTTCAGACAATTAGCTAATTGGTTGAGGCAGGTGACCTGTCAGCTTTGCAGAGGGGACGTCTGCTCTCAGGGATCCACATAAAGAACACATCTTAAGCTTTCCATGACAGCCAAAAAGCAGCCCCATTAATCCTCCTGTGTAATGGGCAGTCATAACCACAGATGAGGAGTGCATTTCACTTGAGAGTAAAACCATGAAAACCCTAGCAGCTGCCAACAGCTGATCTCTGCCACCGTCAGCTCAGTGTTGTTTTGGGCTTTGAAATATTTTTAAATGATCTTCCAATTTGCTTTATTGTAGGGGATAAGTGACCCTCCAGAAATAGCCTGCTGTTTGTTTTTTAAGTGTTATCAGATGCTTCATCTGTTGAAATGACACTTGTCTGTTGTATCAAAATCAAGGGCAGAGCTTATTTGTGACCATCTTCAAACCCCAAATGGGTGTGAAAAAACAAAAGGGAAAGTTTCTGTAGTAAAGTGCAAAATTTTTCTGGATTTCAAATGTGAAAGAAATTCAGAGTGGAAGGAGGAGGGTCATAGACGTGTCAAGAAGGAAATCTGGAGAAGATAACTGATATGAGTCAATAAGTTGATCTCTTAGCCCCCAGTCGGAGAGCCAGTGAAATTGGAGTCATTGTTTTTGGAACATATTATTAAGATGTACCCAGAATGTAGAGTTTTGTGATGAGAATGTCTGTAACCACTGTAAGATGGCTGATCCCTCCAACCAGAACAGCCACAAGACTGGTCATTCAGAGACCTGGTTTTTGTACCACTGTGTGTATCCTTGTTAGTGTAGTGGTTAAGAGGCTTTGGATCTGTCACACATGGACTTGAATTCTATTTCTGTCACCTACCTACTTTATAACCTTGGCTAAGCCCATGGTAAGAATTTACCTCAGGAATATTTTCAGTTTATTTCTCTTTCAGGAAGAGAAAAGCAGACTGATAGTGGCTTAAACAAATAGTTCATTTTTCTCACATGACGAGAAGTCTGGAGTAAGCAGTTGCCACCTTTGGTTTAGAGACTTGGTGTTCAATCAAGGATGCTTATTCTGTCTTCCCACCCAGCCACCCAGTGTGTTGGCTTTCAACCTCATGGTAGCAGGAAAATCAAAAGCTTTCCCAAGAGCCCCACAAGGTTTCTACTTACGTCTTACTGTCCAGAACTGTGACATGTGCATACCTCCACTTACTAGGAAAGTAAACATTCTACTCCTCTAGACTCTATAATGAAGGCAAACCAGAAAGATGGGGATTGTGAACAGGTATTATGTTATCCAGCCAACAGTGCAGTGTCTAGCACAATAATTAATGTTAAATGCTATTATGATGATGCTGGTGATGGTGATAGATAACTCACCTCATTGTGCTCCTCTAAAGATTCAGTGATGTGATATTTAACATTTTATACTTCATGAAGTACTTTTATTTACCTGTATAAGGAGTTTGTTGGTAGTTATTGTTATTACATGTTTAGAAGTTCCTTGATGATTGATCCAAAGAAGAAAGGTCAACAAGGAAGGAAGACATAATAGGTCTTCACGCTGACCTGGCCCAACCCTAGGTCTGTTGTGTACAGAGCCTTCTCAGGGCACCTAGACCCATAGCAGTTGCTCACCCTTCTATAGTCCTAATATACTATTTATGTGCTGCTTTATATTTTAAAAATACACATGGATTCTTAGCGAGGTTTGGAACTCCTTAATTACAGGATCTATATAGAATGTGCCTTATGGAGTGTAGGGAGGAACTCAATTGCTATTCATTTATTTAGTTATTATTTTTTGGAGACAGGGTCTTACTCTGTCACTCAAGCTGGAGTGCAGTGACCCAATCATAGCTCACTGCAGTCTTGAACTCCTGGGCTCAAGTGATCCTCCCATCTCAGCCTCCTGAGTAGCTGGGACTACAGGTGCCCCCACACCTGGCTATTTTAAAAACTTTTATGTAGAAATGTGGCCTCGCTATGTTGCCCAGGCTAGTCCTGAACTCCTAACCTCAAGGGATCCTCCCGCCTAGGTCTCCCAAAGTGCTGGGATTACAAGTGTGAGCCACTATACCTGGCCACTATTCATTTATTGACAGAATGCCTTCTACTTCTCACTGTTAGCTGAACATGAGGCAAAGTAGGGACGGGGAATGATTAGAATAATGCGTTCTTCCTCTATGGGGGAGGAATTTTATTTTCTTTTGCCCAATACTATTTGTTCTTTCTCCAGCTTCCACCTTGTTCTTTTCCTCTTAAAAGAGTGGTATGGATTGTCAGAGGATGAAGTATATCATTCCATTTTTTATTACTTTCCAGCCTTCTTAATTAAGTCTTGACTGTGATTTAGCTGTGGGACATTTTGCCCTACTTTTTCCCATCCAAGTACTAACCAGGCCTGACCCTGCTTAGCTTCCGAGATAGACAAGATCCGGCATGTTCAGGGTGGTATGGCCATAGAGATTGCCCTACTTTCTAGTAGGACAAAAATTCCTGACCCCTCACTGCTGTCTCTGAGACTGCAACAAAAAGGAAACCTTTGGAAAGTTGCTTCTCTAGTGCCTTTTGCACACTCTGCCACTGTCCTTGTTTCTTTTTGGAGACTTAAGAGACAAATGATATCGAGTAAGGAAATCAAACCCATTGACTTAAATCTGCACTGAGATGTAAACGATTATTGATCTTTTGCAGAGACCAAATGCTAAGGATGTGTAGAGATCTTGGAAGGCGAAGGTAATAGATGGATGTCTAGCATTTGGAGCATTTAGTAGCAAGGCTAGTTGCTCAGTCCAGGGTTCTTTCAACATTTCCCTGCCGTGCTATAGTCGTCAGAAGTTCATAGAGAAAGGTAGATGCCAGAGTAATCACAGCCAGATTCCTGAGCGGTTGAATCCAGTGGGTTTCTTCCCTTTACCATGATCCCGAGATTTTAAAAATAGGAATGAGTGGTTGCTAACATGTTTTAGTTCAATTTATATCACCTCTTAAGCTATTAATCCAATTATTCTGTTTATTTATTTGTTTCTAATAGTACGAATTCCAAGAATTTTCTAACATCATGTTTCTTATACCCTTTGGCCACTTAATTTTCCCATACTTTTTATTCCTATCTATTTTTCACTGTTTGATGATAGTTGTTTAAATAGAGCAAATGAAATGCCAGATGTGGTACCTGTATTTCTAAGCTCCAAAATAAACTTAATGTGCACAAACATCCATATTTTCTTATTATCTATTTACACTATAAAGTGCTTCACCAAGGTTTTGGAGACTTAAGGTGCCAGTTAATTATCTTTCCTCTCTTCTGTTGTAAAGAATAGGAGGAGGGAGCTAAATGGAGGTGAAGTTATCAGCTTTGCTCATGACAGCCCAGTAGATCCTAAATTGTATTCTGGAGATGCAAGTCTAGGGGTACTCCCTATAGTGAGAGAAATCTAAATCACCAAGCAGTGTGTAGAGTAAGACAAGAGAAAACTGAGGATGAACTTTCGGGGACCATACACCTTAAAAGGATCCCTGTGAAGACTGAAAACGAACACAGAAATGCAGGAAATGGTGGCAGCAGATAATCTAAAGGATTTAGAAGAAGCATTTAGGAAAGAAGGAGTGCTCAACTGCCTCAAATGCTGCCATGAAATCAGCAAACAGAAGAGCAACAACAACAAAATGGGCTTTTGCAAGAAAAGAAGACCTTAGATCACCCGTGGTGAAAAACTTACTGTTCTCCCTGCCCAGGCCCCCTGGACTCCACTTGCATAGGACCACCTTAGTTTGTTTTCCAGTTTCACATATGGCTCCCATTGGGTATAAAAATATGCCACTCAAAGATCTTCAGCCTCAAATTACTCATTGTAATCCTGGAAGAAGGACTTACCAGTATATGTCTATGTATTTGGAGGATGGTTATTTAGAAGATTTTCCTTTGTAATTGGAGCCCAAAATTTCCTGGTGAGAGAACCCTAAATCACTAGATCAGGAGTGCATTAATGGGGCGGCACAAGGTCTGCCAGGGTCCTGGGCAGGCCCTGAAACAACCCAGCATTCCCCAACTCCCTTCTGTCGTTTAATAGGACGTGTCTGTCCTCCTAAGCTGAGATTCTTGATCTATTGTCGTTCAGTGCTTCAGGGGGTGCACTGATGTTGGGACTCAATAAATGTTTGGTAAAATTAGTCTTCTGCAGGGGTAAGAAAAGGGAGGGCTCTGAAAACAAATTTCATCTTCAAATTTCTGCTCAGAACCTAGGATATGAGGAAACTCCCTGTGCCTGCTTCTGCCTGTAAGCAACTTCAGAAAGGTTCTTTCTCAAAATCAACAAACAATATTCCCTAATAGCTACTTTTTAGTCTCCTACTGTTGCATTTAGTTTCCCTACTGTTCAAGCCAGAGCTATGACTTGTCATTACTCAAATGTGCCTTCAAGTGGAAATAAATTTCCTGCATCTCATTGGCACCCCCACACAGGTTTTCCAATCCTTTAAATCTTCCTAGAATCTTAAATTGTGAGGTTTATTCCTTGGTAACCAAAGTTCACTTAAACATAGGATGTCATTTGTACTATTGTTGCATTTCTCTCATCATTTGAGTCAAGCAATGTGTGTAGGGCACTCTAAGGCTTTTACCTTTTTTCTGTGCTATAATGACTTGTATGAATAGAGAGTCCAGAACACAGTGAGGACTTGATAAATGTTGAGTTGAAATTTAAATCACACCAGGTACCCAATGAGCTTTTCCCCGGGGCAAATAAAGCCAGTGTTAAGCTGATCTCACTCGGTTGTTGGGCAGGAAGAGTCCCAAGCCTGGTGGTTTCCTCAGTCACTTCTTGAAAAACCAGGGGCCCTCACGACTGGCTCCCAATAGCATGTGTATTTTTAGTCCTGCTTTTCATGTAAGTTTCCCGTTAACTGCTTGCAGGAAATCTTTTCTTGGACATAATCTGCCTATTTCCTGAAGTCTTCCTCTCCACATTGTGTCAGTTTGGGGATGAATCAAGTCAGCAGTTTTGGAGAGGGTTTGTTCTCTTCCCTGCCACAGTCTCCCCCCTTTGTGGAATACCAGAAAGCTGCCTTTCTTGTCTTTTTCTAGGGGTGAAGGGAGGAGGGTCAAGCCCTTGGTGTGTGTCAGCCTTTTAGGCCGCCTGACACAAATGTCCTTTTGTGTGTGGATGGGGCATGTGTGTGTTTTTTCCCCTTCCCAATGGACACTTTCATTTATTAGGTCCGGATGGTGTCTTCTGAGCTATAAACAATGGTATAGGAGATAAAGAGCTTCCTTAGTGAGTAAGCTGTGGTGGCAGCCACTGGTTTTCCTTCTCTGCCTCTGTCCCCCATCCCCTTTGTCTGTTGTAAATTTGGTCTGATTAAGCCAGCCTAGAACCTCTGTGATCCCTCTCTAGGCCTGGGCCAGCATGGGTACTATTCTCTTACCTTGAGAACTTCAAACTTGGAGAAAGGTTTTCTGTGATAAGGATAACAATTCCTCGTGTTTGTACAATGTTAGTTTTTAAACATGTTACATCCTTTGAAGAACTGGAATTCTGGCTTTGTTATCCCTTAAGAATGGAGGATTTGGATCAAAGGATATGTGTTGATTGCTGGCCCTGCTATTTAATAACTGTGAGACCTCAGACAAGTCATGGGGCTATTAGCAGTTTCCACTTCAGAGGGCATTCCAAAGTTTAAATAAAAAAATACATGTAATGTGCCTGCCATAGAGGAAGCACCCACGTGTTAACCAAAAAAGGAGGGGGGTGGTAAATGAGACAATATCAATGAATATGCTAGGCATAAAATCCTGAATATACAGTGCTGTTTGGTTAGATGATTAAAAAAAGACCCCTTTCTCTCCCCCTAAATCTACCCCTTCACCTGGATTCTCATTCTGACCATTCCTTCCTTTTCTCAGTCATCCATCGCTATGGGCTCTCCTATCTCAAAGTAAACCACTCTCTCTTGAAGCCAGCCCCTACCCCAGTGGTTAGCACAAAGTAGGGTTCAACATTTACTTGAATAGGTACTTATGAGACAATCCAAAATACAAACCCTCATATTCTCCTTCTTTCCCATCCTCAGGGGCCCACCCTCATCACTCAAACTTATTTCTTGATTTTTATACCTAGGGATCAGTGTGAGAAATGGATCAGTGTGAGAGCCACTTTAAACAGGAAGGAATTTAATACAGGGAATTAGATGCTTGCCAAATGGTACAAGCAAGAGATGTACTTAACAAACATTTGAATGAGTGCCTACTGTATACGTCAGTTACTGTGCTAGGCAAAGGGAACACAGTCAGAAAAGAAGACGAGGCGTGGGTTTGTTCGTGCTAGTCTAGTAGGCGGATACAGAGATGAAAACAGTTGCAAGATGATGTTATAAATTCTAAAAGGAAGGTAGTCAAAGGAACAGAAATGAGAGGTACATAAATCAGGTTGAGGGATAAAATGAGGATGAATATGAAAGGGCTGTCTGTACACATGTAACAAGTTAAGTGTAAAGGATTTATGTTACTATAAAGAGCCTACAAGGCTGTCCTTAAAACCGTAATGTCTTCCTCCAAATCACCTAACCCATCTACACACAAGACCCCAAAATGTTCTTTATTGTTCCTAAACTTTTTAATGAAAATTTTCAAATATACAGCAAGACTGAAAGAATTCTACAATAAACGCCTATATTTTGACCATTTAGATTCTGCCATGAATACTTTACTATGCTTGCTGTATCATATACCTATCCATCTAGCTATTCCTTCGTCCATCCATTATCTTTTTAAAGCATTTTAAGTAAATTGCAGACATTAGTATATTTCTCCCTAGATACTTCAGCATGCATATCATTCACTAGAGTTCTGTATTTGTTTAGTATTTTTCTTTGATGTAGAATTTACATGGAGTGAGATTTTCAGATCTTAAGTGAGCATTATTTCAGATTTAACAAAAGTGTAACTCAAGTCCCTATCATACTATAAAACATTTCCATCATTCCAGAAAGTTTCCTCTTACCCCCTCCCAAACAGTTCCCAACACCATGCCACCCTCCAGAAGGAACCATCATTCTTATTTTTTCCCACCATACATTAGTTTTGCCTATTTTAGAATGTCATATAAATAGAATCTGGTAGCATGTACTCTTTGATGTAAGGCTTCTTTCATTTGGTGTAATACTTCTGAGATCCATCCATGCTGTTGAATGTATTTATAGACCATTTTTATTGCTGAATAGTATTCCATTTCATGGACATACCAAAGTTTGTTTATCCATTCTCCTTTGGATGGATGCCTGTGCTGTTTCTGGCTTTTGGCTACTATGAATAAATCCACTCTGAACCTGTAATATTATTTTTAAGTAGACTTTTATTTTGTTCAAAAAATGTTAGAGCTGTAGAAAAATTAGGAAGGTAATAGAGAGTTCCCATATACCCCACACTCAGATTTCCCTTTTATTAATATCTTACACATAATGTCCTTTTTAATGCCTCCTTTGGCTTAGTGTTTTTGGCTGGCTGCTTACCAGATTGCTCTTTGGGAAGACTACAAATTTGGTGCTCTTAGTAAATACCCTGTAACGGGAAATCATTTTTGTCATCCCATTGAGATTATTGACTCAGGATTTATTTTATCAAATAAGTTGGTCTCAAGAATGTCTAGTGGTTGATGTTTATATCCATTTCTCAGAGTCTTGCTCAGGGAAGGGGGGTCCCAGGTGAGGTCCTGGGTTTGCAGGTGAGGGTGACAGGGCTTAGTCCTCATCAGCACAAGCAAATGATCACCACCACCACTTTCTGGCTTTTCCATTTCTAGGCCTTCTCTCACCTCCAGCAAATTCCTAACAGGGTTGGAAGATGTTTTCCTAAAGCACATCTTATGTTTATTACAATGATTAATATTTATGCTATACTTGCCAGTTTATAAAGCTCTTTAACATCCATTTCTTCTTTTCAGTCAGTAAGGTATAAATTATACCCATCCTATAAAGGAAAAATTAAGTTCAAAGAAATTAAATTACTTATCCAAAATCATATTTCTAGTTGTTTTTTAAGAGTTTAGAGTATAAACCCAGCTCTTTCTTGCCCTTAAGTCCTGATTATATATATATATCTTTCCATTCAAATTTTGGGACTCACCATTGTTTTTCAAGGCAAAATTCAAACCATTCAGTACATCATTTAAGGACCATTGTGATTGGGATTCAGTGTTTCCCTGGGCCCCTGTAGGCTCTAGAAACACTCAGTTGTATATCGTTTCCCAAACACTTCATGAATATTGCTACCTCCGTGCATTTTAATGATGGCTTCCCTTTATGTTGAGAATATTTTTTCTTTCTTCCATCCTTCGTATCTTGTCCTCAGACTTTGCTTCTGGGAATATTCTTCATCCTTTAAGAGTCATCTCAGATTTTATTACTTTTATGTGAAACATCTCTTGATCGCCTCCCCTTCCCCATCCCCTGACCCATTCCCAGCTTGAGGTGCTTGGGGCCCTAGTCAGTTCTGTTCATATATTAGAATTTGAGTCCCCAGCAGACCCATTACATATTAAGATACAAAAATAATTTAAGACATGATCCCTTGAAATTACAAATTGTTAGGGAATCAGACATGTACAGAAGTGATGATAATATAGCATAGGGATAAAAGTGACCCAGATATAGATTTATTGAGTTCCACTGTGTACCCAGCACAGATGCTCAGTACATATTTGTAGAATTGTATTGAATAATAGAAATGATGCATTTGGGCTAAGTAAGAAAGATCTTGAGCATGTACAAAGATGGTGGCTTACTTACTGTGGTTAAAGAGCATAGAAAGGGTTTTTGCTCAAATAAATCTCCATATGATTTTTTCTTAACCTTCATCCCATCACTCCACCACCACTTGCTGGCTTTTCAATTTCTAGGCCTTCCTCTTACCTCCAGCAAATCCTCAACAAGGTTATAAGACTTTTTTCCCAAAGTATAGCTCATGGGAAAATCTTACTGGGTCAGAATTGGGTCTTCTTCGGACATGTTTGAGGGTAGCAAACTGCAAAACTGAGTTAGTTCTCAGATGATTTAAACATTCTCTATAATACCATTTCATCTATTCAACAAAAGTGACCTGGCATCCTATTCTGTGTTTGTGTCTATGTCTGAAAATAACAAGATGAACAAACTGTTACCCTTGACCTTAAACTCATAGCAGAATGCAAACACCTTCACACACAAATTCACATAAGTAACATGAATCTTTTTTGGAAAAAGGATAGTAATAGTTTAACAATTTCTTATTCCTATAGGAAAGGCCTTCAGAGTGTTTTCACGGCCATAATATCAATTCTTTGTTCTTCATTTAGAAGAAATGAAACAGAGTTGATTCAGTAGAGTTTACCATTATTACCTGTGACCACTATACATCATTTCCTATGATAAGGAAATCCAAATAAATACAAAATTAAGTCCTCTTAAAAGTTTATTAATGTGAACTTAAATAATTTTCTCTTTTGAATGGTGTTTGTGTTTTATAGCTCTCCTCTGGCATCAAGTTGTGATATAATTTTAAATGAGACATTTATGTAAAAATGAGATTATAACACTGGCTCTATCTCACAAGGTTGGAAGCATCTTCTGTAAAAAGCAGTGAAGAAGTGCTTTAGATATGGTTATAGAATGAACTCTAAGATAGAATTTCAGTGGAAAAAAGCAAGGTGCATACAATATATACTATGATAATATGCTACTATTTATATTAAAAGGGGGAAATATTATACATATTTACTGTTCTGTGCATGAAATATCTCTGAAAATAAAGCACAAGAAACTGATAACAATGATTGTCTCTACGAAGCAGAGAAGGATGGCCTAGGTTAGGGTAGGAGAGGGTTGTTATTATTTGCAATTTTATGCCCCTTGATTCTTGAACCACATTGTTTCTTCAAAAATATGTGTTTAAAAAAAAATGAATAAAAAGTGGTTTGGGGATAGTTTACTAGTACAAGTTCATAGGACTAGATTATTGTGAATTGTCTTTTTTATTAGTGATATTATTAATGTCTTGTTTTCTGGTGAAATCACCTTTAAAGCAGAATCTATATATCTTGTGATTTGACTGCTGACAGTGTAGTGGTTGTCAGGGTGTTGCTAAGTTATGTAAGATTCTTAGAAATCTCAGACTTTAGGTTGATAGTAGTTTCTGTGGTCAGAGGAAGGCACATCAGAGCACAGGTAAGAATTCTTAGAAACTTAGCATCATAAACTCTCAGGCCTGAGAGAACCAGAAGTTAATTCGTGTACCCCTCATTGTGTATTAGTATGTCCTCTGAAACATTCCTGCTTAGTAGTCATTGTCACTCCAGCGTTGCTTGATATGAACAGAGCCTCAGCAACATAGTTGCTGTGCTGTCCAGAAAGATCACAGGACTAGGAGTCAGATTACTTAGCTTCTAGTCTCAGTTGTGCCGCTGATTAACTCTGGCTTCAGGGAAATCATTTTCCCTCCCTGGGTCTCTGTTTCTTCATCTCTAAAATCAGAGCATTGGACTGTGTCATGGAAGACAAGTACATAGCATGGCTGCTGCCACTTCTCCCTCCCACCTATGGTAGACATCACTTCTTAGTTATGATGGAAAGCCACAGATGAAGCCTCAGAATCCTTCTCATCACAGACTTCTAGGCAACTGGAACCAATAGATGGGCCTTGACTAACAAGATAAAAGTCATTCCCTTCCATCTCTAAGGTTCTCAAGCAACAGTGTGCTGGTAAATATTTAATGACAAGATCTCAAGGGAGAAAAAAAGAAGATGATGCCCTGGTTTGCAGCATTTGCCAATTTCCGTGGTGTAAATATTCCCTCCATGACTGATTTCAGACTACCAGTGTGAAGTCAACTGGGTTGCAGAATTCCCGAAAAGTTAACAATCCTCTTTCATGAGTTGATAGAAGCGGACTCTGGCTCATCATTGTAAAAGTAATGACTTTGGATTAATTGGCCATAGTCATAGTGAAAATGAAAATGACTATACTCCCTAGGGAATTTTATTCAGAGGCATAATTCTTACCTTGCACAGGCTTTTGGAATTTGGAAATACTTGGTTGTCATGAGACCTTGGTGAAATTATTCTGTATCCATGAGCCTCAGGTACACTATCTGGAAAATGGAAATAAGGATTCCTATGCCATCAGATGATAGTGAATAATGAGAGACTGCATATAAAGCACTTAGCATGGTGCCTAGCATATCATTTGACCTCTAGAATGTTCCCCTTCCCTCACCAGTGTAGGAGGCTATTATGTTAGATTGTATCTTTATCTTTCCCACACTTCTGAAGGGCTAGTGCTTTCTCTCCAGCCCCTTTCATTTTCTACTATATTCCCTTGACATTCCCTTTTCCTCTGTCTCTCCTCTGCTTTAATGTACTTAATCTGTCTAGGTGGAATATAAATATTTAATCTTCCCTGTTCCTAATGTTTTATCTTGTTTATCATCTATCCAGTCCTCTTTTAGTCGTCTGTTGTGTCTGAGATGATAGACACACTTGTGGGTAGAGATCAGCCCTATGTAAGTCTCTTGCATTATCCGCCTCCACCACACCATGAACAAATAAGCGCCAATAATTTCCCCATTCTTGTGATCAAACTTACATCAAGGTTGATGTCAAAAGGAGCTTCTCTTATGGGAGTACCAGAGGAGGCAGCTAAAGATCAGTCCAGAGTATGGTTTGATACTTGTATAATCATAACTACCAGTATATACTCATGACCAAAGACCCAACAGCAGGTAGAAATAATTTCACATTTTAAGAATGCGTCATTTTTTATGCAAGTGGTGTACTTCTCAAAAGGTGTCCACAAACTAAATTTTGGTTAAAACACACCATCTTCTCCCTCCTCCAGTATAATGTTTATAAAATTACAAGTGTGAGAGGAAATGTGTTGTAATCTGGGCTGCATCTCCTAAATACAGGCCTCAATTCTCCACTTACTAAGCACATATACTGTGCTTCAGACACTGCAGTGGGCTAGGAGTAAAAAGACATGAGACAATTCCTGCCTGCAAGGAACTAATGATCTCTAGACAAGAAACAAGTCAGCCAATAGTTATAACACAGAATGATAAGTGCAAGGAGTAATACAGGTAAGCGGGAGCTGTTGCAGAACATAGAGGGGGTGTTTCCATCAGCCGGGGACAGGTGGAGGATTGTGAGAGAGCATCCTGGAAGGAGTGTGTGGGAAAACTCTGTTCTTCTTTGCTCTCTCTCAGCACCTGGTACTGTGCTAAGGTTAGTAAGTCCTTGATACAGGGGTGATCATGTCCACTCTTGTTGCTTCAGTTACCATCCCTATTTGCTAATGACTTCCAAATTTATATCTCCAGATGAACTCAGTGTCATCTACACTGTACTAAATCTCCTTGAGCTCCAGGAGACCTGCCTCAGTAGATGTCATAGTTTGCTCAAGCTAGAAACCTACAAGTCATTCTTTCACTCTGTCTCCCCCCCCACATGCCAGCAATCACTCAGAAGTTGATTCTCCCTACTAAGTATGTCTTTTGCATTACCTCCTCTCTCTCTCCATTGTGCCACCATCCTTTCTCACTGGGACTATGACAGTCTCCCAGTAGATATACCTCACCCTAGTCTTGCTCTTCTCCAGTTTTCCACATAGCAACCAGAGAGATCTTTCTAGAACACAAATCCAGCTGTAGATCTCCCCCTTCCTGTTATGCTTAGGATAAAGTCCAAATTCCTTAACTTCTTCCCACTGGCTTTTTCTAACTATTGAACCAAGGACAAGACCCTCTTGCTTGCCATTCAGTCTTGTAGCACACCACATTTCCATTTATTGTAACATTGGTCATGCTTTATCATAATTATCGCTTTGTTGGCATCTCTGATAGATACTCGATTATGGACCATGTCTGTTTTGTTTACTGCTATATCCTCAGCCTCAGCACAGTGCCTGGGATACAGTAGAATACTGAATGTGTAAATGAGTTCCTTAGTTAAAATGCATTTTTAAATAATAATTTTCTATCCTATAAAATGAATAAAAGGCCTCTAATGTAGCTTTTTGGTAAATGTGGTTAGTCATTTGGCAAATTATAGCAGATCTTGTTTAGATTGTATACAAGGGCTGGTGAGAGATTCCAATTTCTGTCATTATATCTGGTTCTCACAAGAGCCATAGAGATCAACATTACAAAGCCTATGGGTAAGTTACAGGGGGAAACATGGGAGAAAAAAAATGCCTAAAGAATAAAAACTTAACCACTTTTTCCCCTACTAGTGCTGCAATATGTATTTTCATGCGTATATCTTTTTCTTTCCTTTGAATTGTTATCTTAAAGTCAGTTGCCAAAAGTGAGAATTATTACATAAAAGGCAGTGAATATGGCTCTTGAAATGTTGCCAAATTGTTTTCCAAATGCATTGTACCAGCAAATAGCCCACAACAAATATCCCTGAGCAATGTTTAAGGGTATCTGTTTTATCACATTCTTACCACCGCTGAGAAGTGTCATTAAAATGTTTTTGCTGGTTTAATGAGGAAAAAAATGGTTCTTCCCAATTCCTTTTTGTTAATGTTTGGTCTTTTTAATCTGATTCTTCATGCAGCTCCTCCTCAAGGAGCATCCCGGCCCTCAAAGACTTGTCCAGAGGCTGGGGGCTCACAACCGCGGCAGCCTCTAGGGCACAGCATCTCTGTTGTGCAGCCGTAGGGAGGGGCGGTGGTGAGAGAAAACGTAACACAAACCACACCATTGTTAGGGGATGAGGTCGCTGGGATAATGCTGTGAGAAGGGATGAAAAGAACGATTCTCCATTCTTGATTGTTGTGATTTCCAAGGATGAGCCAACAGCCCCAGCACGGGAAGGGATGGGTCTTTACTGCCTCCAGATGCTCCCTTTTCCAGCGCTGCCTCCCACTATTTCTGCTGAGAAAGGGTGGGGGATAGCATAGCAGCTGAAACAGATTAACTTTTATGCCAGTTTCCTCCCTTTAAGGGATTGGCCTGGACCTGGAGACATTCAGAATTAGTCAGAAACTGCTTAGGAATAAGAACATGGTTCGGGGTTCATAGTGTGTAAGGGCCAACCTTCTGGAGTCCATACACCATTCCTACCTTTATCTACGGGAGTTGCTTGAGGCAAAAAGAGCTTTCTTTCCTCTCCTTCCCTACTGCCACTGCCTTCGTTCCGGCCGTCATCCTGTTATGTCTGGGCTACGGCAGTGGCTTCCTATTTCCCGTAACCTGTCCTCATCTGCACTGTTGCCAAGTGATATTTCTACCATGCACAGTGGATCTTATCACTCCCCAGTTTAAACTGTCAGTGGTCCTCCACTGCCTTCAGGATGAAATCCAAGATCCTTTTCCCAGCTTTTGGGGGCACTTAGCAATCAGATCCTAAACTGCCTTTCCAGTGTGGCTCACACCTCTCTTCTGAACTGTTCGGGACCCTAATTAGTGAGTGCATTCTCTGTAAGGTGCTTGTGCTGGTCCCACTGCCCCAATCGCCCTCATCCCTCACGTCCCTCCTCAGAGGGCAGGCCCCTTCAGTTATCACCCCTTTGGTGAATTGTTTCTGGGTCTCCCCTGGTAGTTAATCACTCGTGTTCCTATAACCCTATAGTACCACCTGCACACAAAATTGTGATTTCTATGGTGGTTTCTCCCCAAACCAAGAATTATCACCTTTCTTTTGTATATTTCTATTTGTGAATCCCCAGCCCTTAGTACAATATTTTGCACATAATAAATGCTCTAACACTGCGGTCCCCCACCCCTTGGGGGTCCGTAGCCTGTTAGGAACCAGGCAGCACAGCAGGTGGTGAGCAGCCAATGAGCAAGCGAAACTTCATCTGCATTTACAGCTGCTCCCCCATGTTCACATCACCACATAAGTTCTGCCTCCTGTCAGATCACCAGCAGCATTAGATTCTCATAGGAGCTCAAACCCTACTGTAAACTGCACATGCAAGGGATCTAGGTTGCACGCTGCTTATGAGAATCTAATGCCTGAAGATCTGAGGTGGAGCTGAGGCAGTGATGCTAGTGCTGGGGAGCGGCTCCAAATACAGATTATCATTAGCAGAGAGGTTTGACTGCACAATAAATGGAATGTGCTTGAATCATCCCAAAACCATCTCCTCCATCCCCCAGTCCATGGAAAAATTGTTTTCCATGAAAACCGATCCCTGGTGCCAAAAAGGTTGGGGACCGCTGCTCTAAAATGTCTGCTTTCCTGCCTTTCTGCTATTCTTAAGCTCTTTAACCTTCAATGCATTCATATTTTTAGAACTAACAGGGAATGTAGTGAAGTTTAATCCTGTTATTTTTTGTAGAGACACAGGGTCTTGCTCTGTTACCCACGCTGGTCTCAAACTCCTGGCCTCCAGTGATCCTCCAGCCTTGGCCTTCCAAAATGCTGGGATTACAGACGTGAGCCACTGTGCCCAGCTGCTGCTGCTTTTTTAATAGTTGACAAAACCAAAGCTGAGTGAGGAAAGGAATTCACCCTGGGATGTGTAGCCTGGTTCCATGGCAGAGCTGGTTAGGGCTGAGCAGCTTAGGCAGCTTGAAAAAAAACCTTGAAATAAAGGATTGCATCAGAAGGAAAGAAAGGAACAAAGATTTATTGCCAGGTTGTTTGCTGAAAGCTTTATATTAATATGTTACCTTTTTAAAAAAAAAACTTTTTTTTTTTTTTTTAGGTTGTGGTAAAATACACATAACAAAATTTACCATCTTAGCCATTTTTAAGGGTCTATAGTTCACTGGCATTAAGTACATTCACGTTGTTATGCAACCATCAGCACCATCCATCTCCAAAACTCTTTTCATCTTCCCAAACTGAAATTCTATACCCGTTAGACTGTAACTCTCTATTCCCCCCAGCCCCCGGCAACCACTTTTCTACTTTGTCTCTGTGAATTTGACTCCTCTAAGTACGTCATATGAGTGGACTCATACAGTATTTGTCTTTTGTGACTGCTTATTTCACTTAGCATAATGCCCTCAAGATTCATGTTGTAAATTGCCAGAATTTCTTTCCTTTTTAAGGCTGAATAATATCCCATTGTATGTATATACTGTGTTTATTTCTCCATTCATCCATCAGTGGACACTTGGCTTGTTTCTGCCTTTTGGCTATTGTGAATAATACTGTGATGCACACAGGTTTACAAATATCTGTTCAAGTCCCTGCTTTCAATCCTTTGGAGTCTATACACAGAAGTAGAATTTCTGAGTCATATGGGAATTCTATTTTAATTTTTTGAGGAATTGCCATACTGTTTTCAACAGCCGCTATACTATTTTACATCCTCACCAACAGTGTACAAGGGTTCCGGTTTCTCCACATTCTCACCAACACCTATTTTTTTTTAAATATATAGTAGCCATCTTAATGGGTGTGAGGTAGTATCTCGTTGTTTTGATTTGCATTTCCTAATGATTAATGATGTGAGTATCTTTTCATGTACTTGTTGGCCATTTTTTTTTCTTTTGAAACAGAGTCTCTCTCTGTTGCCCAGGCTAGAGTGCAGTGGCATGATCATAGCTCACTGCAATCCCAAACTACTGGGCTCAAGCAATCCTCCTGCCCAAACCTCCCGAGTAGCTAAGACTATGGGTGCACACCAACACGTCTAAATTTTGTGGGGTTTGTTTCTTTGTTTTTGCTTTTGTTGGTTTTTTTTGTTTGTTTGTTTGTCTTGTTTTTTTGTAGAACTAGGGTCTCACCGTGTTGCTCAGGCTGGTCTCAAACTGCTGTCCTCAAGTGATACTCCTGCATCAGTCTCCCAAAGTGCTGGGATTATGGACATGAGCTACCATGCCTGGCCTCTTTTGGTCATTTTTTTTCTTCATTTTTTTTTTTTTTTTTTTGAGACAGAGTCTTGCTCTGTTGCCCGGGCTAGAGTGCTGTGCCATCAGCCTAGCTCACAGCAACCTCGAACTCCTGGGCTCAAACGATTCTTCTGCCTCAGCCTCCCGAGTAGCTGGGACTACAGGCATGCGCCACCATGCCTGGATAAATTTGTCTATATATTTTTAGTTGGCCCACTAATTTCTTTCTATTTTTAGTAGAGACAGGGTCTCACTCTGGCTCAGGCTGGTATTGAACTCCTGACCTTCAGTGATCCACACCTGCCTTGGCCTCCCAGAGTGCTAGGATTACAGGCGTGAGCCACCGCGCCCGGCCTTTTGGTCATTTTTTATATCTTCTTTGGAGAAATGTCTGTTCAAGTCCTTTGTCCAATTTTTAGTCAGTTTTTTTTTGTTATTAAGTTGTAGTTCTTTTATATATTCTGGATGTTAACCCCTTATAAGAGATATGATTTGTAAATATTTGCTCCCATTCTGTGGATTGTCTTTTTACTCTGTAGATTGTGTCCTTTGATTCACAAAAGTTTTTAATTTTGATGTACTCCAGTTTATTTTTTCTATTGTTGCCTGTACCTTTGGTGTCATATCGAAGAAATCATTGTCGAATCCAATGTCACGAAGATTTTCTTCTATGTTTTCTTCTAAGAAGTTCATAGTTTTTGCTCTTACATTTTGGTCTTTGGTCTATTTTGAGTTAATTTTTTTTTTTTTTTTTTGAGACACAGTCTCACTCTGTTGCCCGGGCTAGAGTGAGTGCCGTGGCATCAGCCTAGCTCACAGCAACCTCAAACTCCTGGGCTCAAGTGATCCTCCTGCCTCAGCCTCCCGAGTAGCTGGGACTACAGGCATGCGCCACCATGCCTGGGTAATTTTTTCTATATATATTTTTAGCTGTCCATATAATTTCTTTCTATTTTTAGTAGAGACGGGGTCTCGCTCTTGCTCAGGTTTTTATGTGGTATAAGATAAGAGTCCAGCTTATCTTTTTTGCATGTGGACATCCAGTTTTCAGAGCACCGTTTGTTGAAAAGTTATGTTACTTTTTTTTATATGGATGAAAATCCTGAGATGTTTTATAGCTATTTTATAGATGAGAAAACAGAAGTTAAAATATCCCTGAGGATATCCTAAAAGCAGGCCCCTTGGTAACCTTGGCAGGCCAAAGACATAAAAAAAGAGAGAAAAAGGCCATTTATGATATAAGGCAAGGAGAAGAAGAGAATGGACAGAGAGGAAAAGCAGAGCAAAACAATACAAGACTTGGTAGGTGTCAGCCTGAGCAGAACTTTGCAGAGCATTTAGTGTTCCCTGCAGAAGCCTTCTTTTTTTTTTTTTCTTTTCTTTTTTATTTCAGCTTATTATGGGGGTACAAAAGTTCACCTTATATATATTGCCCATGTCCCCCGTGCTGCTTCTTCTCTTTCCCTCTTCCTTCTCAGACTCTCTCAAGTAGCTCCTTCAGTTTGCTGTCCCTTTTGAATCTCTTTGAAAGCTTTACCACAGTCTGTCCCCAGCCTGTTTTCTCAGCCTTGTCTGCTGTCTCCCGTCCTGCCACTGTGAACCCGTGGTGGAGCTGTGGTAGTTCTCACTGTTCCTGTAGTAAACCCTGCCTTTACACACATGGTCATTCCACTGACTTTACCGTTAGTGCTTGACTGTCTTTCTCCAAGGCCTGTGGCGAGCGGGGCACATAATCACCTCTGTTTCCCAGGAGCATTGTAACTCGGTGTGTGCTCAGTAAATGTGTCAAAAGGTGACTAAACAGACTGTTTTTGTTTGTCTGCATAATCATTCAGCATATGCATTATAGGTTTACTTTCAGGGATTTAAAAAAATCATGTGACATGGTCTCTGCCTACCAGTGATTGTGGTCTAGTTGGGAGAAGACTAGATACTTTCATGTACGCTTATACTTTAATATTCTGTGTAACATGTAATCTTTATAATATTCAATGAATGACAAGGAGGACTGACTTTCATCTCCATTTTATTATTAAGATACTTTAGGACAGAAAAGTTAAGGGATTAGGCTGAGGTCACATAGCTAGCAGGTCGAAATGGGACTTAAACCTAGGTGACTGACTTCAGGCAAGATGTTTAACCACTTTAAGCAACTCAGTTTGTTCACCCATAAGATGAAGATGGTTGTATTAAAAACCAGCCAGTATATGTGGGTGAAGAGTTTGGCACAGTACTGGCACATCATATAGATGCTCAAATGCAAGCTACTATTATTTGTCTCTGTATCTGATGTTTTTGACACTAACACACTTTATGTGTATTACTTTGGAAAAGAGGCCTGCAAGTACCATCACAAATGTTTTGACCCCAGACTGTTAGGAACATTAATAATCACTCCTGCTTTACATGTTAGTCCTATGTAAAGCACCTCACGTGATGCCTGCCTGACTCAGGGCTGAATGAATGGTTCCTCTGTTTCCCCTCCTAGCTTTGTGCTTTTATGGGTAAATTACTTGGAGCCTGATACTCCTAAATTCAGAGGCTAAGGAATAAACCAGCTAGGAATAGAACTTAGGTTTCTACCATATTTTTCAGGCCATGGGTTATTTTCAGTTACTCTTTCTGCATTCTCTTTCCTGTGTTCTCTTCACATTTTTTTGGTAGTTGGATTTAAGTTGGTAGGATCACTGAGGCATAGTAGAAACTGATCTGTACTGATGTCTTATTTTCAATTTGTAGAGGCCCCAGGGCATTTGGGTGATAAATGGTGCTGTGTAAATTGAAATGCAACTAAGGGTCTCTTCAGTGTTTCTTAAATTAAGTTTATTATGTGTGGTAATTTGCACCTAGAGGCTTTTGTTGTTATTTGTTGTAGTGACTGTGGCACTAATGAGCCTGCTCCCAGAACAGCTTGGCATATGCCCCGTAGACAGTTTATTTGCATTTGGCAGGACTCCATGGTGTACCCTGGACAAACGAATCAGCCTACTTGGGGGATGGGGAAACTGAATCATAGAGAGGTTGTGGATCTTGCTCATGATCCCCTGTGATCCTGAGATGTGGGAATATCAGAGAGTTCTGCATCCTGTTCCTAGCTGGATTATTCCTTCGCCTCTGGATCTAGGAATATCAAGTCCCATGTAATTCACTCATAAAAGCACAAAGCCAGGAGGGGAAGTAAAGGGACCATTCATTGAGCCCCGAGTCAGGCAGGCATCACATGAGGTGCTTGACATAGGACTTGCATGTAAAGCAGGAATGGCTGTTACTGTTCCCAACAATCCAAGATTCTGATTCAGTCTAAAGTCTATTTGCTTTATTAGAGTAGGTAATAGTGTTTATCTGGAAGCTGTATTCACCCAAAACATGCGAGGAACTCAAAAAAAATGTGCTAAAAAAAAATCTTTTGAATGATCCCAGAGAACACACACTAAGGCTTGTACACATCTGATTCTTATGACAACTTATAAACAGAGCAGGTGACACTTTCCTCGTGAGTCTTAGAGAGGCCAAGGAGCTTGCCTGGGGAGAGGGTGGGCAGGTCATGCAGACCAAGGACTGAACCCAGGATTTCAGAGAGATCACCACTCAGAGATTCTCTAATTCTAAGGTTTAATATGAAACAATATATCATGTAATAATTTTTTGTTTTTAGTTCCTGCTTCTACCACCCTCATCAGGAGTTGGAAACTTCAGACTTGAGACGTTGCAGTAGTTTCTATCTGAGAGATGTGAGGCTGGTCTGAGGCAGGTCTTAGCGAAAGAGCACAGAAGACAGTCAGGAGTCCTTGCTTTGCCACTTTATAACTTTATATTTCCGTGGTTAAGTGACTTAGCCACTTCATGCCCCTAATTTCTTCATCTCTAAAATGGGATAATACTACTACTCATGGGATAGTTACAAGGTTGAAATGAACTAAAATATGTAAAGTGCTTAGTATAGTGCCTGACACAGAGTAAATACATGTTTTGGTTGTTGAGATTGGAGAAACCCCAAAATCTCCCTGTTGTTTCCCTCATGCTTTCTTATTGAAGAACTATTGGGAAATTACCTACCCTTCTTTCTCTCCCTGCCTCCCTCTCTCTCTCTCTCTCTCTCAACTCCACAGGTCAGCCTGGCTCAGAGTTTACAGTAAACAACAGGGGACATTCAGTTAGTTGTGGCCTCAGTTCAGGGCATCTTATGTAATGTTCTGCCCTGTGACATAGATCCAAAAAAAGGAATTGTTTCCAAGCCTAGACTTGGAAGGGAGATTGGTATTAGTCATTTGCAGCAGGGCATGAAGCTGATTTCTGTCGGTAGAGCCAGCACTGGTCATTAGGTAACATTGTCTTTGCTTGTGCCTTCTGCCCCATTTCAGGGCCTCAGGGGTCTGGCCTCCGTGTGACGTGGCCTGACTGAGCTTCAGCAGGTACCTCTTATTGGGGCCCACACCCTCCCCTCTGACTGCCAGCTCTCTCCAAGTCCAGCTGCCACAGGCTTTCTAGGTGTCTGGGTACTCTCGCAAACTAATTGCATCTTAGGTATTTGTGGACAGAATTAACATAGAGACAAATGTATTCAGACAGTGTAAAAGCAATATAATAAGCAGTACCAATACCACTGCCCTGGCCCAAGGCCTGGCAGAAAGCAGTGGCTCAGTGAAAACTTGTTGAGGAATTTATTACTTTCAGTGTAACACATTTATCCTAAACATGTGTATGGAGCCCAGTTCAAATGCTGCCTCTTTTGTTGAACTGTTCTCATGTCAAATATAAATTCTCCCTCTTCCATAATAGAACTTTAGAGGAAAGTTTATACAGGTAAAGTTTACATGATAATATTTATTTAGGAAAAGGAAAAAAAACCTTTCACTTTTATTGCCTCATTTGGTTCTCACAACAGCCCTGTCAGGATTATCATCTTCATTTTGTAACTGAAGAAGCTGAGGCTTACATATACGGAAGAGCCCAAGTTTATGCCATTCTTAAGCAGCAGAGCTGATCCCAAAACTTACTTTCAAGCATATAAAAAATGCCTAATAAATGTTCAATAAATACGAAGGAAAGAAAAAGAACTTACTTTTATATATTAAATTACTTCTGTTTCAATATGTTACTACAGGCGGATATATACTTTAGTTGTGTCTGTGTTTTAATGTCCCCACTAGAACAGAAGCCCTTTTCATTTACAGACTGTCTTATACTGCTGCTTATGCTTCACAGAACTTCACTTACAGTAAATGTCTGAAAGTGGATTACCAATTTTAACAGGGTTCTTCAATGCCAGAATCAAAGGGGTGACCAATGGCAGAATTTTATACAAAAATCAGTGTAGAGAGAGAAAAAGTTTTCAGTGGGGAGACAAATCAGACTATTTTCCTTGTATAGAGAGCTTCCTAATGAGCCTTCTTAATTTTGTTAAGGTGGAAGGACATACCCCCAAGGGCCCTCTTCCTGAAGGTTTATACCAGGCTCATGGTTTGTGGCACTGGGCTTTACCCTTTCCCATACCTGAAGCTGCAGCTTTAACACAAAGCACAGTCAAGGACAGTGATGCTGGAACACTACAAGTCCTGGGCCACGGTCCTCCTTGGCTAAATGAGATTCATCACTATTAATATCTGGGTTTCTATTAATACTCCCTTTTCACTGTGAGTTAATTTAAATCTTCTGTTCTCTAAGCTATTCTCAACCACACATTCTTGGGCCTGGGCCTGGTTCCCATTTTTAGATCATAACTTCCATTTTGTTTTTTGTACTTGCAGAAATAATAGGAACTCTGCCTTCATTGTTTCTCAGAGGAGGGGTGGGGCTTTATTGGAATTGTAAGTGAAGCGATTCTTTGTTAGGTAAGACTGTCCCTTGCAGGGTTTAAGGTTAGTACACCTGTGCCCTAACCTCTAATGCCTGTAAGGCTCCCTAGTCATTGTGACAACTCACCCCCCCCACCACTACACACTCTCTCTCTCACTCACACACACACACATTTCCAACCCCCGCCCCAGGTGGACAGTACCACCACTGGTTGAAAGCCACTGTAACCACATGCCTATCGCTGCCACCCTTGATCTCTGTTAACGTAAGTCCCTATCCAAGGTGGATCTAGGAATGGGGATGTTCCTCTCTACATCTTGAGAAAAGAAGCTTTTCAGCTCCCCAGAGCTCCCACGTCTTTAAAGTAGAGGCAAATTAGGGCTCTGACATAAGAGCTCCTTAGGGATTGGGCTGCTGTTGAATGTCATTGTTGCTCTGTCAAGACCACATTTAACCACAAGATTTTATTCTCTTAAAATTACATGAGAGCTGAAGTTGGGAAGGCTGACTGGGGAATGACTGTTGATGAGTATGGGGTCTCTTTTTGGGTAATGAAAATATTCTGGAATTAGGTAGTAGTGATGGTTGTACAACCTTGTGAATATACTAAAAGCCACTGATTGTACACTTTAAAGGGTAGATTTTATGAAACATCTCAATTTTTTTTACATCACATGGGTCTGCTACTCTTAGTATTTTTCCACCTATCACCTAGTTTCCCAAGCTTAAAAGTTAAAAAATCTTGCAGTCACTTTTAACTCTTCTCTTTCCCTCAGTTTCCATTTCTGATGGGTCACTAAGACCTAACTCATAAGTAATCTCCAGATTCCCCCCTTTTTTTCTGTCCCTACTGGCAGTGACCTCACTGAAGCTCTCCTCCCTTGCCTGTACTATTGTGATCAGCTCTTAATTTCTCTTCCTGTCTTTAGACTTCTCCCACATTCATCATCTTTCCAGGATGCCTCCAATTATGTCTTCAACTTTTTGTTGTGAGATGCAATACACATACAAAAATTCTATAAAATATACAATACTATAAAGGAAACACCCATATAACTAGCATGCAGGATATGGTGACTCATGCCCGTAATCCCAGCACTTTGAGAGGCCGAGGCCAGAGGATCGCTTGAGGCCAGGAATTTAAGACCAGCCTGGGCAACACAGTGAGACCCTGTCTCTACAAAAAATTAATTATCCAGGCATAGTGGTGGATGCCTGTAGTTTTAACTACTCGGGAGGCTGAGGCAGGAGGACTACTTGAGCCCAGGAGTTCAAGATTGCAGTGAGCTGTGATCATGCCACCGCACTCCAGCCTGGGCAACAGAGTGAGACCCTGTCTCCTCCCCCTAAAATTGCTAGCATCCCAGAAACCCCTGAATGTCTCTGTCTTTCCAATCATAGTCATCTTACTCCACCCTATCCCCCTCTTCCAAATATCATGACTTTTGTGGTAATCATGTCCTTGCTTTTGTTTATAGTTTTACCATAAGTATGTGTATTCTCAAGAAATATTGTTAGTTTTGTCTATTTTTAAACTTGGTATAAATGAAATCACATTTTAACTCATGCTGCTGCTTTCAACTTTATGTTTGTAAGATTTCTTCATGTTGTTGTGTATAGCTCAGTTATATTTTCTTAAAACTTAAGATCTGATCCTGTTTCTTCCAGTCACATAGATGCCAAGTTCAAACTCATTGATGTGGCAGCATTCAAGGGTCCCCCATGATCTTATCTTAACCTGCCTCTCCAGCCTCATTTGCTACGACCTCTCCTTCACCATCCTTTCCTGTGATCACGTTAAGAACTCGCTGTCTCCAGAAGATGCCGTGTCTTTCTCTGCCTCCAGTGCTTAAAAATCTAGACTATCTTTCTACTCTTTCATCCTGGCATATTCTTTGACTCCCTTCTCAAAGTAGAATAGTCTCTTTTCTGCATTACATAGTTCTTCATACTCTCTTTCCCCTTGTTAACACTTATAATATGTCTTGTATTAGGATAACAGTTAATTGAGCATGTACAATGAGCAGGTGCTGAGATTAGACTGGTACAAAGTAGATGCTCAATAAATGTCACTTTATTCCCTACTTTGCATAGTAGATGTTCAGTTGAATTCTTTGGGCCAGCATTCCACCTTTAAATCAGCAGCATAAGGGACTGTAAACTGCTTTAGCTACTCTGGAGCATCTTTCTGAAACCTTTCCTCCTGGTTACATTTCTGGCTAATGTGAACAGTCTCTCAGGTATTTGGAATCTCTAAGGGGCTTTTGTGCCTCAAGAGGAACGCCATCATCTGTTTATACTTTGTTTAATGTTTAATTTCAAAACTTTGAAAATAATTTTTATTGTACCTTTAGACATTATTTACAAATTTGGTTAAATTTGCTTAATATAATTGCAATTACAAGTTTAGTTTGGCTGATTCTCTTGAATACTTCAAAAGTCTTAGTAGATAAAACATATACAAATACAATGATTACAAATCTTATTTGTTTACTTAGGCTTAATCTTGTTCTGAAACATCAACACCTTCTTTGTCTTCTTGCTTGTTTATGTGCTCTCCTAGGGCTCTGCTATGCATGTTTTGATACCTTCCCAAGATTTAAGTTATATAATTTGACTTTCCCAGGGAAATAACCAGGAAATAACCTAACCAGGATGAAAAGTGAAAAAAACAACGTCTCAGATTGGCGAAGTCATGAGAACTGGATTATAAACTAATTGATCCTTGGGTTGGGGCACATGGCTAGGTTGCTTTCTCAGGGTGATTCAGACCCCTGCCACTGCTTATGAGGCTAAGCTTCCTTTTTCTAAATGAACTTTAGTTGTTAGATCCATATGACTTTAGTTCATGCCTTTCACAAAGGTTTTACTTTTTTATAATTTAGTTTCTTACCTTCAAATGAAGAGGCTTTTTAGTCTGTCACAGCCAGTTATAAAACAATGTCCAGTTATTATGATATAGTGACCTGAATGTTAGTATTGTCCAGAACTTACTTATACCTCAGTAGTATCACAGTATAATTAGTGATGCATGTGGGGCAGTGGTTCCCAAAGTATGGTTCCAAAACCAGCAGCATCCGCATCTTCCAAAAACTTGTTAGAAAATGCAAATTCTCAGACTCTTCTGACCTTCTAAATCAGAAACTCTGGGGATGAGACCCAGAAATCTGCATTTTAACAAGCATGCATGCATGCTAATGGTTGAGAACTACTTCTAGAAGATGAAGGAATAGTTCGTGGAATTATTTGTCCTCTACAAGCTGAAATGTTACCTTGGAGCATACTGTTGTACCCTTATTCTGCTTGGTCAGTGTACATGACCACCAGTGCTTTTTCAACTGTTTGAGTACCTTTTTCTTTGGCTACTGTATATGATCACTAGTGATAATCAGTCCTTCCTATTCTTTGTACAATTTCTTTTTTTTTTTTTTCTGTACTTCTTACTTACTCATAGTTCCATGTGTAGATTCTGTCTTTGCTTATACAGATAGAAACAGATACACATCTGTGCTTTATATCAGCTATATTGCTTAATAGAAAAAAGGAAATGCCCAATGTGTTGACCCCCCCTTATCAAAAATCAACAAAAATGCCAAACAAATCCCATTTGTATTAGGCAGTGTTCTATAGATTAACAGAACCAATAGAATACACAT
Source organism: Lemur catta (assembly GCF_020740605.2). Taxonomy (NCBI): domain Eukaryota; kingdom Metazoa; phylum Chordata; class Mammalia; order Primates; family Lemuridae; genus Lemur; species Lemur catta. The sequence goes on from NC_059134.1 coordinate 54,915,735, forward strand.
ACAGATGTATGAGGGGATTTATTATGGGAATTGGCTCACATGATTATGGAGGCTGAAAAGTCCCACAATATGCCATCTGCAAGCTGGAGAACCAGGGAAGCTGGTGGTGCAGTTTAGCTCAAGTCCCAAGGCCTGAGAACCAGGCAAGCCACTGGTACAAGTCCTGGAATTTAAAGGCCTAAGAACCTGGAGTTCCAATGTCCAGGGGCAGAAAAAGATGGGTGTCCCAGCTCCAGAAGAGAAAGCAAATTAGACTTTCCTGTGCCTTTTTGTTCTTTCCTGGCCTCAACAGTTTGGATGGTGCCCACCCACATTGGGTGAGGGCGGATCTTCCTTACTCAGTCTACTCATTCAAGTGCCAGTCTCTCCTGAAAACACCTTCGCAGACACACCCAAAAATAATGCTTTACCAGCTATCTCAGTGTTCCTTAACCCAGTTGACACCTAAAATTAACCATCACACTATTATAGTCACCTTTTTTTGTAGTAAAAAAAGACTGTTGTATACTTTATTTCTTTGAATATCATGAACTCATATTTTCACAGATTCAAATTACTTATAAACTTAAAATGTTACAGCTTGGCAATGGGAGCCCCTTTAAATTGAGTCCTTTTGACTTTTAACAGTCTTTAACATTTTTTTCTGTGATATATTTTAAAGCACCCTTGCTTTTATTATTGAATAAGAAGACTGTTCAGGCCTATCTTAATTATTATTTTTTAATCCATAGCATAGAATCAACTCCCTCTCCAAGGAGTTCGGATTCCTTTGGTAGAAAATAATACAAAGGATCCGCATTCAGGACTGTGGGTACGCGTAAGAGCTTGCAGTGTTCATAAGAACTGTTGTTGCCATGAGCCACTCCTAGTGACTAAGTTGGAAAGTTAATGTTTTTCAAGTTTATGAGTTCATGTAAGAGTGCTTAAATTCAAACTTTTCTTAGAATGTGTGGTTTTACTGACCTAAATTAAGAGTCCTCCATAGCTATTGGAAAGGAGGTATTTTTAATTAACTGCTGTGGTCTCTTCCACTGCATTATGCCCAAATACAGGGGTGGTAAGAGCACACATTCAAAAGAATTAGAAGGTAAACATTTATATTTATGTAGAATATTTTTTAAAAACATAAATACCTTTTTTTCCTTTTTATAACTATGTGAGGTGGGTGGAATTTGGTCCATATTACAGATGAGGAAACTAAGGTTCACGGAGGTTAAGTGACTCCTTAGGGTCACACAGCTAGTAAGTAAAGGCTGGAATTTGAACCTATATCTTCAGATTCCAAATCCTGTTTATTTTCCACTGTACTGTGCTTCCTTTCCGTCTCTGCCTTCAGGAAGCTTACAGAAACCCTACGCACCTGAAATAACATAAATAACATTCATGATGAAACTTGGAGCTGTAAACTTTGTGAAATCTCTGCTCATAATATAGGCAAAGAAGGGTGCCTAGAAGTAAAAAGACCAGGTAACTTTTACTTCTTAAGATGAAAAGGTCCTGGTGCTCTATTTTCTGAAGAGTTTAGCACCTACCTCCACACAAAAAGACAACTCTGAACCTCCTAAGTGGCCAACACTAGATTATAAAGTTATAAAGAAGGCTTCAGAGCATCCAGAGCCCTCCTGTGCCACCTCCTCTCTTTTGTGGAGCTCTCTCTTGCCTTGCCTCAACATTCGAGATTCACTCCTGTCTAGAATCCTGATCTCTGATCTGGTATCAGTCTTATGCCTTAAAGTAAGTCTAAGTTGTATAAGCCACTAGTAGGAAATTTTTGCAATTTTAGAGACAGAACTTATTTTAGAATAAAAGGCTTTGATTCCTATCTTTAAAAAAAAAAAAAAAAGACTAGATACTGACACATGGTGAAAAGGAGACTTGGCTTCTTGTCCCAGCTCTGCCCACAGATTTTGATGTATCTTTTTAGTAAGTTATTGCCATTTTCTGGACCACTGTTTCTCAGTCTGTAAAATGATGATGATTACCCCTTTCTTGCCCTATTCATAAGGCAATCGTAAAAATATAAAAAGGGATTTGTAGTCTGAGATCCCATCGGTCCTGGTCCTCAGTTGACATTCAGGTGGACTCTTGTTTAATGAAGTGAAAGAGATGCATGGTCCCTGCCCTTCCAGGGGGAGTAAGAAAGGCTTCTGTGCATTGAGTAGAATCTTGAAGGATTAATAGGATTTTCACAGGAAACATCACAAAGGCACAAATTGCAGGGCTTTTTATATTAATGCAGTTTTCTCTGTCTGGAGTCTGGGATGTTTGGGGGCTGAGAATAAGAATGGAAGGGGAGGGAAGGTTGAAAACAATTTCAGGGAGCAGTTTTGAGCCAAATAAAACAAGGCCTTTGGATGCTATCCTAAGTAGTTTAGACTTAGCACTGTAGGACAGTGCTTTACAAAACCTTTTCATATTACACCAGCAGTCCCCAACCTTTTTGGTGCCAGGGACTGGTTTCACGGAAGATAATTTTTCCATGGACAGGTCAGGGGGATGGTTTGGGGATGATTCAAGCGCATTTATTGTGCAGGCAAACCTCTCTGCTAATGATAATATGTATTTGCAGCCACTCCCCAGTGCTAGCATCACCACCTCAGCTCCACCTCAGATCATCAGGCATTAGATTCTCATAAGGAGTGTGCAACCTAGATCCCTCAGATGCGCAGTTTACGGTAGGGTTTGCACTTCTGTGAGAATCTAATGCCGCCACTGGTCTGACAGGAGGCAGAACTTATGTGGTGATATGAGCAATGGGGAGCAGCTGTGTAAATACAGATGAAGCTTCACTCACTCACCTCCTGCTGTGTGGCCCAGTTCCTAACAGGCCATGGCCCAGTACCGGTCCTTGGCCCAGGGGTTAGGGACCACAGTATTATACCACACAAAGAAAATAATATATTAATGTCAGGCTACAGGTAGCTGGTAGCCAGAGCTGACTAGCCCCAGGACTACAGCTTCTCTGAGGCCTGAAGGAATAAAAAACTATTAATAATTTGGCACATTCTCACTGGTTGAAAAGCACTGCTAGGCAACAAGAAGCCTGATTAACAAACTTTAGGAATAATATGTCTTTTCCCATCTTTCCAGAGTCCCAGATTGTGATGTGACTTCAACTCTTCAGATTCTTGCCTTGGGAGCTGGGTCTTTGCTTAAATAGAGTACACCAAAAATGAGTCAAGCCCACAGATCCTAAAGACGTTAAAAGGATAATAGATTATAGTATAATTGCCAGGCTAGAAGAAGGGGAAAATAGAGATTGACTACTAATGAGTATAGGATTGCTATTTGGGGTGATGAAAATGTTCTGGGATTAGAAAATAACGATGTTTGCAAAACCTTATGAATATACTAAAAACCACTAAATTATAAACTTTAAAGGAGTGAATTTAATGGTAAATGAAATATATCTTTTTTTTAAAATAAAAGCATAATGGAATATTATGAACAACTTTACCTGAATAAATTTGATAACTTATATGAAATTCTATAAAAGATACACATCAAAACTGACATAAAAAGAAAGTAAAAATCTAGGCCGGGCGCGGTGGCTCACGCCTGTAATCCTAGCCCTCTGGGAGGCCGAGGCTGGTGGATCGCTCGAGGTCAGGAGTTCGAGACCAGCCTGAGTGAGACCCCGTCTCTACTAAAAATAGAAAGAAATTATCTGGCCAACTAAAAATATATATAGCAAAAAAAAATTAGCCGGGCATGATGGCACATGCCTGTAGTCCCAGCTACTCGGGAGGCTGAGGCAGTAGGATCCCTTAAGCCCAGGAGTTTGAGGTTGCTGTGAGCTAGGCTGACGCCATGGCACTCACTCTAGCCTGGGCAACAAAGTGAGACTCTGTCTCAAAAAAAAAAAAAAAAAAAAAAAAAAAAATCTAGAGTCCTGTATCTATTAAAAAAATTTAATTTAATTCTAATTTTATTTATTTATTTATTTATTTATTTATTTATTTTGAGACAGAGTCTCGCTTTGTCGCTCGGGCTAGAGTGAGTGCCGTGGCATCAGCCTAGCTCACAGCAACCTCAAACTCCTGGGCTTAAAGGATCCTACTGCCTCAGCCTCCCGAGTAGCTGGGACTACAGGCATGCGCCACCATGCCCGGCTAATTTTTTCTATATAGATTTTTAGCTGTCCAAATCATTTCTTTCTATTTTTGGTAGAGACAGGGTCTCACTCTTGCTCAGGCTGGTCTCGAACTCCTGACCTCGAGAGATCCACCCGCCTCGGCCTCCCAGAGTACTAGGATTACAGGCGTGAGCCACCGCGCCCGGCCTTAATTCTAATTTTAAATCTTCTCCAACGAAAACTCCAAGCTTGAATGGCTTCACTGATGAATTCTATCAAACATTTAAGCAAAAAAAATAATCCCCAAATTGGTATCTAGGTTCAATCCAATCAAAATCCCAGCATCTTTTTTTTTTTTTTTTTGGTAAAAATTGACAAGCTGAATTTAAAATTTGTATGGAGATGCAAAGCACCTAGAATAACCAAAACAGCCTCAAAAAAGAAGAACAAAGTTGGAGGACTCATACTACCTCATTTTAAGACTTATAAAACTGCAGTAATTGAAACAGTTTGGTATTGACATAAGTATATATAGAGAAAGAGATCAATTGAACATAACAAAGTTCAGAAATAGACCTACATATATTTGGTCAATTGGTTTTCAACAAAAATGCAAAGGTACTTTGATAAGGAAAGGGTATTTCTTTTTAACAAATTTTGCTAGAATAGCTGGATATCCATATGGGAAAAAAATGAACCATGATTCCTACCTCACACTCTACACAAACTTGGATCATAGACAAACATCAAAACTAAAATTATGAATATCTAGAAGAAAGCAGGAAATCTTTTCAACCTTCAAGTAGGCTAAGATTTCCTAGATAAGGTAGATAAGACACAAAAAAAGCCTCAACTTTTAAAAAAATTGATAAATTGGACTTTATCAAAATGAAAAACATTTGTTCTTTAAAAGATACAATTAAGAAAATGAATATATATAATTATTATTAATTAAAAATAAACATTTAGATTTTTTTTTAAAAAGGCAAGCCACAGTCTGGGAAAAAATATCCTTCCCCTCTTTCTTCTCCCATTATATATATTTGAATTACAATGGACTATATACAGAATATATAAATGACTCTTATAACTCAATAATAAAACAAATTTTAATTTAAAAATAGGTAAAAGATTTGAACAGACACATCACAAAAGAAGACAAGTGACTACTGAGCACATGGAAAGTTGCTCACCGTCATTAGTCATCAGAGAAATACAAATTTAAACCACAGTGAGATACCACTACTCACCCCCTAGAATGGCTATAGTCTTGTGAAGGAATTAGAATTCTCATACATTGTTGGTGGGAATGCAGAAATAGTACAACCACTTTGGACAACAATGTGGCAGTTTCTTATAAAATTTTGGAAAACAACATGGCAGTTTCTTATAAAATTAAACATACACTCACTATGTGACCTAGCCATTCCACTCTTTGGTATATAGCCAAGAGAAATGAAAACATATGCTCACAAAAAAAGACTTGTATGATAATGTTCGTAGCTACTTTATTCATAGCTACTTTATTCACAGTAGCTCCAAGCTGGAAACAGCCTTATTGTCCCTCAATAGGTGAATGGATAAACAAGTAATGATACCCCCATAAATTTGTAACTACTCAGCAATTTAAAAAATCACTGATACATGCAACAATATGGATAAATCATAAAAACTTCATGTTGTGCATAAAAAGCGAGGCACAAAAGAAGACATACTGTATGATTCCTTTTTTGAGACTCTAGAAAAGACAAATTTAATCTATAGTGATAGAAAGCAGGTCAGTGGTTGCTTGGGGTCAGGGTGGATAGTGAGGACTAACGTGGAAAGGGGTGAGGAAAATGTTCTATCTTAATTGTGGTGGTGGTCATATGGAATATACATTTGTCAGAATTCATCCCTCCGAAATCTTAAGATGGATGGATTTTCTTGTGTATAATTATACCTTTATAATGTTGATTTTTTTTTTTTGCAAATACTATGCCATTTTTTTTATTATTTTATTTATTTATTTATTTTTATTTCAGCTTATTATGGGGGTATAAAAGTTCAGGTTATATATATTGCCCATGTACCGCCCATGCCCCCAAATCAGAGCTTTAAGTGTGTCCATTCCCCAGACAGTGCGCAATGCACTCATCATGTAGGTATACACCCATCCCCCCCCCCCACCCCGCATCCCCCCGGGTCAGGACATTCAAGTGTGACCATTCTCCAGACAATACGCAACACATTCATCAAGTAGGTATACACCCATCCCCTTCCCCCACCCCCCACCTCAGTCCGATACCCAATTGGTGTTATTCCCAAATGTGCACTTAGGTGCTGATCAGGGAAACCAATTTGCTGGTGAGTACATGTGTGCTTATTTTTCCATTCTTGGGATACTTCACTTAATAGAATGGGTTCCAACTCTCTCCAGGAGAACAAAAGAGATGCCATATCACCATTATTTCTTATAGCTGAGTAATACTCCATGGTATACATATACCACATTTTACTAATCCACTCATGTATTGATGGGCATTTGGGTTGTTTCCACATCTTTGCAATTGTGAATTGTGCTGCTATAAACATTCGGGTGCAGTTGTCTTTTTTATAGAATGACTTTTGTTCTTCTGGGTATATGCCCAATAATGGGATTGCTGGATCGAATGGTAGGTCTACTTGAATCTGTTTAAGGTATCTCCATAATGCTTTCCACAGGGGTTGCACTAGTTTGCAGTCCCAACAGCAGTGTATGAGTGTTCCTGTCTCTCCGCATCCACGCCAACATATGTTGTTAGAATTCTAGAACAAAATGTAGGAAAGACTCTTACAGACATTGGCCTAGGCAAAGAATTTATGAAGAGGACCCCTAAGGCAATCACAGCAACAATAAAAATAAATGAATGGGACCTGATTAAATTGAAAAGCTTCTGCACAGCCAAAGAAACAGTCCCGAGAATAAACAGACAACCTACAGAATGGGAAAAAATTTTTGCATACTACACATCAGATAAAGGACTGATAACAAAAATCTATTTAGAACTCAGGAAAATCAGCAAGAAAAAATCAAACAACCCTATCAAAAAGTGGGCAAAGGACAAGAATAGAAATTTTTCAAAAGAAGATATAAGAGGCCGGGCGCGGTGGCTCACGCCTATAATCCTAGCCCTCTGGGAGGCCGAGGCAGGTGGATCACTTGAGGTCAGGAGTTTGAGATCAGCCTGAGCGAGACCCCGTCTCTACTAAAAATAGAAATAAATTATCTGGACAACTAAAAATATACACAGAAAAAATTAGCCGGGCATGGTGGCGCATGCCTGTAGTCCCAGCTACTCGGGAGGCTGAGGCAGTAGGATCGCTTAAGCCCAGGAGTTTGAGGTTGCTGTGAGCTAGGCTGACGCCACGGCACTCACTCTAGCCCGGGCAACAAAGTGAGACTCTGTCTCAAAAAAAAAAAAAAAAAAGATATAAGAATGGCTAACAAACATATGAAAAAATGCTCAACATCCCTAATCATCAGGGAAATGCAAATCAAAACCACAATGAGATATCACTTAACTCCAATGAGAATGGCCTTTTTCAAAAAGTCCTAATGTTGATTTTTTAAATTAGATAAGGAGACCAAAAAAGGAGGGATCTACCCAGGGGTCTTTCTTTTAATGCTTATATTGACTTCTCCTTATAAATAAAGCAAAAGCTTTTTCAGTAGCTCATAGAGAGGCCATGGAATCTCTGTATGGGAATGTTTTTCCCCTATACATATAATACTCCAGGAAGCTAGTCTGGTACAGATTGGGGCTCCCAGGAGCAAAACAGGGCATTTACTTGATCACCTGAGTTAATGTTTGGAATTAGGTTCAGTCTCCTGCCATCTTTTGAGTGACTTCCCTGCCCTTTTTTTTTTTTTTTTTTTTTTTTGAGTTATGTGACCAGAGAAAAGAAGCCAGGTTCCTTAAGGTCCCCATACCCAGTTCATACTGTACCTTGGAAGCAGCTTTTCATGATACTATATTAGTTCGTGATCAGCAAATTCCATTATGTACTGCACTCCGGGTGGGTAGTGAAATGCTCTCCAGGAAGCACTGGATGTTGTGCTCATGTGGGTGTATATTCACAGTCTGGGTACCTCTGGGAGGGTCAGTCTGGCATAGTCCAGAAGCCCTACCTGACATTTCCAACCCTGTATCTTTTCTTGTGGTCTTAAAATGTCACACATTGAAGTGAAGGTAGAGAACAACAAAGTTAACACTTGTACATTATAGATGAAGAAACATGGCCCAGAACAGGAAAGTGTTTCTCCCCCCGAGGTTCACATTTCAGAGACAGAGCTGGAAGTTCAAACCAAATCTCCAAACTCCTGATCCACTTATTCCTCTAGTGCAGTTCACCAAGTCAAGACCACATCGTATCAACCATTAACGATTTAATGCAATGTTTCTCAAAATGGGGTCCTTGGACATTTGTAGTGGAGCCATTCGAGATTTGTGTCCTTAGACCTACTAAGTCTGAATCTCTGTTGAGCCTGGGACCTAGGAATTTGCATTTGAACAGGTATCTCAGTGAGTCTGATGGAAACTGAAGTTTAAATACCACTGTTGAAGACAGTGGTGAGCTAATGAAGGATTTAAAGCAAAGAAGTAAAACAATAAAATCTGTTTAAGAAAATATGGAACCAGGTCTTGGAGATGGGGAGAACTGAAGAGAGAAAGCTTTGTTCTAGAGGAAAGGAAACAGTTTAACGATATTCATGGGCATTATTTATCTATCCTTCCCCTGACTTTGCCCCTGTTTTCCCTGGTAACCTTTGCTTAATTCAGTGGTTTAAATGTGACTTAGATCAGACCATTCGAGGACATGAAAGTGAGGTCCCTCAATGGAATGACCTTTTTGTCTCCAAAATGCAAAGGGTTGGCAACAGCTTATTTGTTGCTTTGTCAATGGGAGAGGCAATTGTGCTAATGGATTCCAAGTCTTCTGCAAAAAGGTTGACCCGGTCTTTGGGGAATCAATCTCATATAATTCAGTCAATGTAATTACTGATACAAGGCTCTTTGGTTTCCCAGATGTGACCCTGTCCCCCTCACATATGTCAAATTCATCTTGCTCCTTTGTCTTTCACGTGGTAGAGGCCAAGAAGGGATAGAATGCACCGTTAAGAGGCTTGTCAGAGAGATGTGGCTGGGAGTCCCTTCCCTATTACAGTAACTCATAACACAGCTCACCCACTTGCTCAAACTGGAAATCTTGGAGTCTTTCTTTATTCCTCCTCCCCCTCCTGTATCCTGCATATTCAGTTTGTCACAAAGGTTAATCATTTCAGCCTCTGAAATATATCTGAAATGTATATGCCCTTTACCACTGTCCTGGTCCAAATCACCATGTTTTCCTGGGCAGTGACCTTTCTGGGCTCCCTACTCATGCATTTTCCCTACATCATGACAGACCAGAATGATCATTTAGAATGTCAACTATGAAAAAATTTAAAACCTCATGTTCTGTTTATTTAAATAAAAATACAGAGTTATATGGTTTGAAATATGAAAATTCCTTGTATCCCTTCTCTTACCCATTCCGCTTGACAGGTAATTGGTAACAGTTTGGAATGCTTTTCTAAGCATTGGTAAAACATGTGTGTGTATACTATATGTACACATACATATGTGATTGTGTGCATATTTGTGTACATAAACACGTAAGATACTTCATATAAATAGTGTCATATCAATTATATAAATAGTATCATACTACATTAGTCTCAAGCTTATTTCTTCATTTGCCACTGTATCAATTTATTAATTATGCCCCTATTGAGGGAACTTGTTCTGTTTAAGATAAATCTAAATGTCATAAAATGGCCTGTAAGGCCCCACACAATCTGCCCTTGCCTTTCCCCCATACTACTTTCCCCTTTGCTCACTGTGGTACAGCCGTGACCTCCCATCAAGTCCTCCCTTGAGCCAAGCTCACTTCCTCCTCATGACCTTTGCACATACTGTTCCCTCTGCCTGCGTTGCTCCCCAGGGTGCATGACAACAGTTCTCACACGGCACACTACGATGTCCTCGGTCCTTCGAGATACACACCCACCTGAGTGTTGCTTATGGACTGAATAAGTGTTCCCCATGAATTTGTAGTTTTTTAAACAAAAATATGTGGATATAGTGGTTAACAGAATTATTGAGTTAATGAATTCATAGTAGCTTTTCTTTATTAGTTAACAAATACTAAAAATATGTTACTGTTCTGTGGAGGAATTCTCATATTTTTTATTTTATAGTAATATTTGACATTGAGGACAACTGACCTATGGAAAAAAAAAGTAAAACCGAACATGTCAGGCCCTACTTTAAATAGCCCCAAACTACCTTTCCAACCTTACCTTCAGTAATTTCCTTCCCACACTGTTTTTCACCCTCCCCCCATCAGCTTTACCAAACTTAGCTTTATTATCTGAGCATACCAAACTTTTTCACATATGGTCAATCCTCATATTCACACAATCCACATTCTGTATTTGTGAATTTGCCTACTCACTAAAATTTATTTGTAACCCCAAATCAATACTCACTGTATGCTATGGTCTGAATGTTTGTGACTCTCCAAAATTTGTATGTTGAAATCTAATCCCTCATGTGTTGGTATTAAGAGGTTGGGGCCTTTAGGAGGTCATCAGGTAGGTCATGAGAGCAGAGCCCTTGTGAATGGGATTCGTGCCGTTGTACAAGAGGCTTAAGGGAGACTGTTGGACCCCTTCTACCTTTAGAGGATACAGAGAAGGCACCATCTGTATCATAAACAGGGCCTTCACCGGACACCACATCTGCTGGTGCCTTGATATTAGACTTCCCAGCCTCCAGAACTGTGAGCTATAAATTTCTATTGTTTATAGATGAACCAGTCTGAGGTGTTTTGTTTTAGCAGCCTGAATGAACCAAGATAGCATGCTTTTGTGGTTAATCACAGACATGTACACGTACAGAACAGTGAAAAATTCAAGTCACCTGACATACACATTCCCAGCCAAGATGGAACAAGGCAATGCTCTGCCTTCTTATTTCAGTTTTCATACTAAAAACAAGTGTCTTTTTCATGGTATATCAGATCCCATGGATTTTCCATTTTTGTCCTTTTTATTAGTAATTTCACTATTTGAAATGATGCCCAAGCATAGTACTGAAGTTCTACCTAGTGTTTCTAAGCACAAGAAGGCTGTGGTTTGCCTTTCTCAGAAAATACATGTGTTAGATAAGCTTTGTTCAGGCACGAGTTATAGTGCTGTTAGCCATGAGTTCAGTGTTAATGAATCAAAAATATATATTAAATAAGGTGTCTTTAAGCAGAAACACACATAAAACATGGTTATCTATTGACTGGTTGACAAAAATATGACCACAGGCTCACAGGACCCTAATCCTATATTTCCCCTAGAGGAATGATTCAGTATTCGCTAATTAACTGTGCGGATTTTACTGACCATAACTACCAGGAATAACAAGAGTCAGTTATACTCATATTATTCTCTTAAGCTTAAAAATTTCTCCCTCCAGCATTTTTCTTCCACAAGCAAAACTCTTCCCATCCTTCAAGATCCATCCAGGTGTCACCTGTACTATAAAACTTTTACTGACTCTTCCCGAGCAGAGTAGTTCTCTCCTCTGAGCACCCGCAAACCTCTGTTCGTACAGATACTAGAGCACTGACCTCAGTGTACTGAGTTACCTGTGGACTGTGCCTGTCCATCCTTTCCATAAATTATGAGTTCCTGAAGGATCTAGCATTAACAGGCTTGACAAATATTGATTAAATGATTGGAAATATAAAAAGAGGAAGGAGAAGAGGGTTTGTGTAGGTGGGAATAAATACTAATGGAAAATAAACTGAAAGTGAAGGAAATAGTGAATTGAATAATGAATATGACCAGGGCTCTTGGAACAGACCCTTGAGTTACTTTTGTGGTAGCACACTGGTTCTGGGTCTCAGTATAGGACACATGCTTAAAGGCTGTATTGATTAGACATTGACTTGAGTTGCCTTAAATGAGAAAAAGAGTTTATTGAGTCACTTACCCCCAAAAGTCGAATGGAAAAACCTGGCTTCAGGATCAGCTTGATTTAGGACTCACATTTCAATAGGATCCATCTTTTAATTCTGCTTTCTCTGGGTGGGGTGTTCTTAGGCTCCAAATAGTGGTTCCTGTAATTTCAAGTTCACATCATCACATCCCTCTGTCTAGTGACAAAGTGAGCCCACTTTGAGTAACACAAACAGAGGTCCTGGAGTTGAATTTTAATGACTCTTTTTGAGCTAGCTTGGATCATGTGCCCATTGCTGAACCAATCACTGTGGCCTGTAGGATGAAATGGCATTGACTGGCTTAATCTAGGCTCCCATGATCTACCCCCTGAAGCTATAGTTGGAGTCAGTTTCCCATAAAGGGTGTGAACTTTCCAGGTGATCTTTTGTGTTATTATGTCTGTGTACCATCCTACCCAGGATAGAGAGGGGGTTACATTAACAGGTCATCTAACAGAAGTTTTGTTTGCTGTTACCAAAAGAGGAGCAAATAGACATTCTTTCCTTTTGTTCCTTTGGTATAACGTTCATTGGAGAGTTTTGTAATGCATAGCAAGCATCTAGTACTGTCCTAAATGCTGCAGATACAAAAACCCCTGACCTCAGAATGTAACAGGCTTGTGGTAAGATACAGTTCATTCTGTGCCCTAGGAACAAATAAAGTTCATTTGGAAACAGAGACTGTACTACTCACACGAAAGAGTTGGACCAAATACAGTAAGTACGTTGCCCTCTCCTAGGAGATTTGCATTTGAGGAGTGGAAATAACTCTAGACTAGGACCTGAGACCTAGATTCTTGTCCCATTATTGCCATCTGCCATCACCAATTAACTATGAACTTGAATTCAGAAATTATATGGCCAGTGTTTCTCAAGTCAGCAGTTCATCTGCGTTAGTGTCACCTCAAGTTCTTTCTGGGTCCTAGCCCTGACCCACTGGACAAGATCGTCTGGAGCTGTGATCTCTGTAAGTTGTTTAATCTCTATGAACCTCATTTTGCTCATCTGTAAAAAGGGGATCATATTTACCTTATAGCATTGGTTTGAGGATTAAATGTGATGATGGATAGAAAGCACATGGCATGTAGCAAGAGCTCAGCAATTGCCCTTTTTAAAATTTCCTCAGAATGTAATAAAGCCCATGTAGTCCAGAGTAGTTGAAGGATTCCTAGAGGAGGGAAAGCAAAAAGCCCTTCCTCCTCCAGAAATGTGTGATTGTTACATGACCCCACTGGACACTTGTAATGTTAGCTGTTAACTATTACGGGACATAAGACTGGCCTAGTGTGCTTCATGCTGGAATATATTCGGTGTAATTGTGCATCATATACTGAGAAGTCAGATCACATTCTCCTGTGTCTTTGTGGTTGTTTGAGCTTATTTTTACTGAATACTATAGAAGGAGCTTGTTGATTTGTCATGAGAAGCACCCTAGATCCCAAACCACATCACCACCTGGAACTTTAACTAAGAGAAGTGTGAGAGTATTTGTGTGTTTGTGTGTCTGTGTATGTTATTGGTGAATTTTTTTAACAAAGCAGAGTTTTTTGAAGATGCAAGTATTATGCTCTTAATATACCTAATAGGTTCAATTTATTGATATTATCCAGTAACCTCAGTTAGACTTAGATCAACTGTAATCCTCACTTGACAGGATTCTCCTGGTTTATTGGCAGTTTTTGGCTTTACCCTCATCAGAAAGAGGGAAGTTAAGAGGACACACCCATTTCTAGGAGTTATGCAAAACCCTCTTCCAAGAAATGTCTTGCCCCTTCTACAACTTTAGTCACAAGGCATGTGAGATTTGATATCAGGAAAGATGATTTGAGACTCTGAGAAGTCCTTAGTCATTCAAAGAAGAGTTTTGTTATCTTTGGTATATTACCTAAGGCAGGGCAGAAGATTCTGGAGTTTTAGAAACATTTTCAACTGTCAAAGGGGTTCTGGTTAATACTTGGTTATTCGGAAGAACACATCCCTCTGTTCCAAGAATCTGAATAATCTGATTAAATGAGATGTTACCATATCATATTTTCTTGCTTAAAAATACGTAAGTCTCTCAAGGTTGAAAAAGACCTTAGTCTTTTGTCTGTCGGTCCATTCTTTGAGCCCCTGTGTAGTCTGCCTTTCCTTAGCATGCCCCTGCTGGCACTCACTTAACTCTAGTATGTTGAGCCGCCCAAAATAAATCAAATTGGTCTTCACTGTGTCAGAACATTACCATCATGACTCCAAGCGAATCTCACTGAATCCTAGCATGATGGAACTTCTAGTCCCTCATTACCACCAGGATGGAACATGACATTCCTCATGTGATCTGGCCATTGCGAAGCTAAATTGGGGCCCACCTAAGTTTTCTGGGTGCCAAGAGCAATAAGAGGAAGTCATGGCCTTGCTCTACATGGTTGAAGACCTTAGGATCTGACCCAAAGGACAGAGAAGATAGGTTCACGTGACATGTACTCTCTGCTCAACAGCTAGGAGTGATGCAACTTCCAGGTCGTATGTACCCACTTTTTGTCTGTGGTCTGGATGGTTGTGAAATGGTTTGTTTTCTGACTGGATTTGGGTACAAAAGGAAAACAGTCACTTCTATTTCATCAGAGAAGGTGTTGGCGTACCCTTGCTCCTAGACACAAATTCTAACTTTGTTTCAACTTTTCTTGACAGTCGGCTCTGTGCCATATACTTCTTTAAACCCCATTGTTAAGTAAAGTGACTTATTAATACATTGTCTTTTCCTCTTTGTCTCCATTATTATTATCCTGATTTAGATTGCCGTCTCCTCTCACTGTTACAGACTATTGCAACAGCTTCCTAAATAGTTTTCCTTTCTCTGGTTCATCTTCCTCACTCTGCCAGATGAGAGCACAGTACCAGTTAACATTTCTCTGCTGATCTGTACTCTTTAGTAGCTCCCCGTTACCAATAAAGGAAAGATGAAACTTCTTAGAGTGGCATTCAAGGTTTTCCAAGACCTCCAAACTCTTCCCTTCTTCCTTCTTTTCCACATTGAAAAGAGACTATTCTACATTCTCTGAACCTGTCTTATCTTTTCCTATGCCCAGGCGTTGGTTATACTGTATGTGCTATTAAAAATGCCCTTTTCTCCTTCCTTTGCAAAACCATGTATAAAACCATACCTTCCTCTTTATTCATGTTTATTCCTCCCACCACCACCAAAAGTTTGATTCCCTGCTTCAGTGGTCTCATAGTATATATTCTGTCTCTCTTTATGGTACTTATAAAAAATCTGCTTTATTTTAGGCATATGTATTAATAATGTCTTCTTTCAACTTTGTAAATATTGTAAGTTACTTCAAAGGAATATTTGGTTCTTGCCTTTTTTCTTTATCCCCCAAAGCATTCAGCAGAATTTGTGCTTATTTTTACTGAATACTATAGAAGGAGCTTGTTGATTTGTCATGAGAAGCACCCTAGATCCCAAAGATTTCCAACTGTTTACTAAATGCCTTATAGTTCTACATTTTACACTTAAGTCCATGACTCATGTTGAGTTAGTTTTTCTGTTTTTAGTAGAGACGGTGTCTTGCTCTTGCTCTTGCTCAGGCTGGTCTCAAACTCCTGACCTCAAGTGATCCTCCTGCCTCGGCCTCCAGATTACAGGCATGAGCCACCACACCCAGCCTTGAGTTAGTTTTTGTATATAGTGTGAGACTTAGGTTGAGGTCTTCTACCTCTCCACCCCGCATGGATGCCCAGTTGCTTCAGCACCATTTCTTAAAAAGGGTATCTTTTTTACATTGAATTGCTTTTGCACCTTTGTCAGAAATCAGTTGGACATATTGTGTGGATCTATTTCTTGGTTTTCTGGTCTTCCATTTTTCTACACTTGATTGTAGCCAAAAGGCGGAGAAACCACCTATTCCATTGTTCTATACATCTCTCTCTCCCCCAGTGCCATGTAGTCTTGATTACTGTAGCTATGCAGTAAGTATTAAAATCTGGTAGTCTGATTTCTCTCATTTTATTATTTTTCAAATTCAGTTTTGCTATTGTGCTTTCTTTGCCTTTCCATATACATTTTAGAGCAATCTTATCTACATCTACAAAAACTTTTTGCTGGGATGATAGGAAATATGTTAAACCTGTATGTCAATTTGGGGAGATGTGCTGTTGAGTTTTTTCTGTCTGTTTTTTTTTTGGGGGGGGTGGGGGGGGAGGGGGGACAGAGTCTCAACTCTGCTGCCCGGGCTAGAGTGCCGTGGCATCAGCCTAGCTCACAGCAACCTCAAACTCCTGGGCTTAAGCAATTCTTCTGCCTCAGCCTCCCGAGTAGCTGGGACTACAGGCATGCGCCACCATGCCTGGCTAATTTTTTCTGTGTATATTTTTAGTTGTCCAGCCGATTTCTTTCTATTTTTAGTAGAGACGGGGGTCTCACTCTTGCTCAGGCTGCTCTGGAACTCCTGAGCTCAAATGATCCGCCTGCCTCGGCCTCCCAGAGTGCTAAGATTACAGGCGTGAGCCGCCGCGTCGAGCCTATGTTGAGTTTGTAATCCATGAACTGTAGGTCTGTCCATTTATTTAGATCTTCTTTGATTTCTTTCATCAGCATTGTGTAGTTGTCAGTATGTATATGCCCTGCATATGTTTTCTTAGATATATAGCTTTTCAGTTTTTAAAAGTGACTATAAATGCCTTCGTATTTTTATATTCTATGTCCACATGTTCATTAGTAGTATATAGAAGAAAACTGATTTTTGTGTGTTTATCTTGTGTCCTGTGACCTTGCTAGACTCACTTATTAGTCCTAGGAGTTTTTTTCTGTAGCTTCCTTGGGATTTTGTGTGTAGACAATCATGTCATCTGCAAATAGGGACAGATTTTTTTCTTCCTTTCCAATCTTTTGTGCCTTTTATATATGTTTCTTGCTTTATTGCCCTGACTAGAACTTCCATTAATATGTTGAATAAAAATGAGAGGAGCAGCTATCCTTGCCTTATTCCTGAGCTTAGGGGGAGAGCATGCAGTCTTTCAAAACTAAAAACAACATTGGATACTGGTCTTTTGTTGATGTTCTTAATCAAGTTGAAGAAATTCTCCTCTATTTCCATTTTTCTGGGAGTTTTTATCATGAATGTTAACTTTTGTCAAATATTTTTTTCTGCAATGAATGCTATAAACCATGTGATTTTTCTTCTTTAGCCTGTTAATATGGTAGATTACATTGACTGATTTCAAATATTGAATCAGCCTTACCTCTTGGAATAAACCCCATTAGGTCATGTGTTTTTATAGGTTTCTACCTTCTATTTGTATTTTACATTTAAGTCTGTGATCCCAGGCCAGGTTTGGTGGCTCATGCCTGTAATCCCAGCACTTTGGAAGATTGAGGTAGGAGGGTTGCTTGAGGCCAAGAGTCGAAGACCAGCCTGGGCAACATCCCATTTCTACAAAAACGAATTTAAAAACATAACTGTGCATGGTGGTGTGTGCTTACACTTCCAGCTACTCGAGTTTGAGATTTTTGTAAGCTACGATCATGCCATAAAAGTCTGTTGTTCTATTTTTTTTTTTTTTTTTGAGACAGGGTCTCGCTCTGTTGCCTAGGCTAGAGTGCCATGGCATCAGTCTAGCTCACAGCAACCTAAAACTTGTGAGCTCAAGCAATACTCCTGCCTCAACCTCCAAAATAGCTGGGACTACAGGTGCATGCCACCATGCCCGGTTAATTTTTTCTATTTTTAGTAGAGACGGGGTCTTGCTCTTGCTCTTGCTCAGGCTGGTCTCAAAACACCTTACCTCAAGTAGTCCTCCTCCCTCAGCCTCCCAGAGTGCTAGGATTACAGGAGTGAGCCACAGCACCCAGCCTATATAATTCTATTTTGAGTTAATTTTTATATGAGATTGTGTACAGATACAATAACAGTCCTGAAAAAGCCTTCTCTTTATTAGCATATTCAGGACTCACATTTCCATGTTCTCCTTGTATAATGTATCAGTAATCCAACAGTAATTTTTCATTTCTGTATCATGGGACACCTTTCAGCTGAAGCTCTCAGACCCCTTATAAATATTTATTATATGGTCACTGCATTTATCAGAATGAAGGGAACAAGATGCTAAAGAAGTCACATCATAGGAAATCCACTGCATACCTTTATCTTATTCTTTTTTTTTTCCCTGTAATCCTCTTGCTGACCTCCTTTTCTACTTCCTACTGTGAAAGCTCACTTACATTTTAAAATTGCATCTATTAGTTTAAATAAATTAACATATTCATTGAATCAAAAAAATCAACAGATCTTTACTGAATTCCCATATGTGTTAAGCACCTACCAAGCAGTTGTTGGCCACACAGGACCCTAACCTCAAGATGCTTGGAACTCAAAGGAGTGAAAGATATACAAGCAGTTGAAATGCCAAAGTGGGGAAAACTCTGGGGAAATCTGAAAGGAAGACAGGCACATGCAGCCTGCAGGTCCAACAGTCCCCTTCCTTACCCTATGATATCTGAAGACCTATTAAAAGCTTTGAAATAACTAATCACTTTTTCTCCCTCTTCTTACTCCTTCTTGGTGCAATTTAGGCCTGGAAGAAACGCTGGTTCATCCTGCGGAGTGGCCGGATGAGCGGTGACCCAGATGTTCTGGAATACTACAAGAATGATCACTCCAAGAAGCCCCTGCGGATCATCAACCTTAACTTCTGTGAGCAGGTGGATGCAGGCCTGACCTTTAACAAGAAGGAGCTGCAGGATAGCTTTGTGTTTGACATCAAGACCAGTGAGCGCACCTTTTACCTGGTGGCTGAGACAGAGGAGGACATGAACAAGTGGGTCCAGAGCATCTGCCAGATCTGTGGCTTCAACCAGGCAGAGGAGAGCACAGGTAGGAGAACAAAAAGGCCTTTCTCAGAAGGGGCTAAAACGAGGCCCTGAGATCCTTGACAAGGAGAGCAGCCTCAGCTAAGCCTTCTCTTTGGCAGAGGAGGGATAGGCAAAGGATAAGAGTGTAAAGGGGTCGGCCAGATACTAGAGAGACCCCTGACCCTAATTATGTTCAAACAGGAAACCAAAGAATGTTGAGGTCGTGACAAAGATAAACGTATGTTGTGGTATGTCCTTAGGCACTTCGACAGCATGGCCATTCCTTCGTCCCTCACCTATCCCCCTTCCCTTAGCTCTCTGGCACCCTGGCCCTGTTACCTGTCAGCCATTCCACAGGGAAGATCTCACCTTGATCCCGCCTCTGGTGCGTCTCTGTCAGAACTAGCTGTTCTCTTTCAGACCACCTGGCACAGTTACACTTGACTCTTTTTGTTTGTTTGTGGTGCTTTGCGATTATTACTGATATATAATCCAGTGCTCATTTATAGCCACTTGGGAGGGGACAGGTGAAAGGAAGAAATACTGATTTTTGTTTGGGGTTTGATAACCTTCACAAAAGAGTAGCTCAACTTTTTGGAATGAGTTTTAAGGTGCATAAATGCTCCTCAACATTCGTTTGGGCTCATTCCTAACTCTCCAGGATGGCTGAAGAGCGGGTTTTTTTTCTGAGGTAGGCAGATAGTCTAAATCAGTAATTCTCAAGCCTAGCTACACATCAGAATTAAGGAGAATTTTTTAAATATTGATACTGAGAACCATGCCAGATCAGTTAAGGATCTTTGAGTGGTAGACCTAGCCATTAGTGTCTTTTAAAAGCTTCTTTCTGAGGAGCAAGGGTACAGGGCTCAGCAACCATTTTCTGTAAATATTTTAGCCTTTGAAGACCACATATAGTTGGTGTTTCATATTCTTGTCTTTTAAATTTTTTTTACAACCCTTGAAAAATGTAAAAACCATTCTTGGCTCATCATCATCACCTGGGAAGTTGTTGGAAATGCAAATTATTGAGCCCCACCCTAGACTTACTGAATCAGAAACTCTGGGAGAAAGACCCAACAATGTGTTTTTAAAAACCCTCCAGGGTTTTTAAAGGGTTGCAAGGTTAAGTTTGAGAACCATGGGTCTAAACTCTTGCTACTTGGAGTGGCATTTGTGAGCCAGCAGCATCAGCCTCTGCTGGGAACTTGTTAGGCAGAATCTGGGGCTTTCACCAGACTTACAGGATCAGAATAGTTTAAAAACTTTTTGTTTTGAAATAATTTCAGACTTACAGAAGGATTGCAAAAATAGCACAGAAAGTTCCTATATATCATTCACTGAGCTTTCACTAAAGTTACATCTTACATAACCATGGTGCAATTATCAAAACTAAGCATTTAACACTGGTACAATGCTATTATATTAACTTAAACTACAAACTTCGGATTTCACCTGTTTTTCACTAATGTCCTAAATTTATTCAGGATTCAATACAGGATACCACATTAGATTGAGTGTCACGTCTCGAGTTTCCTCCAATCTGTGACAGTTTCTCAGTGTCTTTGTCTTTTATAACCGTGATACTTTTAAAGAGTACTGGTTAGGTATTTTGTAAAATGTCCTTCGATTTGGGTTTGTCTGATGTTTTCTCATGGTTAGACTGAGGTTATCAGTTTTGTGGAAGAATACCACAAAGGTGCTATGTTTTTCTCAGCGTGATATGTTTTTCTCATCATGATATGTCAGAAGGCACATAGTGTTAACGTCTTATTACTGGTTATGTTAACCTTGATCACTTGATTAAGGTGGTATCTGCCAAGTTTCTCAACAGTAAAATTACCATCTTTGTTTTTGTAAGTAATAAATATTTGGGAAATACTTTGATGATATGCAAATACCCTTTTTCTCCTTAAACTTTTGCCCACTACGGGTGGGGCAAGGACAATATACATAATCTAAACACTTGTACTCCCATAATATGCTTAAATTAAAAAAAAACACACACTTTTGCCCACTAATTTAGGCATTCATCAGTTCATCATATTTGCAACAGTTATTACTGTGGTGTTCTAACGATGATTCTATTTTTCTCAGAATCTGCATTATCAAGATCCCTAGGTGATTTGTAGGCACATTAAAGTTTGAAAAACACAGGCCTGGATCATTGATTCCCAAATCTGGTGGGTCATCAGAATCACCTGAATTTTTTTTTTTCCCATATAGGTGCTGATTCAGTAGATCTTATTTAGGTTTGAGGAATCAATAGTTTTTTAAAGTACCTGCCACAGAACAGGAGAAAATATTTTCAAATCTTATATCTGATAAAGGTCTAGAATCCAGAATGTATAAAGAGCTCAACAACAACAAAGAGACAATCCATTTTAAAAGTGGGCAAAGAGGCCGGTGGCTCACGCCTGTAATCCTAGCACTCTGGGAGGCCGAGGCAGGAGGATCGCTTGAGGTCAGGAGTTCGAGACCAGCTTGAGCAAAAGCAAGACCCCATCTCTACTAAAAATAGAAAGAAATTATATGGACAGCTAAAAAATATATATAGAGAAAAATTAGCCGGGCATGGTGGCTCATGCCTATAGTCCCAGCTACTCGGGAGGCTGAGGCAGAAGGATTGCTTGAGCCCAGGAGTTTGAGGTTGCTGTGAGCTAGGCTGATGGCACAGCACTCTAGCCCGGGCAACAGAGTGAGACTCTGTCTCAAAAACATAAAAATAAAAAAGTGGGCAAAGGATCTGAATAGACATTTCTCCAAAGAAGACATACAAATGACCAGTAAGCACATGAAAAGATGCTCAATTCCATTAGCCATAAGAAAAATGCAAACCAAAACCAAACTGATATACCACTTCATATCCATTAGAGTGGCTGCAATCAAAAAGATGGACAATAACAGATGCTGGCAAGGATGTGGAAAAACACATTGTTCATATGTCCCACCTTATACTTTGCTTGTGGGAACAGAAAATGATACAGCCACTTCAGAAAACAGTGTGGCAGTTGTTCAAAAAGTTAAACCTAAGAGTTACCCTGTGACCTAGCAATTCTACTCCTAGGCATATTCCAGAAAGAAATGAAGACATATGTTCACACAAAAACTTGTACGAGACTGTTCATAGCAGATTATTCATAATAACCAAAAAGTAGAAACAACCCGAATGTCCATCAAGAAATAAACAAAATATGATATATACGTATAATGGAATATTATTCAGCCATAAAATTGTACGAAGTACTGACTGATACATGCTGCAACACAGATACAAAGCTTCGAAACATGTTAAGTGAAAGAAAACATAGACAACCACATACTTTATTATTCCATTTATATGAAAGTTGAGAATAGGCAAGTCCACAGAGAAAGTAGGTTGGTAGTTGAGAGTAGGGGAATAGAGAATGTCTGCTAATGAGTACAGGGTTTCTTTCTGGAGTGGTAAAAGTGTTCTGGAATTAGATTGTGATGATAGTTGTAAAACTTTGTGAATATACTAAAAGCCACTGAATTTTGAACTTTAAAATTGTGAAATCTGTGGTAGTATTGTATCTCAATTCTTTAAGAAAAGGTCCTCAGGTGATTCTGACAACCAGCGGGTTTGGGAACTCCTAGACTTAGGACCAGCTTCATGGACATGGGACTGTACAGTCCCACTGAGCCCTACACCCAGAAGGGCCTGGACTTGGTTAACACTCTGCTTGGTGGGGAGTGGTGGTTCGCACCTGTAATTCTGGTACTTTGAGAGGCTGAGGCAGGAAGATTGCTTGAGGCTGGGAGTTTGAGAACACTCCACTATTACTATCTTGAAGTTCTTAATAATTTTTGAACAGGGAGTTCTGCATTTTCACACTGGGCTCTGCAAATTATATAGCTTGTTGTGCCTGGACTAGATGTCTTGCCCCAGGAATTCTGTTATTTATATCTTCTTTGGAAAAGGTTAATGAGCCTCCATTTACTGCTAAGTTCTTTGGTATAATATTTGTTTCCTGTGTGGAATTTCCTGTTTTCCCCAAATCTTTGTCATTTAAAAGCTTTGGGGATTTTGTTTTTGTTTTTCCCCTTAATTTTATCCCTAATGAAGAGCAATGTATGTTCAATGAAAAAAAAAATGGTGGGGAAAAGTGAAATAAGAAATGAATAAAAAGGCAGAGGGAAAAAAACTCTACAAACCCACCAGTCTCAAAGCTTTCATAAATGTGAGAATTGGGTCCAAGAAGTACCTCGGCATTTTAAGAAATAGGTATGAGAGGGGGGCGGGGGGGAAGTAACCAGAAAGCAATTTGCTTTGAACTGAATTATTTACTTGTAGGATTAGAGGTGTTCCCACCAAGAAAACAAATTCTTGAGATGTAGCAAAAATTACTCTTGCTCCAAATATCTTTTTTAAAAATCACATATTTAAAAGGTACTGACTGAATCCATCCTCTTACTATGTAGAATTTAAGTACAACGAAAATGTAGAAACCACATTCTCTGAGCTTGCTTTCTTTGGTAGCAAGATTCATTTGTTCATTCACACATTATTCATTCAGCAAACCTTACTGAGCACTTACATTGTACATAACCCGACAGCATACCCTGTCATAACCAGTTGGGGCTACAAAGATGAACGGTAGAGTCCCAGTGCTCACACGTCATGGCCTGATGGAGGGGACAGGCATGCAACCAGATAGTCACAGAGGGCTGAGACAAGGATGGAGACACTAGCCCATGTATCACAAGCTCAGGGAGGAAAGGAGATTGGGAGTGGGGGAGTCTTAAAGGGGTAACAAATAATCAAGTGTGTATTTTGTCAATGGCTTTGTCTATGACAGGATATATTCCCTTGAGCCTTTATTTTTCTTTAAGAGGATTATTTTATTAGATGTCTAGTGATTTAATTATCAGAGCAAGGATATTAGTTGTCTGTGATAGAGCCTTAGGGTTCTTTGTGAGATCTTTGTGATGAATACAGTAGGCTTTTCTTCCTTATCGGACGAGAATCTGGTATGTTAAAAGATTCAGTCATGTAATGGGTTATTTTTTAATTTAGTGCCGTTCTTAAAACTGGATTATATCTATAAAACTCTCAGGTAAGTTATTACAGCCTAATCACCCAGTGAGTGTTTTTTTAGCCAAGAGTTGGGATCTGAGGAGAAGCAGGAAATTAACATTTGACTACCTTCTTTCATTTAAGAGCCTATTTCATTTAATCACTTTATCAACTTTATTTCCATTTTTCACATGAAGAAACTGAGTACTTTTTTCCTTGCCTAGCACTTTAACTCTTCAGGACTAAAGATCTTCTCTGTCCACCTGGTCCACCCTCACCCCCAGGCTGGGTTCAGAAGGGCTACCCAACTCTTAGCCCCCCAAACTCTTCCTCAATGCAAGCAACATTGCTCTCCTTTTGCTGGGACCTGTTGAGAACAATCTAGTCACCTGGGTCTTGATATCAGCACCTGCCTTAGGTAACGAACACCCTGTATTGATGCCTAACCCTCAGCGGCCACAGAAAGAAATAATAGCTATGTATTGAGCCATCTACTCTATGAAAGTAGAGACTTTTTCCCCACTGAAAGTTCACAGTAATCCTTTGAGGTAGCAATGGTTTTAACCCAAGGTTACACAGCTAGAAAATGAGAAAAGCAGGCTGATAGTCTAACCCAGGTCTGACTTTGCATTGTAACACGCTATCTCTTTGTCCCTGACCTCCTGAAATACATCTGCCAGACCAAGCCTGGACGTTCTTGCCCCTTTGAACGTTATGCGTTGGACTGGAAGCACCCTCTGACTCTTTCACAAGGGGTCTTACAGCTGGCTCAGGTTTTTCCTCCTCACCAACCTATATTGCTCAAGTCCTTGTGCTGGAATATTCCTAAATTAGTAATTTCTAGGGCTTTAATCTAGTCATCAGGCTCTATTGCTTATTTTGTAGGCTGGGAATAAGGATGCCTTAGTTCAAATGACCACTCTGTGGTTACATGAGCAAGTTACTGTATCAGAGTCTCAGTTTCCTTTAATAGGATGGCGATAAAATACTTTCTGTTCTGACCCCATACTTCTGCTTCTCCATGGGTGCATCCAGACAGACCGTAGCCCGCCGGCAGCAGCTCAAGTTGCATATCTCCCATAGGACTGTTCACATTGTATTCTCTGTAGGAGTACCCGCTGGAGTAGTTCAGTCCAGTATCCTGCTCGCTGCTCGGTCCTGTAGAGCTGTGGCCCCCAATCCCCGGGCCACGGCCTGGTACTGGTCCGTGGCCTGTTAGGAAATGGGCTTCGCATCACCCCCTCATCCCTGGGCCGTGGAAAAATTGTCTTCCATGAAACCAGTCCCTGGTGTCAAAAAGGTTGGGGACCACTGCTATAGAGGTTTCATCACATGGGGAGCCTCCTTCAAGCAGATATTCCCTTGTTCTTTGTTTTCGTTCTTTTTTTTTTTTTTTTCTTTTAAGGGTTGTGTTGGGACCCGTATAAAAACTTCTGTTTTCTACTCTCAGCTGGAAGAGGTTTTGTGGCAGATGGAGTCTCTCTTTTTTTATTCCTTCTTGCCACCCCCAGATTCTTATTTCTACTGCCACCCTCCAGTCCTCACATACTCCAGCCAAAAATGTCTGCAGGAATAAAGCCTGCAGCATCAAGACCAGACCAGGAGTGAAACTGAGTCTGAATATCGACATAAGGTTGGAGGAAGCAACGATCCCTGATGGAGAATTCTTTCCAGAAGGAGGCAGGGGTGTGATGCTCAAGAAGAAAAGCAATTCCAAGAACGTATATCAAAGAGACTTCACGTCACATATGTGGGATTTATTTTTGTTTGTTTTGTGTGTATACGTGTGCACAAACAAAAGAGAGAACCCCACCTTCCCCTGGGAGTGAAAATAGCCTTCGGCCGTCAGAGTGAGGAACCAGAGAGCTGCCTGAGCTGTGTTTACGAGCAGGCGGTACGGGTCTTCGTATTTGTGGCCCAGTCGTGGGCAGCTGTCCCTGACCAGATGTACCACACACAAAAAGAAACAGCTCTCAGCAGACAGCTTCGATGAATTATTCATGCGCTCAGGAGTCATCTGCTGTGAGGAAAGCCCTCACCCCCTTTGAATCTTCGAAGCTGAGGATGTCTCTTTCCCTTTTATCCTCCCCCTTCTTCGTTTATTCGTAGCTGTTCCAGGGCCTGCACTGCGCTTGCGTCTCAGCCTTGCTGTTTATTTTCTGTATGATGTCGAATAAGGAACTTAACCTCCCCGAGGTTTTATCCTCTGTAAAATGGAGGTGACGCTCCCTCCCAGAGTGGTTGGGAGGTTACACAGGTAAAGCCAGAGTGCACAGTGTGATCAGTGGCTGCTCACTTCCCTGTGTTCTTTGTAGTGGTTGTGATGATAGCGATGATTTTTATATCTGTAAGACCAAGATGAACAGAATATGATTTAAATATCTGAAGTTTTTAGAGAACTGTACAGTCCACATACATTTATGTGGTCTCCTTATACTTGAATATAAGCAAACAAAATGAGGGGGGCAGGAGCTTGTGAGTATTATTCCTCTTGTACAAGAAAGGAAACTAAGGTTGAAAGACACCAAGTGACAATGCCAGAAAGCAGGGTGGCCGGGTCTAGAATCCAGGGCCTTTGACTCCGTTCTGGGGCTGTGTGCTCTAACTCTGCTGTGTCCTGACCCCGCCACCCAGACCCGTTTACTGTGGCTGCTTCTAAGTCACAAAACAGCCAGCAAGAAGGGAGAGATGCAAGAAGTTGATAAATCGCTGGGAACTATGTTGAAAGTAAAGTGCTGTCTACACATTAATATTAACCTCTGATGGCTAAATTAGCAAGATTAACGTGAGGCATCTTAGAGTAGCCAACAAATTACTGTGAGTTAGAGTCAGGGAATTTAGCTCTCCAGAGCCTCACTTTGTAACTCTTGAAGATTTTGAAGGGCAAAGCCTCCTCCATATCCTACAATTTTAGCTTTTTCCCTTCTTCTTGAACTCTGGCAGGAATTTCACAGTAGTCACATGTCTAATTCTATGGAATCAAGAATTCTCAGCATTCTAACTAACGGTTCTTTATCTCTTCTCCACCTTTTCTCCACTAAAATTTTGTCCAGGCTGTCCCCTTTAAATGTTTTGTAAATATTTAAACTTCTAGTAATCCTTGAGTCTCCCAAGTAAGTCAACAGCAGAATTATTTTAAGTCCTGGGTCCCAGCTGGGGTCAGGCAATACCCATAGGATTGCTTTGGGGGAAATCTTCAGCATCCAGTGGAGGAATGTTTTTGGGGGGTCTTCAAACAGCTCCTTCCTCTCCAGAGAGAATGATTGGTGCCTGAAAGGTCAAGACTCCTTACTCCAGCCAGATTTCTGACAGCAGGCAGGGCTGTGGTGGGGCCGGGCAGTCCACTCAGCTGCATTCCGATGACCTTGGGCCTCCCCCATGATGAGAAAAAGTGAGTGGGAGAACTGGGCAGGAGCCTTTCTCAGAGACCTCACCCTCTCTCTTCTCATCCCCGGGAGGGCCTTTTCCTCCCTTATTCCCTCCCCCACCTTTTGTACTTTGGCTTTTCTGCTTGAGGTCAGATCTCTCAACTCCTCTGGGGGGCCCTTGTTGGAAGCCAAGAGCGACCGTGGGAGGTAAGACGCAGCTTCTCCCCAGGCTGAGACTCATCTCTTGAGGAGGAAAGAACAGAGTGGAGACTGACCCAGGCCCCAGCCCAGAGGCGGAGGCCGCTGTCTGAATCACCCACCCTTTTTTTCCACTGAGACAAAGAGGAAAATAAACATCCATACCAGTTTCCAGCCAGATCTGAAATCCTCATGCCTTAAAAATAAAAAAAAATAAAAAAATAAAAATGTTATTCTAAATAACAGTGAAATATCAGGCCTTCCTCCTCAGGCTTTTGCTTGTTTGTTGTTTTTGTTTACAGTCACCCTTCAGAGTAGCCCTTGAGTTGGGACATTAACTCTGTAAAATCCTCCAGATCCTCTGCATTGTCCTGGAACAGGCTCCAGCCCTGACCTTCAGGGAAATCCAGACCCTCTGGAGGAGGAAAAGGAGACAGGGAGAAACCTGACCCTATTCTCCTCATTCTAAGCCTTGATCCTTCTTCCTGCTTTCCCTTTTGTACCAGACACTCCCCCTCACCACCCCAGCCAGCCAGCATAGATAAAGTCTAGTGTTACCTGCCAAAACCCACAGACTGCGAGAGTTGGGAGCGTCTCATCCCAACTCCTCAACACCAGAAGCTTTGGATGGCTCCCAAACATCTCTTGAGATTCCCCATTTGTTGTTGTTGTTTTTGTTGTTTGAGTACTTCTGATTATCCCTCATGATGGATGGTAATAAATGATTGCTGAGTTCGTCCCAGACAGATTCCAAAGCCTAGTCTAACTCTAATTTTGGACTTAGAGATAAAATAAAAACAGTGGGAAGGTCATCTTGGACATCTGAAGACCTTGATTATGATTAAATATCCAGTTATATATAGTCCTACGTAGGATTTTGAACTCTAAAAAATCAGTAGCTATGGGGTCATCTATCTCTAGAATCTGAATTGAGAATCAAAATCCTGATTCTAAATTTCAGGTTTGTTACTGATTCACTGTGTAGATCTCAGTTTCTTCAACAGTATATTAGGAGTGATTTTGAAACGTTTTTTTAAGCATTGATATTTAACCAAATCTCACATGGAACCAATATATGAAACAAATGAGAGAGAGCAACTTTTTTTTCTCCCAAATTTTTAGAGATAGACTCTTGCTCTGTTGCCCAGGCTGGAGCGCAGTGATGTGATCATAGCTCACTGTAGCCTTGAACTCCTCAGTTTCAAGCAAGTCTCTTGCCTCAGCCTCCTGGGTAGCTGGGACTACAGGTGTGCACCACTATGCCCAGATATTTTTTTAATTTTTTTTTTTTTTGTAGAGACGGTGGTCTTACTATGTTGCCCAATTTGGTCTCAAACTCATGGCCTCAAGTGATCCTCCCACCTCAGCTTCCCAAAGTGTTAGTATTACAGGCATGAGCCACTACACCAGGCTGAGGGAGCCACTTTGAATATTGCACGGGAGGGGGTCAAGTGCTGCAAGCTGTTGCTAGACCCTGCTACCTCCTCCTCTTCCTCTCCCGTGGTTGCCTGGGAAGGCTGGAACACAGCGTGAAAATACTGGTCTGCAGCAGATGTTTCTGAACAGAGCCCTGCGGACCAGTGCTGAGCTATGAAAATTTTCGTCAGTCCACACAAAATAAAAAACATGAGGAAGGTGAAGTCAGTTTTCGTAAAACTAAATATAATCAGATTTTTAAACTTCCCTTTATTCAGAGATTCTCTTTATGTCTGTGCATGTATGTTAAAGTGTTCTTTTGTGTGTGTGTGAGGATGACTGTCATAGCACATAGTTTTTTCATATTTGACATCATTAAAAATTGGCAGCCCTGTGTGTCCATTTCTAAAAGTGCATAAACAAATGCATAAGCAAAGAGGCAATGTTTCAACCTGTCCATGAAACAGAAGGATCTGGGAAACAGTAATCTAGAGGTGATGCTGGTGTCAGGACCGGTCCCCAGCGTCTGCTTCTGTACTTATGGCCAGAGGTCTCTGAACTCTACCATTAAGTCCAGGCCCACACTGCACACCAGCATAAAGTCAGTGCTCTGGGATCCTTTGTGAGCTAGCTGGGGTCAGCCCTGGGCTCTTGCCTAATTTTCGTGACCTTCCATCTTTGGCCTGTGAACCTGCCTGTAGTCTCAAATCCTACGCAGGACTGGACCCTATCCCGCTTTTATTTAGCCCCTCTCATAAACCCAAGTCTTACCAGACCTCAAGCCAATGGCTGGAGCCCCACTGCCCACTGGAAAACTGCTGGGTTCCTGTGGCCTGTCTGCTTGCATTTCTAAAGAAAATCTGCTTCTGCTTCCACAGAACATGCTTCCTCCTCGTCTTGGACTCTTCTGCCCACATTTCTAGGTGAGGCCCCACTTTCTGTTTCTGTGTTCACTCTGTCAGCAGCCTTATCACTGAGAACCTGCTTTTCCTGGGTCCTGTTCTAGGGACAAGGGCTAGAGAAGAGCGTAAGACATGGACCTGCTGTCAGTGAACTCCTGCGCTGTGTTATGTTCTCCAGTTTATGTTCTCAGCCCAGCACCCTGGGAACCCTTCCTAGTGACTCTCTGCCTCCCCTGTATCTAGTTCTAGGTCCTGGCCCCTCAATTTTCAGCAAGATTTACCTGCTTTTAACAGAACTATGTCTGGCTCTGTGCCAAGACATATCTACCCGATAAAAAGGTTGAGGTTAACCTCAAGTGTGAAAATAAAACGTTTTTTTTGTTGTTGTTGTTGTTTTTTTAAATTTCTGAATTTAGCTTCAACATCAAGCCCCCATCTGGCCAGTGATAGAAATGGAAGTTTTAATCAACTCAGGGTAAACCTGGTCCATACAGGATTTTCTCAGCTAATTCAGATCTCTCTTGGTTTCTCTCTGGGCTGCTGTTTCAGTTCCCAGAGGCTTAGAGAACTGGGAACAGTTTACTAAGGTCAGTGCAGAGTTTGGGGTTGAAGGAGGAAATGCATGAGAGACTAGGGTGAGAACATGGCTCATTCATCTATTGCCACATTAGCAGAGACATGTGGTAGCTGCCCCAGTAAATATCCAAATGAATGTTTTAATTACAATATCTGGTTATAACTTTGTAAACAGTTATATAAAATTTGTTTTTAAAATTTTGACTTATTTCCAAATATTGTCATTTTGAGAAATTCACTGTTGAGGAAGGAGGGGGGGAAGCTTCAAAAACTTGTCTAACTTTATTCATAGGTGATAGGGTCTGAGATACCTAAAATTTTGTATATGGAAACAGTGGTATAATGTACAAAGAAAAACAAAAATTGAAGAAAAACTCAAAATAGGCGGTGTGCTAACTAGGGCTGAAGGGATGGGGTTATGCCAAAGACCTTAAGTGTATTTTACGTATCTATCACTTGTTCATTGTTTCCCTTTATTCGCTACCTCCTCACCCCTTTTCTGGATGAGGTCAGTGAACACAACTCCTCATGGCTAGTGAATCATCTTAGCCAAAACACTCAGCCAAGACAGAAGGGAATAGATTTCATAGAATGAGAAACTTCTAGAATATGAGATATTGAACGGTCCTTAGAGAGTATTTAGTTCCAAATTCCTCAAATGACAGTATCTAGAGGTCAATCAAGGGGAGCTAATTCATTCAAGATCATACAGTCGACTGGCCAAGATAGAATTAAAACCCAGGTTTCTTGACTTTCAGTTAGTGTTTCAAATGACGTTGATGATGATGGTCACATAAAAGTCACCGTGTATGATTTATAAAGTGCTTTTGTATATGCACTGTACAGAAGGGCAATTTAGTACATAGGGTCTTGGGATCATATGAACGTGAACCCACAACATTGATGAGTCCATTGTAACATAGTCTTTGATAAGTTAATTTACTTTTCTGAGCCTCAACCTCTGCATTGGTAAAATAGAAGCAAGACATTCTTCACAAGATTATTATGAAGATTAAGTAAGAATTCATGTAAAGCATATAGCATAATGTCTGGTACACAATAAGCACATATTAAATATCTGTTTGGCTGGGTGTGGTGGCTCATGCCTGTAATCCTAGCACTTTGGGAGGCCAAGGCAGGAGGATTGCTTAAGGCCAGGAATTTGAGACCAGCCTGAACAAGAGCGAGACCTCGTCTCTACAAAAAAAAAAAAAAAAAAAATAGAAAATGTAGACAGGCATAGCAGCACACATCTGTAGTCCCAGCTGCTTGGAAGGTTGAAGCAGAAGGATCACTTGAGCCCAGGAGTTTGAGGTTGCAGTGAACTATGATGATGCCACTACACACTAGCCAGGGTGACACAGAGCGAGACCCTGCCTCAAAATGTATGTATATATCTGTTGAATCTACAGCTAATAAATTGTTGCTGCCTTCTCTATGATCTTCTCAACAGCCCTTTGACTACGTCTATCACGCCACTCTTCTTCGCCAAAACTAAAATATTCTAAATAACCCCTTTCTCTGTTTTGCTCAAACTCAAAAACATTTTTACTATGTGTGAGTAACACGTTTACCAAATAAACCTTGCTGAGTTTCCTGACTTGAGGTGCATTTTACTTAAGTTACTGTGGTACTCAAAAACAAAGGTGTCTCTTTAAATGTACTGACTACTACTAATAAAAGCTAGTATTTACAAAGAACTTACTGTGTACCAGGCAGTGTTCTAAGCACTTCACAGATGTTAACTCTCATAATCCTATGAGGTAGATACCTATTATTATTCCCATTTTACAGATAAGGAAACTGAGACACGGCGCTATTAAATAACTTCCCCTAATTCACACAGCTAGTAAGTAAAGGAGCTGTAATTCAGACCTAGACAGTTTGTCTCCAGATTAACTATTAAGCCATACCCTGAACTTCTAGATACAGTTTGTTACCTCAAACTGTCACAGTGGCTGTACAGAGACTTTAGTGTGTGCACAAGGATCTGGCCAAGATTCACTGCCATCTCTTTTCTTTTGTGGTGACCTTCTCTGGCTTGACCAGCATAGCTGCTGTGCCTGCAGTCCTTTAAGAAAGCATCACATAGAGTTCATGCTGCCTTTAATTTCAACCTAAGACAGCTTTTCCCCATTGCCCTAACCATAGCTTCAGTTTTCTCTGAATCTAGGACAGATGTTTTCACGCCCACTAGAATCCACATAATTACAAACAGAGCTGAAAGGCCAGCTGGGGGACTTGGCCATTGATGGCTGCATTTGTTTTTTTTCCAGGCAGGAGTGGTGGTGCAATCATTTGTTCATCAGGCATTGTTTTGGACACTTGCATGTGTTAGTTCAGGTTCTCTTAGAAACAGACATCAAAAAGAGTTTATTTATTATAGATATGCCAAGAGATGTATTGGGTGAAATACCCGTGAGGGGTACAGGAGGGGAGCCCGAGAAGGCAGGGAGCATCTTCAGAGTGGCATGCAGGTCTGGCACCGCTGAAGGAGGGGAGGCTAGAAGTAGAATTAGACTACAGCCTAGTGCTGCAACAGTCCCAGCCAGGTCAGTGCGAGTTCTCGCGCGTAGTCTTTAAAGAAGTCCCGTGTCTCACAGGAACAGGCCTGTGTTAGCACTCCTGCCACTGACCGAGAACTGTGGGACAAGTGCAGCCTCCGTGTGAAGCTGGGGGCGTGCAGAGCAGCTGGAGCTGTCAGTCAGTAGGGTACCCACATCAGGAGAGCTGAGCCACGTTTTTGTGGCCACCACACTGAGGCATCAAGGGTGAACAGGACATGTGGGGTTCAGACTCTTAAAGGAGAGTGGGAAGAGACAGATCAAAAACAATGTTTAAATGGTAGCAATAAGTGCTTGGTGAAAATAAGACATGGTAATACGGTAAGGAAGGGCTACAAAGCCATTTAGGTCAGGACCAGGTCGTCAGGAAAGGCTTCTCGGGGCTTTGGTTTCTTTATTAGTCATATGATAATCATTTTGTCTTTAATTCCACTGGATGTCTGTGTAGTACCTTCTAATTTCTCATCTACCTTCTATGCCTCACATCGAGCTGCCTAATGGAATGAACCCTTGGCTTGTGTGAAAAAGACTTGGGTTTGAGTCCTGGCTTGGGTACTTCCTAAGAACTCTATAACATCAAGTAAGTCATTTTATTTCTCTGAGTGTCAGTCTCTTCAGATATTAAATGAAATTGTAAAGATCACTGCCTTGCCAGCTTTTCAGGGTTGTTGGAAATGTCAGAGTTTTTGAGAGCAACCTAAAATTGGAAAATAATTTTTTTAAAACTTCCTTTTATAATCACGTGAAAAGTTAAAATACTTAGGAATCAGTTTAACAAAAAGCATGCTATATCTCTATACAGAAAATGTTACTGGGAGAAATTAAAGACCCAGTAATTGTAGAGGGATACTGTGTTGGTGGAGAAGACTCAATATTGTTAATATGTCAGTTTTCCCCAAATTGATCTATAGATTCAGTCCAATCTCTATCATAATCTTGGCAAGCTTTGTTTGTATTAATTGACATCAAA
This sequence comes from Lemur catta, assembly GCF_020740605.2. Classification (NCBI taxonomy): domain Eukaryota; kingdom Metazoa; phylum Chordata; class Mammalia; order Primates; family Lemuridae; genus Lemur; species Lemur catta. The sequence continues at coordinate 54,949,729 of NC_059134.1, forward strand.
GCAAATTAGTAAATACTATATACACATATTAAAACATTACTATTTATCAAAAGAACATGTCAATAATAATTCAGTCATAATGTACTTTTTAGAGAACTTTATGGAACTATGTAAATTATTAGGTAAATGTTGTTTTCATTTTCCTTAGAAGTAGAAAAGTATATGCAGAACTTAGGTTTATAGTTCCTGCAATTAGATATATTACTAGAAAAAACACTGACGAGAATGCCATCCTTGTCCAGGCCTGCTGGGCACTCAGTCACTGGTAACTTTCTGGACCTTAGATTTCTTATCAGTGAAGTATTAAACTAAATGATCCCCTGGGTTATTTCCAGACCTGTCCTTCTGTGATAGGGAAGAAGAATAGAATCTTAAGGATCAGAAAGAACAGTCTGGTGATTTTCTTCAATCCTATTTGTATAAGTTTACCATGTTAGTCTCTTAAATCTTCTGTATGCTGACTAGCAACTAGCATGTTGTTTGTGCCCAAGTGTGCTATTAATACTAATGAATTCTCCAAACTGGCTTATCTTATTCTTTTTTCTCTTATTTCAAAGCATAAATTTGGGATTTGTTCCTTTTGGTTTTAGTTTATATCTATCTCCTTAGTGGTGAACTTAAATTAGATGCTAATATTTTATAAGAGGACATAATTATGCAAACCAGAGGGAGAACTTTTAATCTAGGGGTTGGCAAACTTTTTCTACAGGCCAAACAGTAAATATTTTAGGCTTTCCCATCCATATGTTCTCTGTTGCAAGTACTCAGCTTTGCTGTTATATAAGTAGCCATAAATAATATGTAAATGCATAAGTATAGCTGTGTTCCAATAAAACTTTATAAAAACAGACCAGATTTGATTTCTGGACTACAGTTTGCCAGTCCCTGTTCTAGTCTAATAATATGCCTTGGCAGGCCTACTCAGATACTGTACTCAGTATGGGTGGTCTTAGTGTGTTGGTCCTCCTAGTGGTGTTAAAAAGACAACTCTCCCTTTTGGACCCCAATAAAAATGCCTAGAGATGCTGAGGCATCAAAATGTAAAACTGGAAGATGAGTATGAAAGCTACAGATGTGAAGCCAGGAGATTACTGGGACCCCAGGACTGGAGGCAGGGTCTGAGAAAGAGCTGCCAGCTGCACACTGGGTCCTGCCAGCCTTTCTGTCCCTGCAGTCCTCTGTTCACCAAAGGCCAGTGGACCCCATTTGCAGCCTCTGGGCCAAATCCTAGCTCCAGTCAAACCCTAAAGGTCTGTGAATACAGAGTCGAAAGTTTCCTTCTACACCAGGTTAGCCCCCAACTCCCCGCAACAGTGAAGGGTTGAGGAACAACTACCATTTATAGAACACCTATGTGCAGGGACTTTGGCATTTCTTATTCCCTAGACCAACACTACAGGTAGCCATTTTACAAATTAGGACCCTTGGATTCAAATACCATCCCTAAGTTTCACAGCTAGTAAGCTGCAATTGTTTCCTTCCCAGTACCACACTGCCTTTCTGAAGCCAAAGTTATACTTCAGATAATTCAGCACGTTTCCTAATTCTGTAGGCAAAGCTGGAGCTCTCTGAATCCCAGCCTCACCGTCCAGACTAGATCAGTTTAAGTTACAATATTGTTCTTTTGATTATTGCCACTTATGATGATTCTTGATAAGCTCCTATAACTGTAATGTCTGATGCTTGCGTTTTACACCAATTGCCAGTTGTCTCTTAGTGAGAGTCACTGTGAAAGAAAGAGGGGAAAGCTTACCTCTTATGAAGTTGGTTAGCTACAAAATTCAGGGATATATTTTTTATATTTTTGTGGAAAGGTTTTAAGAGTCAAACGCATCATTAACATGTTGACCTATGGTACCCACTAGATGGATTAGGATACTAATGGTTTCCCAGAATGCCTTGGAGGAAGCCTTAAGTGCTGTCCTGAACATAAATTTCTTCTTTCCAACTGCAGTGTAAGCTCATAGAGCAAGGACAAGATCCACCCTTGCAGGCTGGCCTGTAGCTCAGTAGCGCCTGCAGTAAGTGCTCCTGACAGTAAGGAAGTGACAAGAATGCATCATTTCAAAATAGGTATGAACCCTTGAGGGAGACCAACCCAAGCCGCTCACAAAGGAGCAGGGGAAGGATCTGCCACAACTGAGGTGTACGGTAAGTGTAAACAAAGCTTGTAACCTGGTCTTTCGCAAATGAACAGGACAGTGCATGACTAAATATAAACTTGCTGTCCAAAAACAGAAACACACACAACCCAGAAAACCTCACTAAGTGATAACAACTTCTATCCTAAAGAACAGTTTACATTTGGATCCTGGAGTTAGTTGTTCATTCTTCCGACCCAGGGAGGAAAGATTCCAACAAAACTCACTTCCCTAGTGTGTTTATTGAACACCTTCTTACTCTACTCCAAGCGTTGACTAGGCATAGCTAAACAGCATCAGAGAAAAAGAGATGGTCTAGATCGTGACTTCTAACAGCTCACAGTCGCATTTCATGACAGATTTGTGAATTCCCAACTATTAATAAAATAAATGGCAAAGTTAAGTACTATAAAAGATTTAGAGGAAGGCATGATTAATTCTAATTGGAGGCCTTATGGAAGGCAAGGCATTTGCACCTCTAAAATGAGATGCCCCAGGGCAAAGAAGGATCTATTAATACAAGGATATGTGACAAGGGACTGTGCCCTGCCACTGTGCTGCAGCCACTCTCTCTCTTTCCTCTGTGCCCTTCACAGAATCAATTTCTGCTAATGTATACAGCGAGATCATATGCAGCAAGGTCAGGGTGTTCTGGCTTGGCTCTCCCAATCTCTGAGATGGTGTTCTTAGTCTTCCTTGGAAGGAGGAGGGGGAATCATAGAGCCAGAGAGGCCTCATGGGATCTCATGTTACTGCCTGTCTCTACCTCCCCTTTTTTCTTCCTCTGCTTTATAGTTTTTATAAACACTAGGAAACTTACATTTTTGAACTTGAGGAATTATTTATGCTGGTCTTTAGTACTTTGAATCTAGCAAATGTTTACTTACCATGCAAATATGAATAATATTATAAACTCACAACAAAGTAATGGGTCTGCTCAGCCAGTGTCCTTGTGATCAGATCTCATGGTTTGATTGCCTTCCCCACACACACATTGCAGAGAATATATCTTACTTTGGGTTCAGGGGAAGGACTCTTGGACTAAGAGATCTGAATTCTGATTCCAGGGTTCACTTCTGGCCCACTTTGTGGCCTTCAACAAGTAGCCTCACTTCTCTGGGCCAGTTTCTCACAATGTTGGTGAGAGATTTGGGAAGTGGGAGGAGAGTAATGGTGACAAGAGATTGGACTCTGGGGACCCTTCTAGCCACTATATTATGTGTGTAAAGGGGACCTTTCCTGCTGCTATATTATGTGCATTTAGTCTTATATTTATGAATTTCCTCTGATTGTAGTGTATGACAGAGAATCTTGAGAATTATTCCTTTTTACATAATGTTAGGCTTGTGACTATGAGTTAAAATGACCTACAGCTGCAGGTCCAATCTTGCCCTCAGTGCTTGTCAGTGTGCTTTTGTTTGTAGAATTTTCCACCCATCTGATCCTTGTTTTTCAATTAGCTTTCTACAGGGACCACTCACCCCTTAGAATCCTATACAATTCTGTTTTCAAAATTCTTTCAATCATCCTCTCCCCATTAGAACCCTTAGAATTTTACCCCACCATTCCACTTCTAATAATAAATGATGGGACAAGTGTCAAGCCAACAGCCATTTATTGAATATTTAATAATTATTATTTACCTATATTTCATATCATCAGATCCTCAAAAGAACTCTGTAGAGTGGGTGTTCTCTTTGGCATTTGACAATGTGGAAAATGAGGTACAAAGAGATTAAAAGTTTTGCCCAAGGCCCTGCAATAAAATAGTTTCAGAACTTGTTTCTGGGAAGCCCACACCAGGGTTATTTTTGTTGTGCTTCGTTCCTTTGGAGTTGGCCATCAGTGATGTGAGGGGCCAGTGAGAACTCAGTGGTTCTCAATTTGTGATTTTGATGACACAAAGAAAGGTTTTTGGAAGTATTTGTTCTTTAATTTGCCTTTCAGAGCCTGTTTTGCTCTTTTTCTAGTAGATCCCAGCCCTCTACCTCTGCCTCAGAATTAAGCACTGGAGATTCTTAAAACCAAACCGGTGGATCATAATCTAAACCTCTGTGTAAATATGACTCAGTGGGTCTGAGGTGAGACCAGCTCTCTGTATTTAAGTTTCCCAAAGATAACTTTGATGTGTATCCCTCACCTAATCCAAATTATTCCTTTGATAAATTTTATGAATAGAGACAAGGCTTGGAAAGATGAAATGGCATGCCCAGATTCACTCAGCCAGCAGGCAGCAGAGCCAGGACTAGCCCCTCATTCTAATATTTAACTCTGCCTCCCACAAGGCTAATACCATTTGCCTCATAGGGATCTTGTGGGAACTCTTCCCTCTACAGAAGTGAAAAGAATTGGCCTTGAAGGCAGCGAGATCTATTTCAGATCTAAGCTCTGCCATTGTCTAGCTGTGTGACTGCAGAGTTCCTTATTAACTTCTCTGAGCTTCTGTTTCTTCATCAAAAAAAAAAAAAAATGGAGGTACTACTAATACCTACCTCACAGGGTAAACTGGAGACACATAGTAGGTGCTTAGTAAATGACAGCTGTGATTATTATAGTCAGTATTGTCCTTTTGGTTCTCATTAATTCCCCATATAACATCTATATAGGATGTAGTTGCGACTAAAACAGTGACAGTTACCTTCCAAGCATCCATTATGGCTTGGAAAGCAAGTCACACCTCTTGACCAATCTCAAGGTCTCAACCAGCTCTGTGTATACTCCAGGAATAAGAGCAATAAGAATGGCTAAGTACTATGATAAATGCTTTGTATGAAATGATCTCTAATCCTCATGGCAGCCAGCCCTACAAAGTATTTATTATCCCTGTTGAACAAGTGAGAAAGAGATTTATTAACATGTCCAAGGCCACAGAGTGAGGAGTTACCAGAGCCAGGCTTTTACTCCAGCCTGGGCTCCAACATGGTCTTTGGTCTACCACTTTATGGGTTCTGCAACCCACTGAGGCTTGAGGGTGGGGATTTGGGGAGAAAGGGATAAAGATAAAAAGGGCATTGAGATAAGGGAACTAGTCATTATTTGGCCAGTCATCTTTTCCAGAAACTCCCGCCAGCCTCCCCTTTCCTGCTCCTGTTATCACTAGCCAGTTGATGGCTGGGCTGGCCTGGGCTGGGCTCCTCTGCTGAAATCCTTCAGGGCTTTCCTGTTCTAGAGTTTTGCAAGAAGGTGGGAGGAGTGCTTGTATGCTGGGCAGGCTTCCCAGGGGTGATTGTGGAAAGGAAGGGGAGTGATTTTGTAGGGACCTAAAAAGAAGCCAGGAGGAAAAGGAAAAAATAAAACCCTATTTAAAAGAAAACATATTGACTCAGGCATTTATGGGCATTATCTTTAGTCTAGACTTAGAGATAGAAGCCCAGGCCAGGAGTCTAGAAACCTCCATTTTCTTCTTGCTGTATAACTGACCTTTGTAATGACCCAAGACACATCATTACAACACCCTTACTGCCAAGTACCAGGAATGACCCAGCAACACATTGTTTAATGTTTTCATTTATTTTTACCATTCTTTTCTTCCATCAAGGGGTACCCAAGCAATAAAAACAAATTCTATTAATGTTTTATGCATGTGCATAGATTTGCTTTCACAGCCCTTATCTTATCCAACTGTTAAAACCACCCAGTGAGACAAATAGGAAGGCCAGGGATTATCCTCCCAAACTTGATAGGTACGAATTGAAGCTCAGAGAGACCTAGCAGGATCTCACAGCCAGTTAACGGCAGAACTGGAACTGGATTCTTGGTCCTCTGACTCCTGTCATGTGCATGAGGTTCACTCACTGGAAGTAGAATTTCAACCCAAGTGGGTCTTTTGACTCCAAACCGTGTATGTGTTCTTGCTATTTTGTTTTACTGAGATTCACGCTGCCTTGCTATGATTATGGGGTGAAGTCCTGAACAGGGGGGCTGGGGCAGGGTAAGGAGGCGGTATAGGGAACTGAAGGTAGGAAAGGGAGAATGTCTATTACTCTCTAGCATACTTTAGTAAGGATATTGTATTAACTGAGTGTTCTGTTTTCTCTTCAGAGAGGAAATAAAGAAAAAATAAAAGTCAGATGTGTTTTGTTAAACTACCCCTAATCTCTCACATATACTTAACACTTCATACTTTGCAAAGGACTTGGGGGGAGGGGACTGGGGTTTAAACCCATTTAAAGTGTACAAGTCAATGTCTTTTAGTATATTTACAGGGTTGTGTAACCATTGCCACAATCAAATTTTAAAACATTTTTATTACCCCCAAAAGAAACCCTGGACTCATTAGCAGTCACTTCCCATTCCCGCACCCTTATCCCAACCCTAGGCAACCACTAATCTACTCTCTTTGTATTTACCAATTCTAGACATTTCCTCTAAATGGAATCTGGCTTCTTTTTTTTTTTCCTTAGCATAACATTTTCAAGATTCATACATGTTATATAACTTATATCAGTACTTTATTCTTTTTACTGCTGAGTGATATTCCATTGTATAGGATATGACACATTTATTGATCAGTTGATGGGCATTTGGGTTTTCTACTTTTTGCCTGTTATGAATAATGTTGCTGTGAACATGTGTGTTCTTTCTGTGGAAATATGCTAACATTTCTCTAGGGTTTATACCTACGAGTGGAATTGCTGGGTTATATGATAACTCTGTGTTAACTTTTTGAGAAACTGTCAAACTGCATGTGTATATTTATAGCTTTACTGAGATATATTTCCCATACCATAAAATTCACCCATTTAAAGTATACAGGTCAGTGGTTTTGAGTATATTCCGAGGGTTGTGCAACCATCACCAAAATCTAAGTTTAGCAATTTTCCATCACCCCAAAAAGAAACCCCATACTCATTAGCAGTCACTCTCCATTCCTACTCCCCATGCCTACCCCCTAGGCAGCCACTAATCTATTTTCTGTCACTGTGGATTTTCCTATTCTGGATATTTCACATAAATGAAATCATATGATCTGTGTTCTTTCGTGACTGGCTTCTTTCACTTAGCATAGTATTATGAGGATTCAGCAAAATAGCACATTTCAGTACTTCATTTCTATGGCTGAATAATATTCCATTGTATGGATATATCACACTTTGTTTATCCCTTCATCAATTGATGGACATTTGGGTTGTTTCCACTTTTTGACTCATGAATAATGCTGCTGTGGACATTCATGTACAAGTTTTTTAGGGGTATGTATTTTAATTTGATCCTCATCAACCTATGATAAATAATGAGGCAAGTGGCAATAGTCCGTTTTTACAGATGAGGCAACTGAGGCTAAGTAGTTTGCTCAAGGTCAAATAGCAAGCTGCAAGCAGATCAGGAATTGAGCCAAGTCTCTCAACTGCTGGCCTAATATATATTTTTCTCTTACATTTACCACACCATGTAGCTTTTGTTCCATGAAGTGTTTGGAAATATTTTTGAGAACTTTAATTACAAGATGTGACACTGAGTGACAATGGAGCAGTACCAGGCCTAGGAATCAGCCCTGTCCAGAATGTGGATGTAAAATGCATCCCACTTACCAACGTGGGGTGCCATCTGGAGGAGCAGCCTTCAGGGAGCAAATAAAACAGCACCGGACTGGGCTGGCTGAAGCTCCTGCCTCCAGCTGATGAGGAAAGTGAGGTAGCGCCTCCCTGGAGCCTCATCCATGGGGCACAGGCAGCTCATCAGAATGGGGGGCTGGAGCCCTGGGGAAGGGATAGGAGAGTACTCTGCCTTCACAGTCCAAAATGGGAAGAGCTTATTCCAGAAAACTTTTCCCCGAATTCAACTTTGTGATAATTTTTCCTGAGATAGGCAAGAAAACCTTGTTTGAAGTTTTAAATTTTATGGCACTACGTTGGTTTCCTGGGGCTGCCGTAACAAATTACCACAAACTGGTAAACAGCAAAAATTTACTCTCTCAGTTCTGGAGGCTAGATATCCAAAATTAACGTTTTGGTGGCATTGGTTCCTTCTGTGTGCTCTAAGGGAGAATCTGTTTCTGCCACTTCTAGTTTCTGGTGGATGCCAGCAATCCTTGGCATTTCTTGGCTTGTAGATACACCCCCCCCCAATCTCCACCTCCATTATCACATGGCATTTTTCCTGTATGTCTTTGTATCTCTTTATCTCTTTTATAAGCACACCAGTTCATTCGATTAGGGCACAACCCAATCCAGTATGACCTCCTCTTAACTTCTTTCTATCTACAAAGACCCTATTTTCAAATAAGGTCACATTCTGAGGTTCCAGGTGGACATGCGTTTCGGGAAGACAGTATTTAACCCAGTATAGACACCAGAGAGTAATCACATAAATTCAGGCAGAGGGCTTTTAACGCTGGAACTAGACGTGGGATTTTGGCAATGTTTAGTGCCAAAACAGCTTTGAAAGAACTTTTCTGGAACTGTAGACCATTAGATAGAGCTGGCTGGTTTCATAGACGTGGCTTTGTGCTGGTAGAATAGGAATCCAAGTTTCTGTTGCATGAGGGCCAAACTCATTCTAACCCCTACTTCATCTTAATAACAGATCTTTGAATCCTCTCCTATTTTGACCACAAGAAACAGGCATATTGTATACATGCAGGGTTTTCTAGATCAAGCGTGTATTTCATCCTTATAACAACTCTATGTTGATTGGTAAATAAGGAAACTGAGACTCTGAGGTGACTTCCCCCAGGTCTGTAATTAAATACATTGAGTCACAGATACAATTCCACAGCCTGAGCCCAAGGCAGAGGGCTGCAGAGATGAGGATGGGTCACTCCTCTTTTATTCATACTCATAGCCCAAAGCATTCAACATAGGGGGCATGAAGGATGCATTGGATGACAAGGTAGGAGAAGTAGGTTGTGTCAGAATAACCTTTCTTGTCAGACTGAGGAACCTGGACTTTATTCTGAAGGCAATGAGGAATCAGTGAACATTACTGAGGGAGTAGTGACTTCTTATGCCATGTACTTTCTTTGTTTGATCAACACATGTTTATTGAGTTGTGTCACACACTGGGCTTGATGCTGAGGATAAAACCATTACAAAAGAGACAGAATCCCTACCCTCACTGAGCTTACAGCCTATTATATGCAGTGATGAAAGAGACGTTGGTATTTCCTTAGAATCCATTTGAAACACAAGGAAGTATGGATAAGAAACAAAGTTGAAATAAACAGGAAAATGATTTTAAAACAGAGAGAGAGAGAGAGCTTTGTAAGTCATCTTAAGGATAACGGAGTCATTGCAGAGTTTTAAGTGGGGCAGTGACAATGTGACATGGTTGTTGAGAAACAGGGAAGGGTCACAGCTAAAGCATAGGCTTCTGGCCTGGAGGAGATGGTGATGATGATATACTTCACTGAGGTGGGACACAGGAGTGATGAGTTCATTTAGATTGCTGAGCTTGACCTGCTGGTGCGACATCTGAATAGAGGTGCCCCGCAGGTGAAGCGATATACAACAGGGAGGCACAGAGGGATAACTGAGCCAGAGATTGAGATTTGAGAGTTGTCATCACATAAGTGGTAACGGAGGCTGTGGGAATGGACAGGATTTCCCCAGGAGAGTCTCCAGAGTGAGAGTGAGGCCATAGGAGGGTCTGCAGCAGAACCCTGAAGAATGCGTCCATCGAAGGGGTGGGCAAAGGAAGAGGAGCCCAGAGAGACAACAGAGAATACAGAATCTCACCAGAGGCTTTCTTTTGGCACATTCCCTGTGTCTTCTCAGGCAGCAATTTTTGTTCATTCCCTGGTACTGTAGCTACTCCATACCTTAGTGTAAACCCTCTCTTCTCTGCTATTAGAGAGTTCATCTTGCAAATCTAATGGAGTAATGAAGCCATTGATTCCGTTAACAAACATCCAGTTCACTGCGAGACCTGTAATGGGAATTCATTTTGGAGGTCAATACAGCTGTCAGTGGAACAATTTTTTCCCCAGAGGCCCATCGGCTTTTTCTGTCGTACACTGGCAGAAGTTGTCCTGTCTAGCATCAGAAATGACTGGAGAGTAATTAATGCTGTGGAGCATTAATGAGCTGGTGACCCTGCCTAGGGCCACGAGAAGGGTACAGCCTGAAATAGGTCAGATGATGGGGAATAGAAGAACCATGTCCCCTCTGATATGATTTGAATAACCCTAGAAAGCCACCATTACTGCCTCCAAAACCTTATCGCACCAGCTATACCACTGCCTAAAATTACATCTTTAAACTTTTATTTATTTTGAACAAGAAGTTTCACTATTGGAATTTTTGAATGCTGAATGAATGTTTTTGCTTATTCTGCAAACACGGACTAAGAACCTTCTACATACCTGGCCTTTATTAGGTACATCCTGGGGCTGTAGGGGTAACAACATCCCAGTCACTGTTCTCAGAAAGCCATGGACAGGGCAAGGATGCAGAGTGACTGTGGATCGAAGGGAAGTACGGGCCAAGTGCTTTTGGCACAGAAGAACCAAGTCCAGGACAGTTTCAGAGAGAATATGATATCCCTGCGGGCTCTTAAAGTCTGCATATGAGTTTGCCAGCAGAGTAGAAGTGAAACCTAGGCGGAAGGAACACTATAAGCCAAAACAAAAATCATAAAAGAGGCTGGTGTGTTCAGGGACTGATGATGCTTCCATATGCCTTGTTTATGAGTAGAGAAAAGCAGGAAATAAGTCAGACTGTGAAAAGCCTTGTATATTATGCTAAGGAATTTGGACTAAGCTTCGAGAGCCAGCCAAATGAATAATGCCCTTGGCTTGGGGTATAGCACTCTAAGCTATTATCTGTCCTTAATACCTCACTTCCTTTCTAACACAACAGAAGAGAGTTTGTGATAAGAGTTAAGAGAGAAAAAGAGCAATAGACAGAGAGTGGTGGGGAGTGAGGAACACAGCTGTCCTTGAAGGACTTGGACGGGCAGGCGGGAGAAGCTGAGGTCCAGTCTTAAGGGACAGCTCCAAATACATTTGTGCTTTTATCATTAATGCAGTAAGGCACAGGCTAGGGCCTCAGTGAGTGCGTCTTCAGTAAGCAAAGCCTCATGTAACAAAGCCAGCCTTAGCTTTGTGGGAGGTAATGATAGCAGGAGCCAGCAAAGAGGAGGAAGACAGGAGTACTCAGTGCTCCAGAGGCTGACCTTGCCTGAGGATCAAGGTCCCACTCTTGGACCATGAGTAGCCAACACCTCCTGGAAGTGGAGCAGATAAGGCCTTGCTGTGATAGGAAGTGGCCTCTAGGCTACTCAAAAAGCAGTACAGAGGTGCAGAGCATCTCCTCTTCAACCTAGGTGGCCAGGAGGCCCCAGCCCTCCTCTGTGAGGGCAGAGAAGGGGCAGGTATGTGAGAGAGAGAGAATGCTACTGCAATATTTTTTCTTCCTCTGACAACCCACTTTAGGATAAGGACTCCTTTCCTTCCTTTTTCATTCACAGAGCTTTCTCCTTTTCACAGATTCCCTGAGAAATATTTCCGCAGCCAGTCACCACGGGCCCCGCTCTTCTCCAGCTGAGCTCAGCGGCTCCAATCAGCACCTTCTCCGAGAACGAAAATCCTCAGCCCCATCGCACTCCAGCCAGCCGACCTTGTTCACGTTTGAACCACCTGTGTCAAACCATGTGCAGCCTACCTTGTCCACCAGTGCACCTCAGGAGTATCTCTACTTGCACCAGTGCATAAGCCGGAGAGCAGAAAACGCAAGGTAGGAGACTGCCGTGGCCATCAGATGGGCGAGTGCCCGCTCACAGGGCCTAGCACTTTTTCAGTCCCCGTATTTTCATTTTAAAGACAAGGGAGCAAAATACTATATCTTTATAGGTAAACAAACACATGTATAACAACATAATTTTTTGCTTGTGTAACCTTCACATTTTATTGGTATCGTCTGTATTGCTGCAAAGTGATAATTGGGTTCCAGAGAAACCTCCCATTATCAAAAATCATGCTATAAAAAATTTTTATTTGGGCCAGGCGTGGTGGCTCACGCCTGTAATCCCGGCACTCTGGGAGGCTGAGGCGGGCGGATCGTTTGAGCTCAGGAGTTCAAGACCAGCCTGAGCAAGAGCAAGACCCTGTCTCTACTAAAAAATAGAAAGAGATTATCTGGACAACTAAAAATATATATATAAAAAATTAGCTGGGCATGGTGGCGCATGCCTGTAGTCCCAGCTATTCGGGAGGCTGAGGCAGCAGGATTGCTTGAGCCCGGGAGTTTGAGGTTGCTGTGAGCTAGGCTGACGCCATGGCACTCTAGCCCGGGCAACAGAGTGAGACTCTGTCTCAAAAAAAAAAAAAATTTTTTTTATTTGAATGGCATAGGGGCTAGAGTTTCAGAAAAAACAAAGTCAATTTACTTGTTGGCCTTAAGAGTATAGCTATAAAACCTTTACATTGTTGAACAAATCCATATCTCACTTTTGCTCTAGAGCTGTACCATTCCGTATGAAGCTACTACCCACGTGATTATTTAAATTTAAATTAATTAAAATTAAATAAAATTTAAAATTCAGTTCCTCAGTTTTACTAGCCACATTTCAAGTGCTCAGTAGCCACATGTGGCTAGTGGCCACCGTACTAGCCAGCACAGATATGGAACATTTCCAGCTTCACAAGGACTCCCTGCTTTAGGGTAATAGTCTTTATTTTTCTAGTGCCACTAGCTCTCTCGGGTACAGAGCCTGTACTTATTTTTGTTACTTCTTATTCCTGTAGTTAGGGTAAGCAAAAGCACAGAGCCGATAGCTTTGCCAAAGCTAGTTCCCAATTGCTACAGTAGCCAGCAGATTACAAATCACATTTCTTAATTAATTAATTTAGAAATATCTAATTCAAGTTGTGAAAGTTAAGGCAAATAGAGAAATGGCTGTGCTATATATCACTTCATGATATCTGTGAAAATATTTTCTTACATAATCTCACTTAAACCTGTCAAACCCACTGAGAGATAGGCAGTATAGATAATATATCTCCGTTTTACAGATGAAGGAACTGAGGCTCACAGTTAGTAAATAGCAGAGATAGGACTAGAACCCAGATCTTCTTGTTTCTGGTCCTGTACTCTTTATGCTATGCTACTCTGCTTCTGTCTTTCTGAGTCATTTACATCACATAAACTCTCAGCATTCAATGTTAAGGTTGCCTCAAATACCCATTTTCCTGAAGGAGCATGGTTTGTTCATTTGTGAACTTTCACTAGTTCAACCTCCATCCACTTTTATATGAAGAGCTGAGTTCTAAAAAAGATAAAATGAATTAGCCCAGGTCCCTGAACTAGTTAGTGGCAGAACTATAAATACTGCCTGATTCTCCTGCATCACAGACCAGAGATAGGGAGTGTGGTATAATGAAAAGTGTGTTCAGGCTTTGGAGTCAGTCAGATACGGGTGCAAATTCAGGTTGTGTCACTCTCTTGGTGATTTTGAGCCACTTATTTAACTTCATTTACCTTCAATTTCCTTATCTTCAGAATGGGAATAACTAATTCAAAGGCTCACTAATGTGTGTAAAATGACAAAACATACTGAAAATACCCAATGTAGATACGCAGTACATACTACCTGTTCTCCTTGTACCCCGTCCCTTCCTACACATGAAATGGGCTGGGATTAGACAACATCGAGTTTTAAAAACATAGTTCTGTTGTATAAGGTGGGTAATATAAGTTCCTTGCAAACTTTAATATGCATATAAAGTACCTGAGGATCTTGTTGAAATGCTCATTCTCATACAGTAAGCCCGGGGTCATGGGATCCTGCCTTTCTGATAAACTCTAGATACCACCAGTGCAGCCTGTCTGCAGATCACACTTGAAGTAGAAGGCTTTATATTAATACAATATTAACAAATACCACCCACCTCCACTCCCATGATACTGCTAAAGTATCAAAGGAAAAAAATATGTATAAATGTCTCTGCTTGAATTAGCAGTTAGGGCCCACTCTCTGCACCCCTACCTCTTCTGTAAAACCTCTAATTAATTTTCCTAGCTAGAATTCATGGTCTTCTCTGAATTACCATAGCAGTTTTTTATTATCTCTCTCACAGCATTTGGAACCTTCTGCCTTGTATTATAGATTTTTGTATTTATATGTTACTGCTCTTTGAAGACAGGACCCAGGGCACATAGTAAGTGCATAATAAATATTTGAACAAATCTGTGTTGTAGAGAGAAAACATAGAAGAGGAGATAGAACTTACCTACAGATGGGGAAGCAGCATTGTTGTGGGTCCTTGACCAAGCTGTGCTTTTCCTATGTCTTCGTTTTCACTTGTGTGGATGAGGGAGTGAGAAGGTGATGAGAAGGAGCTCAGGGAGATATTTGGAGATAATAAGTTCAGTGTTTGCAGAATTCCAAGGGGAGGTAGAGGGTTGGAAGGAAGCTTTCTTTTTTTTTTTTTTTTTGAGACAGAGTGTCGCTTTGTTGCCCTGCCTAGAGTGAGTGCTGTGGCGTCAGCCTAGCTCACAGCAACCTCAAACTCCTGGGCTTAAGCAATCCTACTGCCTCAGCCTCCCGAGTAGCTGGGACTATAGGCATGAGCCACCATGCCCGGCTAATTTTTTCTATATATATTTTAGTTGGCCAGAGAATTTCTTTCTATTTTTAGTAGAAACGGGGTCTCGCACTTGCTCAGGCTGGTCTCGAACTCCTGACCTCGAGCGATCCATCCGCCTCGGCCTCCCAGAGTGCTAGGATTACAGGCGTGAGCCACCGCGCCCGGCCAGAAGGAAGCTTTCTTAAGTCCAGAAAGACTATATACTATGGTTTCTGGTACTAATGGTGTAGTTTACATCATACTAAACCTACTGTAACAATTATAAACTCTGGATAAAATATTAAAAAAACAATTATTTGAAGGCACCAAAGAGCAGTCAAAAATCAAACAGAAACTGGAAGAGATTTGACTCTTGAAAGAAATAAGATTCAATTTATAATCCATGGCTTTTCCTATGAAGTTCCTATAACATATAATCTCAAATGTTCAGTATACAATGAGAAATTGCTAGACATGTGAAGAAGCTATAAACATTGCCCCATAGTTGAGAGAACTGAGTACATGGAAACAGACGAAGATAAACCCAGATTTTGTAGCCAGCCTACAAAGACTTTAACATAATTATGTTAACTTTTTTAATCTGGGGGGGAAATGGGTATAATGCATGAAGAGATGGTGAATTTTAGAAGAAATAGAGACACTTTGAAAAAGATTTTAAGAGTTCTAGTTCCACTATGGTGGCAGAAGCCACTGTTACATATCCAGGGCATGTTAAATCCACATACACAGCAGGCCAACTATGTATCCCCCCACTGATTACAACTAAAAACTCTGGACAAAATCCAAAGCACGGTTACCCAAAGACGCTGAAAAGTAAATAAAAGGAGACAGATTTTAGTGAAGAGAAAAACTTGGAGAAGTGTCTACACAGAGATGAATTTTTTGTCTCATGGATTTGCCTCCAGGGTGAGCCCCATCACAAAGCAGCATGGTGGCTTCAGCCCTCATAGAAAGCCCATCGTTCTGGGTAGTGGAACCAGAAAATGAGCCCCTTGGGGGCTGGAAGGAGTAAGTATCCCAGAGTGAAGAGAGCTGAAGAAGGATCTCCTATTCTGGGCGTGAAACTACATTATGTCTCAGGCTCACCTTGAGCGGTAAGTGTGTGAGACAGGCCCAAACTAGCATAACAAAGGCTACGTGAAGTCAAGTAAGATTTGAACTACCACACCGAGGAGAGACAGAACTTGCAGTCTGAACCTAACCAGGTTGATTTCCTGCAGAAACAAAACTATCAGTTCTCTAGAGAATTATAATGGAACCCAGGGTCTACACAACATAACAGTCACAACATTCAGGATATATAATCCAAGATTTCTCAGCACACTGAGCAACAGCAAAATATAACCTGTTCTCTATGGAAGACACAGGTGCTAGTCTCAAGAAAACCCTGATGTTGTAACTATCACAGGTTTTTAAAGCCCCTGTTAAAACAACGTTCCATGTGATAACTGAAAACATTTTAAATTAATGGAAAGAAAAAAAAAAAACTATGCTGACCTAGAAGTCTTTATTCTGCAAAAGTATCCTTCAGGAATGAAAACAAAATAACATTCTCAAATGAGGGAAAAATAAGAGAGTGTCCAGGAGATCTGTTTCAAAGAAATGAAAAAGTTCTTCAGGCTGAAGCAAGATGGTATGTACCAGAAGGAAACTTGGATCTTTGGGAATGAAGGAAGAGCAACAGAAATAGTAAATATCTCCATAACTATAAAAGACTGTTTTTCCCTTTTAAGTTCTTTAAAATATGCATAAATGTTGAAAGCAAAAATTAAACATTATCTAGTGAGGTTTTTACCTGGCTTTCTTTCTCTTCACTATGAAGAGCTCCCTTTACCATTTCTTGTCATGTGAGCGGCCAGGTGACATATTTTTCCAGCTTTCATTTATCTAGAAATATCTTAATTTCACTTCCATATCTGAGAGCGATTTTTTTCTGGGTATAGAATTCCAAAATAACAGTTCTATTTCTTTCAGTATTTAAAGGATATCATTCTAGTCTTCTGACCTTTATTGTTTCTGATGAGAAATCAGCTGTTATTTTTATCCTATTCTTCTATATGTGATATATCTTCCTTCCTCTAAATAATTTTTTTCTCCTTTTTAAAAAAATTGTAAAATACATAACATAAAATACACTATCTTAATAATTTTTAAGTGTACAATTCAGTTGTGTAATGTGTATTCACATTGTTGTACAACCAATCTCTAGAAATCTTTTCATTTTGTAAAACTGAAACTCTGTGCATTAAACAACTCCCCATTTCGTCTTCCCCCAGCCCTTGAAAACTACCCTTCTGCTTTCTGTCTCTATGAATATGACTTCTCTACATACCTCATATAAGTGGATTCATACAATATTTGTCTTTCTGTGATTGCCTTATTTCACTTAACATAATGTCCTCAAGGTTCATCCATGTTATAGTATGTGTCAGAAGGTACTTCATTTTTAAGGCTGAATCATATTTCATTACATGTACCCTTGAACAACACAGGTTTGAACTATGTGGGTCCACATATAGGTGGATTTTTTTCAATCAAACATGGATCAAAAATATAGTATTTGCAGGACGTGAAACCGGTGTATGTGGAGGGCTGACTTTTCATATACTCAGGTTCCGTGTTCCCCAAGAATTCCAATTTCTTTTCTCCAATAGTTGTTATTTTGTGGGGTTTTATTTTGCCATTATTAGTATTTTTAATTGGTACATATTTATGGGTATAATTGATATTTCAATACATGTATACAAAGTATAATGATCAAATTATGGCAATTAGCCTATCCGTCATTTCAAAATATATCATTCCTTTGTGTTGGGAACATTCAAAATCCACTCTTCTAGTTATTTGAAATATACAATAACTTCTTGTTAATTATAGCCATTCTATAGTGCTATAGAACACTAGAAATTATTTTCCCATGTAGCTTTTCTTCTGTATCTGTTAACCAACCTTTGGCTATCCCCCTCTACCTCCTACCCTTCCTGGCTTCTAGTAACCACTTTCGACTTTCTACTTCTATGAGATCAACTTTTTTAGCTTCCACATGTGAGTAAGAACATGCAGTATTTATCTTTCTGTGCCTAGCTAATTTCACTTCATACAATGTCTTTCAAGCTCATCCAAGTTGCTACTAATGACAGAATTTTATACTTTTTATGGCTAAATAGTATTCCATTGTGTATATATAGCACATTTTCTTTGCCCATTCATCTGTGGATGGACACTTAGGTTGATTCCATATCTTGGCTCTTGTGAATAGTGCTGCAATAAACATGGGAGTGCTGCATATCTCTCTTCAGCATACTGATTTTCTTTCCTTTGGGTATATACCCAATAGTGGGATTATTATATCATAGATCATTCTGTATTTAGTTTTTTGAGGAAGCACCGTACTATTTCCATAATGACTGTACTAACTGACATTCTCACTAACAGTGTATAAGAGTTCCTCTTTCTCTGTGCCTTTGCCAACATTTGTTATTTTTTGTCTTTTTGGTAATAGCCATTCTAACCCAGGGTGAGATGATAACCTCATTGTGGTTTTGATTTGCATTTTCCTGATGATTAGTGATGTTTAGCATTTTTTCAAATACTTGTTGGCCTTTTGTATGTCTTCTTTTGAGAAATATCTATTCACTCGTTTGCCCATTTTTGATCATATTATTTGGGTTTTTTTGCTGTCAAGTTGAGTTCTTTGTATACTCCAGGTATTAATCCCTTGTGAGATGAGTAGTTTGCAAATATTTTCTCCCATTCCACAGATTGTCTCTTCACTTAGTTAATTGTTTCCTTTGCTGTGCAGAAACTTGTTAGTTTAGTACACTTCCGTTTCTCTATTTTTGTTTTTGTTGCCTGTGCTTTTGAGGTCTTAACTGGGCCTTTTTTTTTTTTTTTTTTTTTTTTTTGATGGGAGACTTTTTATTATGGATTCAAAGTCCTTACTCATAATTAGTCTGTTCAAGTTTTCTATTTCTTGTTGGTTCAATCTTGATAGGTTATGTGTATCTAAGAATTTATCCATTTCAGCTAGGTTTTCTAATTTGTTGGTGTATAGTTCATAATAGTCTTCAATGATTCTTTATAGTTTTGTGGTATCAGTTTTAATGTTTACTTTTTCCTTTTTTATTTATTTGGGCCTTTTTTTCTTGGTTAGTCTAGCTAATGGTTTGTCTATTTTGTTTATCTTTTCAAATAACTAATTTTGTTGATCTTTTGTATTTTTTCAGTTCAAATTTTGTCTATTTCTGCTCTGATCTTTATTATTTCTTTCCTTCTAATTTTGGGTTTGGTTTGTTCTTGTTTTTCTAGTTCCTTGAGATTGCATCATTAGGTTGTTTATTTGAAATCTTACTATTTTGACAAAGGCATGTATTGCTATAAACTTCCCTCTTAATACTGCTTTTGCTATATCCCATAGGTTTTGGTATGTTGTGGTTCTCTTTTCATTTGTTTCAAGACATTTTTTAAATTTCATTCTTAATTTCTTCACTCACCCATTGGCTATTTAGGAGCTTGTTGTTTAGTTTCCATGTATTTGCACAATTTTGAAAGTTCCTCTTGTTATTGATTTCTAGTTTTATTCCATTGTGGTCAGAAAAGATACTTGATATGATTTCAGTTCTTTTAAATTTGTATGTGTGTACCATGTGGTCTATCCTGGAGAACATTCCATGTGCTGATGAGAGGAATGCATATTTTGTAGCTGTTGGATGAAATGTTCAGTAAGTGTCTGTTAGGTCCATTTGGTCTAAAATGCAGGTAAAATACAATGTTTCTTTGTTGATTTTCTATGTAGATGATCTGTCCAGTGCTGAGAGTGCGGTGTTGAAGTCCCCAACTATTGTTGTATTGGAGTCTGTTTCTCCCTTTAGATCTTAATGATGTCCCATTTGTCTTGTAGGCTTTCTTCGCTCTTTTTCTTATTATTTTTTTTCATCTGGGTAATTTCAAACAACCTATATTAAAATTCAGAGATTCTTTCTTCTGTTTGATCAGGTCTCCTGTTGAAGTTCTCTATTGTATTTTTTATTTCATTCATTGAATTCTTCAGCTGCAGGACTTTTTTGGTTCTTTTTTATGATTTCTTTCTCCTTGGCAAATTTCTCATTCATATTGTGAATTTTTTCCCCTAGTTTCATTTAATTGTCTATATTTTCTCGTATCTCACTGAGTTTACTTAAGGTCATTGTTTTGAATTCCTTTTCTGGCAATTCATTGATTTCACTGGGGTCTAATACTAGACAGTTATGTTTCTTTAGTAGTGTCACATTTGCTTCCTTTTTCGTGTTTGTTATGTCCCTACGTTGATGTCTGCACTTCTGGTGGAACAGTTGCCTCTTCCAGACTTTCTAAAGTGGCTTTCTTGGAGAAAGACTTTCATCTCCAGTTGGGTTTTACCGTGCCAGTTGAGAATTTTTGTGGTGACTTTATTTGCAGATAAGTGGAATGGTATAGTCTCTGTGCAGCTTCTTCAGCTGTGTTAAACAATAACTATGAGTGCCTCAGTGCCTAAACTTTAGAAGTTTGTGGCAGCAGCAGTGGTGGTATAGGTTGCTAACGTCCCTGGTGTCAAGGGCTTTTGGGGTCTTTCTGTTCTCATTTTCCCCACAATAGGGAGACTTAGCTAAAGGGATCCCTCTTTGTGTCAAGTCTGATATGGCCTACAAGTAGGTGCAGTGGCACTGCATTCCAGGCACATGTGCTTGGAGCAGCTGTGGGACCAGGATCCTAGGCTCAGAGTCTTGCAAACCTATTGTGGCACCTGGGTCTTGGGGTTTAGGTTTGCTCTTTGTGGCAGTGTTAGATGTAGATTGCCTACTGAGCCAGCATTTGTGACTCTGAGGAACTCTTTAGTAGCCTGGGCCCAGAGGACTGGGTTGTAGCTGTGCTTCTGTCTCTGAGGGGCAGGGCACAGCACTGGCCCAATTCCAGGGCAAAAGGGATACCCTGGAAGTTTGATCCTGGGTAGCAGGGTACAGCTGCAACTCGGAATCCTGAGCCAACAGGACTCAATGGCAACTCTAGGCCCAGGATGCAGCACTTTGTAGTAGTGACTCTATACTGGTCACTAGGGATGGTGGAGCTAGGCAATATCCTAGACCGTGAGGCCAGATGCAGCAGCAGTAACTTACTTGGAATTCATCCATGTTGTTTCCTGTATCATTAGTTTGTTGCTTTTTATTCCTGAGTAGTAATCCAGTATATCTTTATATCACAGCTCACTTATCCATTCACATGTTGCTAGGCTTTTGGATTATTTCCAGTTTGGGGCATTACAAATTAATACTCATTTGTATATAAATAGTCATGAACAAATCTTTGTGTGGACATTTGGTTTTTTTTCTCATCCATAAATAGAAAACTATGCAGATAGTTTTACTGGTAATTTCTCTCAAGCATTCAAAGATAAAATAAGACAGATCTTACCCATATTCTTTCAGAAAACATAGGAGTAGGGAATCCTTTTGCAACTCATTTCATGAGACCAGCATAACCCTGCAAAATCTGTCAAAGATTACAGGAAAGAACTTAACAGAACAATATCCCCCATGAATATAGATATAGAAATCCTTTTTTTTAAAAAAAGTATTAGCAACTGAATCCAATTAAATATGTGTGTGTATGTATATGTGTATATATGTGTATGTATGTGTGTGTTTCAGGGATAATAAATATTAATATATTAGGGAATATGTATATGTGTATACATTAGGGGTAAGCCATCATGACAAAGTAGTGTTTATTCCAGGAATATAAAGTTGGTTTTACATTCAAAAACCAACCAATATAATTCATCACATTAAGAGGAAACGGAGAAAAATCATATCACCTTGATAGATGCAGGGAAAGCATTTGAAAAAAATCAGTACTTCATAAAAAAGTACTTCTTACCAAGGTATGCATCAAGGGGAATTTCTTTCAACTATTAAAGGACTTCTACGGATAACCTACAGCTAATATCCTACCTAATGGAGAAATATTGACCATAATCCCCTAAAATTGGAGACAAATAGAGAATACCTGCTCTTACCACTTCTTTTCAGCATTGTACTTGAGATCATAGCCACTTCCATTAAGAGAAGAAAAAGAAATAAAAATGCACAAAGATCAAAATGGAAGATGTTAACATTGTCTTTTTTTGTAGGTAACCTCACTGTAAAAACAAACTACTAAAATTAATAAACTACTGTTAATAATAGTACACTGCAAGGTCACAGGATAAAAGGTTTTTATACAAAAAAATTAAATTTTACATACTAGCAGCAAACAATTAGAAAATGAAAAATTTTTTTAATTCTTTATACAGTGGTGTCAGAAAACATGAAATACTTAGGAATAAATTTAACAACATGTAAGACCTCTTCACTGAAAACTATTAAACATTGCTGAGAGAAATTAAAGACCTAACTATGGAGAGTGATGTACTAAAGTTATGAACTGGAAGACACAATATTATTAAAATGGCAGTTCTTCCCAAATTGATCTATAAATTCAACACAATCCAAAAAAAAAAAAAATCCCAACAAGCTTTTTTCATAGATACTGAGAAGGTGATTTTAAAATATATGTGAAAATGCAAACAACCTAGAATAGCCAAAGTAATTTTAAAAAGAAAACAATAAAGTTAGAGGACTTATACTACCTGATGTCAAGACTTCCTGTCAAACTTTGGTAATAAGACAATGTTGTGTTGGTGAAAGGATAAGCACATAGATCACTAGAACAGAATAGTGAATCCAGAACAAAACGTATGTATGTCTTTAGACAAAGGTGCCAATGGAGGAAAGAAAACCTTTTCAGCAAATGGTGCTGGAACAACTAGATATCCATATAGGAATAGTAAAAAAAGAACAGCAACCCTTACTTATATCACACCACTCAAAAAGTAACTCAAGTGCAACAGAGACCTAAACGTAAAATCTAATACTGTGAAACTTAAAGAAGAAAACAAGTCTGTGATTTTGGGGTT
This sequence comes from Lemur catta, assembly GCF_020740605.2. Lineage (NCBI taxonomy): Eukaryota > Metazoa > Chordata > Mammalia > Primates > Lemuridae > Lemur > Lemur catta. The sequence continues at coordinate 54,972,365 of NC_059134.1, forward strand.
AGCAAAGATTTTTATATAAGACACAAAAATCAGGACTCATAAAAGAGAAAAAATAGACAAAGTAGTCTTTATCAAAATTAAAACTTTTGCTCTTCAAAAGACTCCATTAAGAAAACAAAATGGCAAGTCATAAAATGTAAGAAAATACTCAAAACATGTATATCTGACAAGGGTTTCTAGAGTGTATACAGAACTGTTACAATTCAATAAGAAGACAGGCAACCCAATTTTTTTTCAATGGACAAAAGATTTGAACGTCACCAAAAAAAGATATAGGAATGGCCAATAAGCACATGAAAGATGCTCGTCTGGGAAGTACAGATTGAAACCTCAGTGAGATTCTGCTTCATCTCCACTGGAATGGCTAAAATAAAAAAGACTAACAATGCCAAGTATGTGGATGATAAGTACGTGGATGGACTTGAATCCTGCACTGCCTCTGACATTGACATTACATACTAGGTACCCTGGAAAAAAAGGAATGATGCTTTACAGTTTACAAAGCACTTTTACATTACTTACCTCATATGATTGCCAAAATAATCCTGTAAGGTTACTTTTGAGTAGGGACTGTAAAGAGAGAATCAGCTCATTTATCTCTTCGTGGCATATGTAAATATGGCTGATTGGATTGCTGAGGCCAATAGTAACAGCCTTCTGCCTATTCTTTTGTTTGTTTGTTTGTTTGTTTTGAGACAGGGTCTTGCTTTCTCACTCATCCAGGCTAGAGTGCACTGGCATCATCGTAGCTCACTGTACTCCCAAGTAGCTGGGACTATACGCACACACCACCACACCCAGCTAATTCTATTTTTTTTGTAGAGATGGGGATCTTGATCTTGCTCAGGCTGGTCCTGAACTCCTGGCCTCAAGTGATCCTCCCACCTTGGCCTTCCAAAGTGCTAGGATTACAGGTGTGAGCCACCATGCCTGACTTCCTTTTTTCATTTAAAGGGAAACCTGACATAAAGCTACAATAAATTAAGCACCTTAGAGATAAAACCGTGAATTACATATTTATTATTACTCTTACTTCAGTAATAACCGCTCTTCTTCCTTCAAGTACAGATAATATGTATTCCTGTAAAATAATTTCAGTTCTCAAAATCCAGGTCTTCCACTGAGCTAAAATAAGTAACTATTCAGAAAAGTGTCTCTTGCCAATGGAAAGAGTTTTGAACTGGCAGTGTCAAGACAAGAAGATTGCTTTTTGTCTTTGAAGACAAATTAGTTTCACAGGATTTATTTTCACCCTCCAGCCTTTGGGGTCTCATTCCAGATTCTAGCCAGTGCTTGTTGTCTTATTTCAAGAAGGCTGTTAAACCTGTAACAGATTGATGCATTGATGTGAATCAAATGCCCTGAAAAGCCATAATTCTGGTGAGGGTTGCGGGGAGTGAAATTTCATTAATGAGATTCCGTAATGAAACCATCATTGACCCTGCAGCAGTATTCTATAGAAAGGTGGCAGGTAAAAGGTAAAATTAGAAATGTCAGTGGAGAACTCAACCATGATTAATCTTTTCCAAGGTTTCCCTGACTCATTTACCCCATGGCTTTGATTGACCAAAGGCAGAATATACAACTTTTAGTTTCACATATACAACTTTGCTCTGTAACCACAGAATTGTCTCAAAATTGGCTCAAAATTGCAGAAAGAAGGGTTTGAGATACAAAGATGAGTCTCTTAAAGAATATGACAGAGTTTCCTTCCCTCCCAGGAAGGCTCCATTGGGCATGTGTCACATACAGGATAGACCAAGTGACCTCTTAAAATTGCCAGTGACAGTCACAGAACTCTACTCTGGAGCTTAATCTGCTTACAAGTATTTACATGTTAGGTTTCCCTTAAATGGGAACATACCCATTAAGAAGATGGGCTTCTTCCTGCTGCTGGAGGCTCCCTCAGGGTGGGAGGTCGCCCTTGGTAAAAGAAAAAAAATTCTTTTAAGTCAAACTAAGCCCTTCATCATTAAGGTGCTTAGAAAAACTAAGAAACCGTTTCTGAAAGCCAAGGGAGAGATGGTGTGATACCAGCAGCTTCTGGAGTAGCCGGCAGCCAGGAATGGGAAGGAGAGGCACATTGAGCTCTGGCTTGGGGAGTATTTTCTCCCAAGCTGCTTTCTGCCTCCAGGGAGCTCCCTGCACACTGTGTTTGAGTATCTTCCTGTGCCAACTCTGCCGTTTACTGTTTCCCTCCTCTGATGTGTGAGGGTAAGAGGCATCTCACAGACGTGTGAGGGAGGGTTTAAAGAGATACCACATGTGACGTGCCTGGCAGGGTCTCTTGCCTATTTTTGTGAGGTTTCTGTAAGCCTACAGGAGACCATGTGCTCCTACTACATGCAGGACGTGGCCTCTGCCTTCTAGGAGCACATGGTCTGGTCCAAGTGGAAAGACACAGACCCGAATAACCCGAGGCAGAGTACAGTGAGTGTTAGGGTGAAAGCACAGAGTACGGTGGGAGCACAGAGGCAGGAATGATTAAAGGGCAAAGGAGAATTGGGGGCCTATAATGCCTTGGTAGAACGAGGCTTCTTTTGGACTTTGTGTAAGATTGTGACATGTCAAGGAAGCATTCCTGAGACAGATGAGTAGTGCGAGCCCAGGGCTGGAGCTTAGACCATGTGGGACATGTTTCGGAATGAGTGAGCGGTTCTGGGAGCCAGAGAGGAAGATGCTGAGGTAGAGAGAAGCTGGGGCATAAGCTAGTGGATTCTAAATAGGAAAGGCTTCGATCAGCTGATCCACATGGTTAGGACAAACCTCAGGAAAAGGGATGGCAACACTACACTTTTCTTTATTCATGTGTTTACTTACTCTAAATGTGGAAAAACTAAAAGTGCTTTTTCCTGGTCTCTCATTCAACCACAACAATCATCAGTACAGGAGACTTCTGAGGCCAGATATATGGGGTTTCTCCCCACACACCAGGCAAACAATCAGTTCTGCAGAGGACACCAGCTGTGTATCCTCCCATTCTGATGCTGTCTGGCTGGAGATAGCCTCAGAAACCTCAGGTGAAGGCTCAGCCCCACAGGATAGCCCCCTCCTTCCCACCAGTAGCAAGTCCTGGCCTCTGGAACCTTTCTCCCACCTATGACCCCCTCTTTGGGTTAGATTAATTTGCTAGAGTAAGTTATAGAACTCAGGGAAACACTTGCCTTCATTTACCAGCTTATTACAAAGGATGCAAATAAATAGCCAGATGAAGAGATACATAGGACAAGATCTGGAAGTGTCCTAAGAATAGGAGCTTCTGTCCCTGTGGAGTTGGGGTGTGCAGTCCTCCGAGCTAGTGGATGAGTTCCTATTCACCTTATATGTGTTCTGCTATCCAGTAGCTCCCAAACCCAGTTTTTTGGTGTTTTTATGGAGGCTTCATGACATAGGCATGATTGATTAAACCATTGGCCATCACCTCAGCCTTCAGTCCCTCTCCTCTCCCAGAAGCCGGGGGGGGGGGGGGGGGGGGGCGGGGGTTGAAAGTCCCAACCTTCTAATACTGCTGTGGTCTTTCCAGTGACCAGCACCCATTCTGAAGCTATAGATCAGTCGGTCAGTCAGCCATCAGTCAATCATTAGCGTACAAAAAGACATCACTCTGGAGATTCTGGGAGTTATATGTCAGGAAATGGGGTCAAAGACTGACTATATATTTTATAATACACACATTCATTTGTTCATTACACAAACATAACATTCATTATTTACTATGTGACAAGCACTGATCTGAGTGCTGAGGAGAGAAGAATTAGTAAGACACAGTTTCTGTCCTCAAGGAAATCAGTCTGTTGGAGGAGACAAGTAACAATGGTACATAATACCGATAACAAGTGCTATCTCTCCAGGAAAAGGTTAAGTAAGTGACTGATAACGCTTGGAGGTAGAGGATATAAGAAACATTTTAAAAGATGCGCCGTCTGAGCTGAGTTTGAAGGATAAATGGAGCAGGAGTTGCCAGATTGAAGTAAGAGGCCTTCCAGACACAGCAAAGCCCAGGGGCGTGACTAAGTGGGCAGTTGGAACCCTGCAGAGTCGGGTTTGAGGGGATCCTGGAGTGGAGAGGGGAACGAGGGAGAAGGTACTGGAGAGATCAGTTGGGAAGGACCCTGGGGTTTGGGCTTAGTCCAGACAGGCATTGAGGCAGTATGGAAAATGTTTAAGCTGGGGAAGTTAGGAAGGTAAATACCAGTAGGATGTAGAGGATCAGAGAGGCCCTGGGCAGATGCTAGGGAGATTAGTTACTAGCCCTTTCATTAATCCAGAAGTAACATCAGGAGTAACTGAACTGGGGTGGGCTCAGTAGGACCTGATGGGGTTAGTGTGTGAGAAATTATAATGTGGGTAACTCCCAGGTTTCTGGCTTGAGTAACTGGTGCCATTCCTAAAACACGAAAGTCAGGAGGAGAAGTAGACAAGAGGAAGACGATGAGTTCATCTTGAATATGTTTAAGGTTACTGCAGGATACCTGTGATGCTCTCCCCAACCCTATTCCCACCTTAAAATCCCTCGGAGGCCCCCTGTTCCCTTCAGCCCTGGCATGGCCCCTGCCTTGTCATCTCTCAGCCCTGCCTTCTAACATGCTTTCACCAGCCTGAGCAGCTTGCAGTTCCTTGAACTTGCCGATTTATGTTCTACATCTTCCTTTCTCCGAAGGCACAGCTTTTCCCTTCTCTTGCCTTTTGCCTGGCCAATTGCTGCTCATCCTTCTAGACTTGCTCGGATGTAACATCTCTGAAGGAGCCTTCCCTGACGTCCTCCACTACCACCACCAGGGAGGGTTAGTATAAATCTGTCAGCAGCCATGCACTCTCCCCTACTTGATGGCAGTGATTTTTCACACGTTACCTCCTCCACTGCTGTGACATGCCCCCTCCACTCCCCACCCTCCCAACCTCCTGAAGGGCAGGTGGCATCTCTTTATCTATTGTGCCTAACCCTGATGGAAAGTAGGACATCAGCAACTGTTTGTTAAATGAACAAATGCAGATGGAGACATCCAACAGAGAGTGGAAATTTCAAAACACAACACAACAGATACCACAGACAAATGGGAACAGCATGAACACCTTATGTCTGCCATTGGCTCCCCTGCCCTCCCTAATCACCATAGTTATTATGTAAAGACTGGGTGTTCTGTCATCTAGGCCCATGGCTGCTGGCTTGGTTGTGTGTGTGGAACGGAATAGAAAGGGAGAAGGAACACACTGGAGGAGCACCAGAGAAGGTTTGGGTTGGGAACCAGAACTCCCAGCCATCAAGAGTGCAGTTTACAGAAGAGGGAGCCTGCCCTACACACCTGTTTCTTTTCCTCCTTTCTAAGTTTCCGGGCCCTATTTTCTAGCACCATCTGGTGGCCACATCTATAACTAACAAGCTCCCCATGAGCTAGGAGAACTTCTATTATACAAAGGCAGAGTTCCAGGAATTGTCCTCAGAGGGTTATGTATGACTGGCCCCCATGAAATAGCGTGCAAATGTATATGTATACAGGATTTGCCTTTTCTGGGAGATGCTCCAAGAGCTTTTTATTAGATTCTTAAAGATGCCTATGGCCTCCAAAAGGCTGAGAATCACTGCTATAAAGGATCGAATCTTCCTTTTTTTCCCCCAAATAAAATCCTAAGAATCATAACATAAAAGCTATAAAACTGGACCTGGATCCCTACTTGTACAGAATATCACCCTCCAATTTCCCAAAGCACCACACAGCACATAGAATCCAGTTTGAAAACCACTCTTGTGGCCGGGCGCGGTGGCTCACACCTGTAATCCTAGCACTCTGGGAGGCCGAGGCGGGTGGATTGCTCGAGGTCAGGAGTTCGAGATCAGCCTGAGCAAGAGCGAGACCCCGTCTCTACTAAAAATAGAAAGAAATTATATGGCCAACTAAAAATCTATATAGAAAAAATTAGCCGGGCATAGTGGCGCATGCCTGTAGTCCCCAGCTACTCGGGAGGCTGAGGCAATAGGATTGCTTAAGCCGAGGAGTCTGAGGTTGCTGTGAGCTAGGCTGATGCCACGGCACTCACTCTAGCCTGGGCAACAAAGCGAGACTCTGTCTCAAAAAAAAAAAAAAAAAAAGAGGCCGGGCGCGGTGGCTCACTCCTGTAATCCTAGCACTCTGGGAGGCTGAGGCGGGTGGATCGCTCGAGGTCAGGAGTTCGAGACCAGGCTGAGCAATAGTGAGACCCCGTCTCTACTAAAAAATAGAAATTATCTGGCCAACTAAAAATATATATAGAAGAAAATTAGCCGGGCATGGTGGCACATGCCTGTAGTCCCAGCTACTCGGGAGGCTGAGGCAGGAGGATCACTTGAGCCCAGGAGTTTGAGGTTGCTGTGAGCTGGGCTGATGCCACGGCACTCACTCTAGCCTGGGCAACAGAGCAAGACTCTGTCTCAAAAAAAAAAAAAAAACCACTCTTGTAAAGCCAAAGGCTTATAGAGCTTCAGAGCCAGGCAGACCCTTAGAAATCGTTGGGAGCCACTAGGTCACACCTCAGGGGAGCCTGGGTGAGCTCACAGAACACAGCAGCAGCAGGACTGGTGTCACATGCAGGCTTCCCTCGTTTGCTGCTCCTCTCTTTGCTGCTTGCCTTGTTTCCCAAAACCTAAATTAAAAAAAATAATACGTAAAACTTTTTCTATCCTGAATAAAGTTCCCAAATAGAAATCCATCTTTCCTATAGATTTCTAGATTTTTGGTAAGAGATATTTCCCCCTCTAAAGGCCTCTCAACTAACCATAATTTATGGTAGAAAATAAATCTGTAGCTTACAGTTGAATAATTGTTTATAACTTACAACATCAACACGTATGAGCTAGTTTATTTTACACTGGCAAACAGACTCAGAGACAAAATGACTTGCTTGCTGTTTTCTGACACCAACTTAAGGGTTCTTTTCACTGTTTCTCAGCATTTGTATTCAAATGTGTATATTCTGTTGTACCTAAAACAGTGCACAAGTAGGCAGCGTAACTGGCTTATTGATACCTGTTTTGGGCTCATCACAGCCATTTGCAGGTGGGGGGAGAAATAGAGGCTAATATTGATTGAACATCTGTGTATTAGATATACTAGAGTCTAATTTCTAAACAAGCCAGGTGTGGTGGCACATACCTGTCTGTAGTCCCAGCTGCTCAGGAGGCTGAGGCAGGAGGACCGTTTGAGCCCAGGAGTTCAAGACTACAGTGAGCTGTGAATGTGCCACTGCACTCTATCTAGCCTGGGTCACAGAGTGAGATCCAATCTCAAAAAAAAAAAGAAAAATTTGAAACATCTCCTGGTCAATAGGGTGACAAGCAAAAAAAAAAAGCAACTTTCAAAGCATATTTTTAATCACCATTTTGCCGATACATAAACTGAAGTTCAGAAAGAGAAGTGCCTTGCTCAAGGTCACACAGCTAGTACGTGGTGAATCCTAAATAACCCTCAGGTCTGCCTGACTCCTCGCACTGTGTTTATTTCCAGCCCAGCTACCTGCTTGGGCCTTTGAACATCCCAGCCTACCTCCCTGGAGCCATCCTTGGCTTTTCTCATGCCCCTGCCCCTTCCCTTCTTTCTCTCTTTTAGGAGTGCCAGCTTCTCTCAGGGCACCAGGGCCTCCTTTCTCATGAGGAGCGACACAGCTGTACAGAAGCTTGCCCAGGGCAACGGACACTGTGTCAACGGGGTCAGTGGTCAAGTCCATGGTTTCTATAGCCTTCCCAAGCCGAGCCGGCATAATACAGAATTCAGAGACAGTGCCTACGACCTCCCTCGGAGCCTGGCCTCCCATGGCCACACCAAGGGCAGCCTCACAGGCTCTGAGACAGATAATGAGGACGTGTACACCTTCAAGACGCCCAGCAACACCCTGTGCCGGGAGTTTGGGGACCTCCTGGTAGACAATATGGACGTTCCGGCCACCCCACTTTCAGCCTACCAGATCCCTAGGACATTCACTCTGGATAAGAACCACAATGCCATGGCAGTGGCCACCCCTGGGGATTCAGCCATAGCTCCCCCACCCCGGCCCCCCAAGCCAAGCCAGGCAGAAACACCTCGATGGGGCAGCCCTCAGCAGAAACCTCCGACCAGTGAGAATAACAGATCTCTCTCTGTCGCTGCCACCATCCCCAGGCGCAATACTCTCCCGGCAATGGACAACAGCCGACTTCACCGAGGTCAGTATAAGCCACAGCTGGGACGCGGTAGCACGGGGCTTCTCAGTGGTTTGCTAGTCCTTGGTCATCCATGGCCAAGAGAGATGTAAGAACCATCCAGGTCACTGATACTCATGAGTTTAGGCATCTTCCACCCAGATCCTTTACCAGTTGGTCCTCTGGCACCGAAGGCTATTAGCAGACAGCCACAATGGCAAGAGTGTAGCAGACCCTGCCTGAAGGAATATTCTATTAAGGGAGATAGAACATTCTTGGTTAACCACAGTACAACATATTATGGGTTTGGAAGTCCAAATCATAGTATTTTATTCATTTATGAATCAACCCAAAAGTTTAAAAAATAAATTTAGAAAATCATTCTAAACTGGAGCCAAACCTATGTGGACTAGCAGACTATTAAAACAAAATGAGATCTTCAGAATATTTTCTAAGCTACACTTCAGTCTCTTTGGTTAAAGTCGGAACTTCTGTTTGAAGTACCTAAATTCTGTTATGATTTGTTTTCCATTGAAAAGATTCCAACTCTGCATATAACCTCCTCTGTTTCATGAAAAAATAGAACAATATTAATTTCTTTAATTTTGCATCTTGCTTTAAAGCTTGCACAGTCTTTTCTAATGCATCCTGTTGTTTAAGCCAGGCAGAGAGTTTGGTGGGACAAAGCCTCATTGTCTCCATTTCTCATGAGGCTCCTGGTAGTTGAGAGTCTTATTCAGGGCTGCAGAGTCATCAGTGGCAGAGATGAGACTCAGGACCCTGGGGTCCTGGTTCCTGGTGTAGAACTCTTTGCAGTCTTTCAGTGTGTCAGCACTCTGAGCAGTCACCTGTGCTTTGGACCTGAGATCATGGAGACATACATAAAACACATTTCTGCCCTTCAGAGCTCACCTCTAGTTGGAAAAATACCACTACCATGTGTAAATTAGGATGAGTACGTTACTGTAGTGTTCACAGAGGTGATGGTTGGGGTGAGGGGACAGGTGGTAAGTGCTATAGCTGTCAAAGGAGAGGTACATAAATGAGGGCAGCAGTTGTCAAGGAGGGATTGTCTGCAGATGCTAACATTGGAGCTAGATCTAGAAGCCCAGCAGGAATTTTTGAACTGAGGAGTGATGTGTTGGAAGTGATACCTTATCATTTGGGGTTGAGAATAGTATGTTCCAGAGTTTCAGTAAGACCCTGAGCAGCACTGGTAAGGGTGTGGGCAGTGTCAGCTCCTGGACCAACTGTGAGTGTGTGTGGCTCTTCCTTCCCGTGTCATAGCTTCTTCCTGTGAGACCTACGAATCCCCCCCGCGTGGTGGAGAGGGTGCAGGCTGGTCTGCTGCGTCCATGAGTGATGGAGTCAGTTCTTTCTCGGTGAGTGCCGTTTAACCATGGGTTCTAAGGCCAGCTCAGGTGGGTAAAAGATCACACCCATGAAAAAGCACGGCACCAAAAGAATGATGGCATCTCCCTCTTAGGACTCTGCCTAGATTCTTGTCTCAGTTCAGAACCTTGGGCTGAGTTTTGGACAATTAAGATACACATATGCTAGTCTGGAAGAAATGTATGTACTTAGATAGACTGGATTATGAGGTTCACCAACCCTGCAGGTAGGCACGGGGGGTCTAAGATGCAGTAGACTCAGGATCTGGGGTGGTGGACCTTCTGAGGTGGCAGCCTTACCCACGAGGTCTCACCTGGAGGAGAGATGCTGCAGCGTGAGACTCCAGGCAGGGGTGGTACTGAGAGTCAGCCTCGGTGGCACAATGATGACTTGAGTGTGGGATCTCTGCCCACTCTCTAAAAGGGGCTGACCACAGTTCTCCAAAGAAAAAGGCAGCCCAGGAAAGCAGCCTAGGGCCTGGCTTCAGGCCCGCTGGAGAGACAGTGAAAATTAGGTAACCAAAGCAGAAGCAGCTTAGTTGTAAGTCTAGGCAAAGAGGGCAGGGGTTGGAGGAAGGCTCTAGCCAGGGTTGCTGCATTACGCAACTCTGTGGCAGCTCTGCCTGCAGCTTGGTGGTCACCTAGGGGCCCCGGGTGAGCCTCAGGCCCTTCCACGGCCAAGACTCCTAATAATGCTCCTTGCCCTGATCAGGGCCTGAGACACTGACCTGCCAGTGGTGAGTCTGAACTTCAGGCAGAAGGCAGGTCCCGAACCAAACCTACACGGTCCTTGGCATGTGCTACCCTCAGCCTTGGCCTGGCATCTAGAAACCCAAGGGGATCTAGCCACTAAGGATATTTTATATTCTAGGTATCGCAAATTATAAATGGACCTCCAAAGGTCATGAAAGCTGGAAGGGACCCACAGACCTCATTTCTTCCTGTCTTCCACTCTGCTTTCTTATTTGGTCTTCTCAAGTCTCCCTTCCAGCCTCAAAGTGTAGCTAACTCAGGCATGACTTTTCTTGCCTTGTATACAGCTTCTCACCCCCTTCTTGTTTCTTCTTGCAAGTGACAGCTGTGTTCTTTCATGCTCCCTCTCCCCAGCCAGGGAAAACGCTTGTGGGCCGATCAGATAGCAGCAATTCTGAAGACAACTACGTGCCCATGAACCCAGGTTCCTCCACCCTCCTGGCCATGGAGCGAGCGGGTGATAATTCCCAGAGTGTCTACATCCCCATGAGCCCAGGGCCCCATCACTTTGACCCACTTGGCTACCCATCCACAACCCTTCCTGTGCACCGAGGCCCCAGCCGAGGAAGTGAGATCCAGCCACCCCCTGTCAACCGCAACCTCAAACCTGACCGGAAAGGTAAGTCCACTCTTTCCTCCATCCTGTGTCAGCACACTATCCAGGGACCACTTGCATTTGCTTAGGAATCAGGTGGATGCTGGACTTGGGGTATATGACTTTGGGCAAATCATGTAAATCCGCTAAGCCGTAGTTTTCTTATCTGTGTAATCCCTGCCTCCCAGGTTTGTTTTGAAGGACAGCATCTAGGATAGTACTCTGGTACACAGCAGGTGTTCAGCAAAGTTAGATCTATGGCCTCTGCATGTAGAACAGGAATAAGTGCGGAGTTCAAGTTCCAGTCTGCCAGTACCACTCCCCGCTGGCTTTGGATCAGCGGCAGGAATTCAAAGGGAAGAGTAGGATAACTGGGCAGAGAGAGCCCCTTGTGGGTCTGGCGAACAGGGGATTCAGATTGTAGGGTTGAAGCCTCAGGGCCTCCTGGCATTTACCTTCCTCCCCTGTGGCTTGCACAGCCCTGTCCGGGAGCAGGAGGGGGCAGCCATGGTGACCATCTCCACTTCAAACACAGTCTCTTGTTTTTATGTAAAGTCATAAATCTAGGGAGAAAAATCTGTTATTAGACCATTAGTCCCCATTTTGGATTCTGAAAATATGATTATCATAGATATAGCAGAAAAAATATAATTTGGAATCTGAAGACATGACTTCAAGACCTGTCAGCGTGAGTAAGGATTATATAAGCCTTGCTGAGCCTGTGTTTCCCTGCATAAAACTGAAATGACTGTGAAGGCCTTTACGAACATGCTTGTGCGTTATACCTAAGTGTAATATACGTATGTGTGGCATTATTATTATTATTGGGTAATTACTGGACTTTCTCTTCCTGCCCCAGCAAAGCCAACACCGCTTGACCTGAGAAGCACCGTCATCGATGAGCTCCCCTTCAAATCACCTATCACCAAGTCTTGGTCCAGGGCCAAGTGAGTGTGTGTGTGTGGAAGGGGGGGGTTGGGGGAGGTGAGGGGAATGGTCGCTGGCCTGGGGCCTGGACAGCTGGATTCTGATGTTTCGGATGCTAATACTCTCATTAGCTGATCATGTCTCCTGATCTCTTGGGGTGTGGCTTCCTCAGCTGTAACAGGGAATAATTATACCTGCCCTGTATCAGATCTTAATCTGATGGAGTGTGAAGCTCTGACGGCTGAGGTCTGAGTGTTTGAGGGTCAGGGCCCAGCTTGAGGCTAAGAAACAGCAGCCATGAGACTTCCCCAGGGTTTATTGTTTGTCTCCCTCCCCAATAGCCACAGCTTCAACCCCAGCTCCTCCCAGTACTGCCGCCCTATCTCCACTCAGAGCATCACCAGCACGGACTCGGGAGACAGCGAAGAGAACTATGTCCCTATGGTAAGTCCTTGGGGGTTTGCCGGAATGACTCCTAGCAGAGTCCCCTGGTACCTCCCACTCAGTTCCCTGCTTCCCAGCTTAGCTAGCTCACCTCAGCCCAGGGACTCCTTGCATTGTGATTTACTCTCCTGCTACAGATCCTTCTTGAGCACAGGAATCAAGGAATGGGAGTTGTCATTAGATGTAAGGAAGACATAGGCCCTGCCCTAAGAAAGTCTCAGTCTTAAAGAGCTGGGGCAACCCGCCTCTCCCATGGCTGTGACACAGGTGGCATGATCCGTGACCTTGCAGAGGCAGTGCTGGAGGTCCCTACGCAGTGATGAGAGACACACATGCCTAACTCACCGTGGTGAAGGCCATAATAGAGGTGTTTATAGAGGCAGAGTATGATAAGTTTCTTCACTGAGATTTTCATTGAAAAGGGTTTAGCTGCCCAGCACCTGCTAGCCGCTGCATAGATATTGAAAGAACAAATCAACCAACAAACTGCACAGGACTATCACCTTTCTCATTAGAATAAGACTTCAGGAAAGTCCTAGACAAGGTGTGCTCTTCTAGAGCAGGAGCCTGGGTGGCGGCAGGACGCTGGAGCGTGTTATCTGAAGAACTGCTGAAGAAACAGGGCTTTGTGCAGCCTGGGGATGAGGCGAGTGCTCAGATCCCGGAGGAGCCAGGTGGAGGGAGCACACTGCTTCCGTGTGACTACCCGCTCTAGGCCACGGGTGGGAGTTTCAGAGGAGCTGATTTGGTGCAACAGAAGAAAATTTTCCAACATCCAGGGCACAAAGGAAATATGTTCCCTTTGTTACTTTTTTTTTTTTTTTTTTTGAGACAGAGCCTCGCTCTTTTGCCCTGGCTAGAGTGCCCTGGCGTCAGCCTAGCTCACAGCAACCTCAAACTCCTAGGCCTAAGCAATCCTCCTGCCTCAACCTCCCAAGTAGCTGAGACTACAGGCATGTGCCACTATGCCTGGCTAATGTTTTCTATATATTTTTAGTTGTCCAGATAATTTCTTTCTATTTTTTTAGTAGAGACAGGGTCTCGCTCTTGCTCAGGCTGGTCTTGAACTCCTGACCTCGAGCAATCCTTCCACCTCAGCCTCCCAGAGTGCTAGGATTTACAGGCGTGAGCCACCGCGCCCAGCCTTGTACATTCTTTTTAATTTTTAGTTTTTATGGGTGTCTAATAGTTGTATATCTTTACAGGGTACATGTGATGTTTTGATACAGACATACAATGTGAATTAATCAAATCAGGGTAATTGGAGTATCCATCACCTCAGGCATTTATCATTTCTTTGTATTAGGAACATTGTAATTCCACTCTTTTGGTTAAAGGATACCCTAACTTACTGCTGATTATAGTTACTTTGTGGTGCTATTAAATATTGTTCATTCTACCTATATATATTTTTGCACCCATTAATCATCCCCACCTTATCCCCCCGCCTCCCTGCTATCTTCCCAGCCTCTGGTAACCATCATTCTACTCTGTCTCCATGGGATCAATTGTTTTTAATATTTAGTTCCCACATATGAATGAGAACATGCAAATTTGTTTTTATGTACTTGGCTTATTTTACTTAACATGTCTCCAGTTCCATCCATGTTGTTCCGTCCATGGCAGGATTTCATGTATAATATTCCATTGTATATACGTACCACAATTTCTTTATCCATTCATCTGTTGATGGACACTTTGGTCAATTTCAAATCTTGGCTATTGTGAATAGTGCTGCAATGTACATGGGAGTGCAAATATTTTTTCAATATACTGATTTCCTGTCCTTTGGATATATACCCAGCAGTAGGATTGATGGGTCATATGGTAGTTCTATTTTTAGTTTTTCTGAGGAAACTCCATAGTGCTTTCCATGGTAGTTGCACTAATTTCCATTCCCACCAGTAGTGTGTGAGGGTTCCCCTTTCTCACATCCTCTATTGCCTCTCTCTTTGATAAAAGCCATTTTAACTGGGGTGAGATGATAGCTCGTTATAGTTTTGATTTTTGTTTCTCTGATGGCTGATAATGTTGTGTGGTCCATTTAGGGCAGCAAGCAAAGGCCGGGTGTCTCAGGAGACTGTGGATGAGACTTGGCCGCAGCCCTATAAAGGGGGCAGCATGGTACATGGCATTAGCACAGGTCTGGGAGTCAGAAAAGAGGCCCAGTTGCCATCACACACCAGCTGTGCCATGGGGCATAGTCCCTTCACTTCTCTGAAAGTAAAGTGAACTATGGTTTTATCTTTGTTTTAAACAATGGAGCAGTAATGATACCTACATCACAGGATTGTTGTGAGGATTAAAATGAGAACATGAAAAGTCCCTAGGTTGGTGCGTGGCTCGGAGCAGGGCTCAGTGAACCAGCAGGTCTTACACCTAGAGGTGTGTTTTTCTGGATGGTGAGTTAGTCTGTGTCCTAAACTCACTAACAGTTTTTTTCTCCTTGTGGTAGCAAAACCCAGTGTCTGCATCTCCCATTCCCAGTGGCACCAACAGTCCAGCCCCTAAGAAGAGCACGGGCAGCGTCGATTATCTGGCCCTGGATTTCCAGCCAAGCTCCCCAAGTCCCCACCGCAAGGTGCCTGGGGTGGGAGTGGGGGTGTGGGGGTCAGAGCTCTTGGGGACCCCAGGGGAGAGATCATGGGGGCCAGGGTACCTTCAGCACTAAACAACAGCACCCAGCCTCCCTCCCCCTCCAGGACCAGCTTCTGACTCACCTGGGTCTTAGAGACACGTGTTCCTCTCTCTCAGACCACAGGTACCCACAGTCCGTAGACCCTCCTCAGTCACCCTGTCCCCTTGTTGTAGAGAGATGGGCACAAGTGTACAGAGACCTGATCTGCTCACGGTTACAGAGTGAAGCAGTGGCATATCCAAGACTCGGGGATCCTGCCTCCTGGTCTCAGGGTCTCATTTAAGGAGGATGTGCTATCTGGGTGGGTCCCAGAGCCCTGCCATTGACACAGTGGCCTTCGGAAGGGATTTGCAGGCCTAGCATAGCCTCCCCAGCAAGCACACTGAGCTACTTGTCTAGATGGCAGGGTGGGGAGCTCCGCCCAGCACAGTTCCCCCCGCAGGGCAGTTGTGAGGGCTCATCAAGGTGGCACACATAAAGCCCTATGGCTAATGGTTGTTGACACCCAGCAAATTCTTTGCTGTGGACAAGTGGCCACAGGGAGATTGGTGGAGGCAGAAATAAAGGCCTGGACCCATCCACCAGGGCCAAGGATGGGCCTGGATCCTCCTAGGAGCAGGGAAATAAGAAGCCTGGCAGGGTCATGGCGTCCAGCAGGAGGGACAATTAGTTTGGAGTTCAGGCTTTAAAGCCCGCATTGGGAAGAAGACAGGCTTCTGAGGCCGACAGAGTGGCAAGCAGAGGCCACCTCTTCTCCCCTTGAGATCACTGGGGAAGTTCCCACTCTCCTCCTCCTCTTCCTCCTCTCCTTCCTGGTACTCACAGCCACTCCCTTTCCCACTCTGTCCCCTCAGCCATCCACTTCATCTGTCACTTCTGACGAGAAGGTGGACTATGTCCAGGTGGACAAGGAGAAGACCCAGGCGCTGCAGAACACCATGCAGGAGTGGACAGACGTGCGGCAGTCCTCAGAGCCTTCCAAGGGTGCCAAGCTGTGACCGGAGGAGGGGCCGCCAAGCCCAGGGAGGGGCCGGGAGGCAGTGTCTCCAGAGCTGGTCCCTCCCCACCTGTCCTCCCCTCCCCCCCCCGCAACTTTCTTCTCTGCCACTCTCGGCCTTCAAAGCACTTGACATCAGGGACCCTGAACCATTCCCCTGGGAGGTTAGGGCCTGATCAAGGCACTTCCTCTGCCCGCTCGGGGCCCACTTCTGATTTTTATCAGTAATGGCCATGCCTCCACTCACCTTAGTTAGGAGCTATTGCCAAAAAGCATCGTTCAACCTCTTCCTGGCCTTTAGACCTGACTATCTACCAGACGTTTGGAGAGAGGGGTTGGGGCCCTGAGCCAGATTCCACACCTCACATTCGGTCGCAGCCCTCAGCCCTCTTCCCTGCAGCCACTGGGCTACCTCTCCTTCAGTCCCAGAAGACAAGTCGTCTCACTGACCCAGGGAGCCAAGGACCAAAGTAGATATGGACTTTTTCATCCCTGTTTTTCTTGGTGGGGGAGGCAAGGCCAGGCCACCAAAATCAAGGCGCTTGATTGAGAAGAAAAGCCAGAGGTGGTCCTGAGGGGGCAAAGGAATTAGATCCCCAGATGCAGAGGGGCGGCTGGTACCCACAGAGGTGCCCCACTTTCAGGCTGAGGCCATGGCAGGGCAGCGGTGTGGGTGGACAGGCAGAAAGATGATGGACATAGGAAGGGAAAAGTGATGGTGGGCACCCGAGAAGGAGCAGGGCTTGCCGCTCAGGACATGGAAGTGACAAGGACAATGTGGGGTCAGGGTCCCCTGAATTCAGGAGCCACAGACATCCCCCTCCCCCGGTCACTCTCTGACAATGCCACTCTGGGCCCGAGGGCAGTCTTCTTCCCCAGTCCCCCCTGGAAGGCCCCCCACTGCACCCAGGAGCTCCACACAGGAGGCAGCTTGGACCAGGCTGGGCGACAGAGCCACAGTGTGTAGTGTGGGAAAGCCAGCATGGTGGGGGTTGGGGAGGCAGGAGGGAGCGTGGTACAGGTACAGGTGATGCAGGGACTGAGGGGGAGCCTTGGGACAGGAAGGGCCTGGCAGGGGCACAGGGCAGTCCAGTGCCCTGCAGTGGGGGTGGTGCAGCTGCAGCCAGTGAGTTTCTGGGAGGTGGACAGTGTGGCGGCGGAGGGTGCAGAGGTGGCCTGGGAGAGTGCCCCAGGCAGTGCATAGGGGTGCAGGGCAGAGGAGAAAGTGAGGAGCAATGTGCATGGCAGTATGATATGAGGGCCACTCCCAGGACGGAGGGACGGCAGGTCAGGCAGGATAAGGGTGAGCAGGGCAGAACTGTGTCTAGAGGACCACACCTGGTACAGCTGATGGGCTGGGGTACGTGCCAGGTCCCGGGGCAGGGACACATCTGGCCTGGTGCCAGGCCCAGAGGGTTTCCTCAGCCCGTCTCCCCTCTGTTGCTCCCCAGCATTCCAGGTGCCACGTTGGACTCAAACTTGGCTACAGGAATGGGAGAAGCCAACTTTCTCCCTCCAAGGCTTGAAAGGTCATCAGATCAGCAGGGACTGGAGGTAGGGTATCCCCTGAGGCTCTTTCTCTTATGCCTAAGGAGGGGGGAATGTGAATTTTTTATGCTGAAAGTTCTTGACCAAATTTTCAAGAGTTTCAGAAGCAACAGGGCACACCAGACATTTTGTCTTACGCATTCCCCTTTCAGCTCCTGTGAGCTCACACACTTCGCGAGACCCATGGCCTGGCCTTTCTCTAAGGAGCCATCCTGGGAGCAGCACGTCCCGTGGTAGCTCTTCTCCTCTTAGCTTCAGTTCAGGTCAACTCAAGAAGCATTTAGTAATGGCTGCTGTGGCCAGATGCTGGCTTAGGCACCAAGGACACAGGAATTAATCAGACTTTGTCCCTGAACTTGAGATGGTCACAATCAGTGAGAAAAGGACACGAGACAGTGTTGATGCCGTGAGAGAGAGAGAGACTTAGGATGCTGATGGAGTGTGGAGGAAGTACAGACTATGTCTCAGGGAGGTTGGTGCAAGAGGCAGGAGTGGGGTAGAGATCAGGGAAGGTGGATTCTAGGAAAACTGGGTGCCTGAGACAGCCTTACAGTTGGATAGGTTGGATTTTTATGGGGAAGGCAGGCAAGGCCTGTGTCCAATGATGGGGGAAGGCAGGCGAAACTTGGAAAGCCTCATGTTTGGGGAACAAAAAGACCTTTGAGAGTGTATAGGTCCAGCCACTCAGATGAAAGGGTAGTGATGACTATAGCTACACTGGGCAGGGTATGCAGGGGACTGGTTTACTCTGTCTAGCACTGACAGTGTCCCTTTAAGGCCTTCTACAAGGGGTCCCAGATGGCAGAGCTTTTAACTGGTACCTCCCCTGTGCCCCAAGCAGGCTCCCATAAAAATGTGAGCATGCTCTGAGCATGCCATGATGTGAATGAAACTGGCTGGAGTCTTCAGAGACTGAGGTGCTCAAATCTAATCTCCAAGAGGCCTCCTTCCAGCTCTTGGTTCCTGTAACTAACTATCAAAACCCTTAGGGTGGAAGTGTAGGGGTAGAGATGGAAGGAAGGACAAGATAAGGAATTGGGCTTTTGAAAACAGAGCTCTGGCTTAACAAGCCCCAAACTACCAGCCATCTCTAGCATGTACCCACCCCCCAAAAGGAAAACTCAACTCAGTTCAAAAAACTGGTCCTTTGGCTAATGTGTGGGTCAAAGTCCACCTTTCCTCGTGGCCTAGCAAGGACTAAGACCCCCACAATGGCAATGCCTTCCTCACCCCACAGAGCTCTCACAAGGACTCGTCCTGCCTGGGGCTTCTCCAAAGGAGCCAGCTCCACCTCTGCAAGGTTAAAGTTGAACAATGAGAGGGAGCTGGTGTCTCCCTGGGTCCTTGCTTTGCCATCTATGAAATGGGTGGTTGGGTTAGATATCTGAGGTCCCTTCCACAGCTGATGCCCAGCTGCTTTGAGTGGGAACTCCCTGCGTCACCAGGGGTGGGCAGCACCCATAACCCCCAGTCTCCTCCCTAGCTTGATTTTGGTAACTTCTTCATTTGAAGCCATTAAAATATGCCCCTTTCCTAGGACAAAAGCACAACCATTCTGAGGCTGTTGGAGCACGAGCTCAATCGGTCTTCCCTTCAGCCCCTTTACCTGCTACAGAGCTAGTCTCAGCCCCATGCCTTTGCCAGAGCCCTGGAAGAGTGCAAGATAGAGGGAAATTAGTACTCCCTTCCTGTCTGGGCCTTCATCTGTAAAATGTGAGGGAAGCAAGGCTCCAAAGGCCTTTCTGCGGGGGCTATTGTTCTGGGACTCGCCAAGCTCTTTGGGGCCTGGGACCATGGTGGGCTACCTACCGAGGGGGCCCACTGGAGATTCAGGCTGTTGTGTGATTATCTGGTGATATGTGTTCTCATGTGTTCGTTGGCTACTTGTGTCTTGAAATTTAGAATCATTTCGCACAGAATTGTTGCTATTTGTTGGGAAGGGAAAATGGACTAGAGAAAGCCTAGTTCTTTTCATGTTACCATTCAAAATTGACATTTAATTAATTTTTCAAATCACTGTTGGTGCCTAATCACTTAAGTTATTAATTTATTCTGTTTTCTTTTTTAAAAAAATTGTAACATATTTATCCTGGTGGTAGGTCCGGGGGTGGGATGGGAATGTGTGAGTGGGTTATATTTTTGCTGTGGTGACACGTGGTACAGGCCTGGAGCTTGCAGGTCCCTTTTTACTGTGGTGGTGGAGCAGGACAATAATAAAGTCCCTTAGAAATGCAACCCAGAGCCCGTCTCATCTGCAAGGCTGGGCACTGGTCCCAGCGCGGGGGTGAGAATGATCCCAGGAAGGCTGGTCTTGGGCCCTGCATGGGTGGCCAGGCCTCTCGGGCTACAGAAATGGGAGGATACCCGGAGCAAGGCGCAGGCTCTGGAGCCATGGCCGCTGCCGCCCAGCGTCCTCCCCGTCCTGGCCCGTCAGTACCGAGGGCTCTCACAAGTTGCTGGGGGTATGTCCTCACCTGACCACCAAGAAGCCTGGGTCATTGTCAGAACCCCAAGGGTACGGCAGACATCACAGCCACTGAAACAGGGGAAGAATGACATCTTTAAAAGGCTTCATTGAACCTAGTTTTATTTCTGTTAGAGACGTGGGTCTCTGCTTCACTTAGAGGGGGCTTATAGCAGTGTCGGGGCACAATGAGGTCAACATCTGCGCTTCACCACCCCCCTCAGGCAGCCACTCTCACAGCCCTAATGGCCCACTGCGCACAGACGAGCCAGCCCGCTTCCTCAGAGGACGATGGCTTCAGTCTCTGCAGTGAAGTAAGGACTCTACTTTAACCAGAAGGGGGATGCTAACGGTGGCATCTCAGGCACTGAGGCAGGCGAGAGAAGAGAGGGGATAGAGGTAAAGGGGCTCCGCCTCCCCTTGATGTGTCCTCGCTTGCTACAGGGGAGGGAGACAGGCCAAGGAGGGGTCGGACCAGATGAAACTCTGGGTCTCTGATCTGTGCCACGCTGCTTCCCCTCTACTACTCTTAAAGTAGTACAAACCAACAGTGGAGGGAACCCCCCTGGAGAAACAAGAGGATGGCCAGAGGTGACACACAGCCCCCTTTTTTGTGCAAGGACTCAGATCCCGCTGTGCTTTTCGTATTATAGAGCAGGACTCGTCTGAATAGAGCTGGAAGGGAAGTGCTACTTGATAGCAAAACATCAGAGCTGAGGTTCAGCCCTGTTTCCTGAACATAATCAGATGCTCCTGCACAGGGAGCCTGCAGGGGCAGGAGGGGGTGGAGGCAAAGCCCAGAGTGTGCCCACCTCAGTTGCTTCAAGTTAATCAGGACACTTGGGTGTAAAATGTTAATGGGACTGATCCCAGGATCAGGGGCTTGGGTCTTACCTCCACGTCTGAGAGTCTCTGTGTACCCTCCAGGCCGAGGTCTGGGGTCCCAGACGCTAGCCCTCCTCCTTGCCCTTGGAAGAGCCTACTTCAGCACTAGGCCTGCCTCCCCCAGACCCCTCCGGGCTTCCAGAAGGGAGGGGTCACTGCTTCCCGAGGTTGGCTATGGGGCCCCCCAGAGGTGGGAGCAGGCTAGGAGTGGGTTCACATTAGAAGACCAGTCTGTGGAAGTCGCCACCATTGCCACCTGCAGGGTTGCAACCCCCTGGGGAGCCTTCATCCTCATCCTTGTCTTCATCAAAGCCTCTCCCCCAGCGTGGAGAGGCAGGGAGTGCCGAGATGTAGGCCGCCCTGCTGCGTGCCTCCTTCTCCTGCTCCTGGGAACACAGATGGGGGAGGAAGCTTAGGCGTCAGACCCTGCAGCCAGAGTCCTCCTTTCATTCTCTCCCCAGCTCCACCCAGCACAGCACTTCCGACTGGCTCCCCTGGGTCGCCAGGACACAGAGGGGTTCTGGCGCAGTGGCAGGACAGGGGGGCTGGACCCATCCTTCCACCCTATGTCTAGGCTTCCAAAATCTCTCCTCTTCCTCTCAACAAAAAATAGAGTCCCTTGGTGGAAAAGAACTCATTCATACTAGATGGACTAGCCAACAAGGGCCTGACGTTGCACCGGGAAGCAGGAGGTCTGGGGACTTGCAGAGTCCCCTCACACCACACAGGAACCCAGCTGCAGGCTCCCTAACCACGCTGTGCAGCTCACTGCCCTCGAGGCATGAGGAACGGGCTCTGCCTCCTGGAGAGAGGTCACCTCCAGCTGGACAGCCCAGCAGGATGTGAAAACAGGCCTGGTGTCCCACCCCAGCTGCCACCTTTCCCACACAGGACACCAACTCCCGACACTGGGATCCTCAGGTCCTGTGTCTATGGCTAGTACCCATTGCACTGGTCAGAGCTCTCTGGTTCCTGTAGCTGAGTGTTTTGGTGACACCACCCTTGACTCTAAGAGTGGACTCAGACAGTGACAGACGAGGTTGACAGGGGTAGGGTGGGTCCCCCAGGAGCATCCACCACTGACTCGTACTCAACTACTCACTCTCACAGACGCCCATGCTGCTCTTCAAGCACTTAACTAATTATGCAGTTATTGACTGTTCCTCTGAAGTAAGTATAGTCCCAGCACTAGGCAATGGGTGAATGCATAAAAATAGGAAGAGACCCAAAGAGAAGAGAAATAACATACATAAGCTAATGGCTGCGCTGGGACCAGGCCCCCTCCCCCCGGGAGCTAGACCAAAGCCCTGGAGGGGCCCGCTCACCTGCAGGTAAAGGATGTTGTCTTTGGAAATGGCTTCCATCAAGTCCTTGTGGAGGGTGGGCTCTGCCCGGACTCTGGGAGAGCCCAACTCGGCCTCTTCCCCAGGCCGCTGCCGGTAAAAGAGCACATAGGCTGTGTCCTTGGGGAAGAAGGAGGTGACGTTGCTGACAGACTCAAAGGAGGAGAAGGACACTCGAGTGTCGTTGAACAGGTACCACTGGTTCTCGGGCTCTGGCCTGTCGGCAGCTCCCAGAGCAGGAGGGGGACGGGCAGCGCCCTCGCGGGCGTAGCAGTAGTAGTGCCCGCTCTCTGAGGACACTCCGGAGTGCACCACGACACTGCACAGGTCGTAGGCCTGGCCCCGGCCGCCGGCCAGCGGCAGGCGGAGCAGCAGGGGGATGGCGACGTCGTCCAGGATCTTGCGGCGCCGCATGGTGCGCAGGTCGAAGGAGAAGCGCAGCAGCGTGAGGATGAGGTAGCGCGGCCCCTGGCTCAGCTCCACCACCTTCTCTGCGTCTTGCAGGGAGGCACAGCACTCGCAGTAGTAGCGGTTCTCCGCCGTCAGCCTTTCGGGTGACAGGAAGTAGTTGACCAGGTCCAGGACAGAGCGGGAGCCCTCAGGGCCACACGTCTGTTCCTCACAGAGGATGACAGCATCCTGGGAGGTCCCCGAGCCCAGGCCGTCCTCTTCCTTCTCCTTCTCAGCCTCCTCCTCCTCCTGGGGCGCCGCCTCCTTTTCCTTCTCCACCTTCTCCTCCTCCACTTTTTCTTTCTCCTCTTCTTCCACTCGGGTCCTTTCTTCTTCCTCCTCCTCTTCCTTTTCCACTTCTTCTTCCTTCTCTGCTCTCTCTTCCTTCCTTTCCTCCTCCCTCTCCTGCCCGCCCTGCTCCCCCGCTGCCGGGGAGTCCAGGCCTCCGCTGTCCAGGACAGTGGGGGGCGCGTCCCCTGTGATACAGAGTTTCCTTTGCCTCCGGGGACCCACCTTTGGGCTTGCGACCTGGGCTCGGGCTGCTGGTGGGAGCTCCTGGGCTCTGATGTCCTCTGCAGGGACCATCACCGAGCCCAGGCGACGGCGGCGACAGCGCTCAGGAGGAGGAAAGGCAAGAGAGAGGTCGGTGAAGGCCTCCTCGCGGGAGGAGACATTGAGGCAGCAGAGACAGCATATCCGAGTCACAATCTTGCCCCCAAACATTTTCTCCACAGAGGTTGAACTTGGACTCGGGGGCTCCTCAGGTGGGGAGGGTGAGCTGGATTGTTTGAGCTTTTGGCAGATCCTTGTCCCAGTTTTCTCCTCTTCGTGCAGCCTAGGACAGGGAGCACAGGGTCCGTGTCCATACATGCAGGTCCTCTTCCCGTGCACTCGCCTCGCTCACGCCTGTCTACCGTACGCAGTGGGCCACACGCTTAGACACCCACCGGTGCAGAAGTCTGCACGGGGATCTAACCCAGGGACGAGGTGGCATGCCAACGCCCCCATGCACGTGCCCTCCCCCACAGGCAGGCACACACACAAGGTACATGAAGACGGGCCGCGTCCCCAGGGCAGTGATGAAGATGCCTTCCACAGAGTGACCTCCTCCCAGGGGGCCCCGCTCAGTTCAGCATCTCTAAACTTCCCTCACACTCAGCCCTCACACTCACAGCACCCCCTTCTCTGAGCCTTCCACAGGGTCAAGGCAGCGCTCCCATTTCCAGGAAGACACAACGCAGCTCAGAGGTCTGGGGCTTCCTCCCCGGCACCCTCTCCGGCCCTGGCCTCCCTTACCTATCCAGCAGGTACTTCAGGTACTCTGAGCAGTCCTGCTGGGTGCCAGGGCTGAACCAGGGTGTCCAGGACGCAGAGAGGAAGTTCTCTGGGGAAATGGCAGGTCGCTAGGACAAGGTGGGCGAGAGACAGGGTCAGTTCTGCACCTGTTAGGCCTGAGGGTCTGCCTGGTACCCCCCTGCCTCACACTCCCTGGCCTCCTCACTGATGTCCTCCCCCTGCCTCATTGTCCCTGACCCACGCAGCCTCTGAGCAGGGCGTTGGGTTCACAGAGATGAACAATCCTCTAGGAATCTGCCCTTCCCTGACACACCTCATACTTTCTCTCTGCCTAAAACATCCCTCTCCCCTGTATGTTCACAACATGCTGCACTTCCCTCTGTTAAAGCACAATGAATGTCACCTGTAGGTCTGTCTTCCTCAGAGCAAGCTCTGGGCCCCCCGCAGGGCCTTGCATAACCGATGGCCAAAGGCTTTAGGTTCCTTGAGGGCACAGACCATGTTTGGTTTGTTCACTACAACCCCTGAGGGTGCCTGGGGATATGGTTGCTCAAAAGTGACAGTAAAGCCAGGTGCAGTGGCTCATGCATATAATCCCAGCACTTTGGAAGGCTGAAGCGGGAAGATCACTTGAGCCCAGGCATTTGAGACTAGCCTGGGCAACACAGCAAGACCCTGTTTCTACAAAAAATGTTTAAACTAGCCAGGTGTGGTGGTGTGTGCCTATAGTCCCAGCTGCCTGGAGAGCTGGGGCAGGAGGATCTCTTGAACCCAGGAGTTCAAGGTTACAGTGAGCTATGATCATACCACTGCACTCCAGCCTGGGTGACAGAGTAAGACCCTGTCACTAAAAAAATAATAAATTTTTTAAAGTTACAGATGAAGCAACATGCTACGGTTAGACAGTGTCACCCAAAAAGAAAAAGCAAGGGTTGGAAACTTCACCCCCAATACAACAGTGTTGAGAGGTGAGACCTGTAAGAGGTGACTAGGTCGTGAGGGCTCTGCCCTCGAGAACGCATTAATGCCATGTTGCAAGAGGAGGTTTGTTATTGTGGGAGTGCGTTCCTGACAAAGGGATGAGTTTGGTCCCCTTTCCTCTCTCTCACACCATGGGATGTGCCTTGTGCCATGTCATCATGCAGCAAGAAGGCCCCCACCAGATGCAACCCCTCGATCTCTAGCTTCCCAGCCCCCTAGAACTGTGAGAGATCAATTTTTCTTTAAAAATTACCCAGACTCCAGTATTTTGTTATAGCAGCACCAAAAACACCAAGACACAACACCTTAATTCCACAGAATGAATCATAGCACAGAATGGGGCTTCAGGGGCCCCTCCCTCCTTGGCCCAGTAGGGTCACTGAATCGGCCCCAGGGGCTGTGGCCGTGAACCTGTGCCAGCCCAGACTGGGGCTCAGCAGGCTACTCCATGCAGTGGGAGAGGATAGCCAGATGCAGGCAGGTCCTGGGGAGGGGAAGGGTGGCAGTGCAGGGGCCTGACCTCCTCTCTGCCATGTCCCCTGCTCCCCCTGCACTCACCTGGCTGTGCTCCAGGAAGGCAAAGAGCCACTGCAGCTTGGTCATCAAGGGCTGTGAGTTGTTCTCAGTCAAACGGAGGACGCAGTGTCTGAAGCTTCAAGACAAAGCAGGAGCACCCAGGGTAAGCCACGAGCACCCAGGGAACCTCTATTCACCCATAGTGCAGGCAACCCAGAGCCACCTGGCCAGAGGCAGAACAGACAGATATGTCTAGCTCAAGCTGAGGCCAGAGGCTGGGAAGGAAGAGCTGGTAAACAACTCAGCCTGGAGTGTCTGAAGTCAGGAACACAGCAATGCCATGTTTTGGACAATGAAGGGTACAACAAGGTAACCCGTTTAGTCCCTTCCAGCTCTGATGCTCTGTAACTCCAGGACTGAAAGATTCAAATGTCCTAAGGTCCTGTGGTCCCAGGGTTGTAAGGCTTGGACTCTCTTACATGCTGCAGAGTCTGTGGCATCATCATCCCAGCCACAGCAGCCACTCACACCCCATTCCCTCTGCTTCCCTGGGAAAGGGTGTTCACACCCATCCACAGCAGCGAGCTTTGCCCCAACCTGGGCCCACCACTGTACTCCTACAGTCCCTGCCCCTAGAGCACCTTGAGTTATTCCCTTGCCTTCAAATGGGGCATCAGCTCCTAGTGACAGGGGTCTGATCCTGTGGGAGACAGACCCCCCCAAACATACACATTCCCTGGAACAAGCTAATTCCCAGACCCTGCTTAGCTTCTGCTCTCACAGGCAGCTCTGGGCAGACCAGGCGTGCATTTCTCCACACAGCCCACCGCCCAGGACAGCACCACTCAAAGTGTGATCCACTTGGCTGGCCCAAGACAAGGTAAGTTCAGAAACTGAGTGGGCATTTAGAAACTGGCATAGCATTTCAGCATTACCACAGCCACAGAAGCACACGATCATTTTTCTAGTAAGTCATTTTCTTGTTATTTTATAAAAGTAATAGGCTGCAGCAGACTGCAAGTTAGAAAACCAAACCATTCCTTCACCAGGCATTTTGAGAAGAACAAGCAGCAGCACCTTAGGAAGTCTTGGGGATCAGCTCCAGCCTCCTCCTACTGAACCTGAGGCTCAGAGAGAAGAAACCCCACTGTAAGCCATGACCAGAGGTCAGACTATAAGCCAGAATCAAAGCTTATTTTCACTGAATCAAAGCTGAAACTTTGACTTTTAAGCAACCACACCATGAGGTAGATCAGTAGCAACAGACAGGGAAGACCGTGTTTGTTCCATTTTAAAGAAGATGTCCACTACCAGGTTGGGTAGGGGTTCTACTGTGGAAGACACAGTCCACTCCCATGGACTCCCGGAGAAAAGTCAGTGATGTCAACTAACCCAGAAACAAAACCCTCTGCCCCTGCGGCCCAGCCCTGATCTTACATTCCCACCCAGTCCTGACCTACTCCTGTGGCAAAGGCCTGAGGCCCTCTGTACCCACAGGCCTCCAAGGAATCAGGCCAGCTACACGCAAAGCACAGCCCACTCTCTCCGCCCTCCATCCCGGCACCTCTCCACCTTTCACCAGGGAGCCCAAGGGAGAGACGCAAGGACCGACAGGGAATTCGAAAGCAGCACCTACTCAGAAGCCATGAACAAGGCCTGAAGGATGCTGTTCACGTAGCACGTGTTTCCCAGATTGATTAAACCAATCTTGCCCGTGTCTGACTTGGCCATGAGCCGGGGGTAGAAGCCAGCCAGCTCGCTCTTCTGTGAGGTCCAGGCATCCTGCCCCAGCAGCTGCTTGATGCGGTCCTCGTTGGGAACATGGAGGTCCTGAGGGGGGAACGCAGAGGCAGGACGATGGGCACCAGGGTCAGCTCGAAAAACAGCAGCTCCCCTGGGAGGCATCTTGGGCTGCAGTCAACCCCCCAGCCTCCCAAGCACACTGCCCCACATGTGCTCGAGAGATGCTTACAAGCTCGCTCCAGCTTCTCATCGTGGTATGTGGGACTTCTCCATGACCCTTTGGGTCACAACTGCCTTAAGATGATATAATCCCCATTTCACAGATGAAAAAATTAAAATTCAAATAGAGAAAGGAATTGTCCAGGGTCATAGAGGCAGTAAGCGAAGAATCTGTATGTTCTTAGAAGAGCCCAGGCTATGACAGACTCTAAGCAGTGACAGCCCTGGCCCACTGGCCCAATCCAGTGGTGTCAAGATGTCAACACTAGCCCTGACCCTGGCCCACCCAAGCAGTCTGCCCGTGGACAGCGAGCCTCTCTGACTCCGTGAGTGAACCTCCTTGGGCCTCAGTTTCCTTATCTGTCCAGTGAGGATACTCCTACCCTATGTCGGTTTAGCATTCTATATGTTCCTGTTTTCACCTTCTACTTCTAGATTTGCAGAATCATCTTTCAGGGGAATTAGTCAGCCCCCTGGAACGTGATCCTACAGGCAGGATGGCAGGAAGATGCTGGGGGTCTGAGGTACAGGTCCTTGGACACTAGCATGCTTCCCCACTCATTAGCCTCTGTCACATTAGACAGCTGCACCTAGAAGGGTATTACCAAGCAATAGTTCTAGGAATGATATATTTTAAAGAGAAACATCTAGACCCAATGCAGTGTTACTTAACAGATTTAAGCAACATTCATAACAGTTCTTTAGCCCTCTTATTTCCAGATCCTGACCACAATGCCCTAGAGGTTTGTCCAAGGCTCCACAGGGCTTCACACCAGCTTAGCACCCAAAGCCCAACTCCCAGCGCGCCCTACGGCTACTATGGAAGGTCTTTTAACACTTTTGCTTACTCATTTTCCAGGATCATTTATCAGATTCATCAGTCACCTCTCACAAGTGATAAAAACAAACCAAGGAGGTGCCCAGGGGGAGATACGATGATACAGGCTCAGTATCTTAGTCCCTTCCCTTTCCTTCCTGTTACGCCCCATCTAATCACCCCACACACACACCATGAACAAATAAGGACAAAAAGGCAGACAGACAGAGCCCCCCACACCCAGCACGCACACACAGAAAAGATGCAAAAATATCCACCCTAGAAAAAAAACATCAAATGCTTCTTTTCCCAAAGAAGGTAATTTTGTATTCTCAGGAAAATAAAATCTGCCAAGTAACTCTCAAGCTCCCAATGTTGTTGAAAATTTACATATGACGGCTCCCTTAGCATGTACCACAGCTCCCAGAGAAACAGCCATAACCTGATACATCTGCCCAAGTCACAGAACTTTCCAGAACTTATTTACAAAGGCACATGTATACAAAAGGATGTACTCATAGAACACATGTGAGAGAATTTTATAAATAAAACCCTAGTTGCTGCCTTGCCTCTCCAACTGCCTTGTACCAAGGAGTAGTCAAAGCCACAGGGCAAATGTGGCACATCTTCCTGCAGCTATATTCTTTAAAAACATTCAGTGAAGAAAAAACTATACACAAATGTTTACAGTTATGAAGTATATACTTGAGTCTTCAAAATAAAATGCGATTGTAGAGAAACTCTGAGCTCACATCAGGCTGCTCTGGGTAAGGGCCTGCCTCTGACGTCAAGCACTGCGCACGGAACGTTTGGGAAGCCCAGATCTCCCGGGTTAAGCAGTGACTCGGCCTGGGTTTCAGGCACTGCACTCTGATCTTGCCCATCCACCTTCCACCGACACGTTATCACCGAACTGACGTCTCACATCTGTGCCTTTCCCCCTGACTCAGCTGGAGGATCCTGCTCTTGCCAGTTTCTACCTGTCAAGGTCTAACTTCTACATGCCCTCTCTGTGAAGCTTTCCAGGACCTTCTCAAGTGGGGTTCCCTGTGCTATGCGTACCTGTCCTATAAAGCCTAACTCCCTGCACCTGCTAGTACAGGTACCGCAGACTCGCCTCGTCCCCCTGGATCAGACCATCCATCAGCACCTAGTGTGCAAAGCCTGTGTCTCCCTCATCGCCCATGGCAGGGCCACACTCCCTCCTCTTTGTCCATACCCATAACTACTGCATTCTCCACACTGCAGTCACACTGCGACGACAGTCCATTCATTTACTCACAGACATCTACTGGGCACAGAGGACATGGTCCCTGCCCACCAGAAGCTCACAATCTAGCAGTCATGAGGTCTCAGAGCTCTTGATCTGCCTCTCTCCTGAGCCTGATAACCTTGGGCAACACACCCAACACGTGGACGTCATGTTTCCCCTGCTCACCCACCTCCAGCACAGCTCCTTCCACTCTAGATAAGCTCTAATAAAAATTCTTGCTCGTGTGAAGTTTGAAAAACTGAGAAGATCCAAGTAAACGCCGGAGGTTCTGTTTACTGTATCTACCAACTCCCATTCACGGTGGGTTGTCCCTTTGTGTGTTTTGTAATTTGGGCATCATAAATTCATTCAGTAGAACTTTATGGTTTATTTCTGTTCCTACCAGGCTAACTGGGGCATCACAGGTTTATGACTCTTTTTTTTTTTTTTGAGACAGAGTCTCACTCTTTTGCCCAGGCTAGAGTGCCGTGGCATCAGCCTAGCTCACAGCAACCTCAAACTCCTGGGCTCAAGCGATCCTCCTGCCTCAGCCTCCCGAGTAGCTGGGACTACACGCATGCGCCACCATGCCCGGCTAATTTTTTCTATATATTTTTATTTGTCTGGTTAATTTCTTTCTATTTTTTAGTAGAGACGGGGGTCTCACTCATGCTCAGGCTGGTCTCGAACTCCTGACCTCAAGTGATCCTCCTGCCTCGGCCTCCCAGAATGCTAGGATTACAAGCGTGAGTCACCGCACCTGGCCTATGACTCCTTTTAATGTTAGTTCTGAGCTTGGGGGGTGTCTCACAACCCCAGAGATGATATGAATTTGAACCCCTCAACCCACATGCGAGCAGGCTTCTGATTACATTTTCCCCCAATCCAGGGCCCAGACCAAGCCAGAAAAGTTACCTTGATGTCTATTTGAGACCATGTATATAATTGTTCAAGATCACTCTTTTGCTAACAGTAAATCCTTTCTTGGGTCCTGGCTTTCAGTGGGCTTCTTGGTGCCAACTCCCTATTGGGGACAGGCCCTAAGCCTCACCTCCTGTCCCCACCAGCTCAAGCACCTTGGTGACTGAAGTTGGCCATGTCACCCACCCCCCTGCCAGACCCCAGGGAAGAGACCATCCTTTCTCACTTACTGTTCTGGAATTCAGGTCTCTCTTTGGCCCTGGGGATTCCCCGATACTTTCTTGGCAAGCTCAGCTGTGAACTTAAGTTGATGTTATATTTTAACAAGCATCTCTAGATGTTTTGTAGTGAGATACTTTTCAGGTTATCTAGTCTGCTGTGCTGCAGAAGTGACAGTCTAGACATCTTCACCCCCGCTCGGACCTGCATTCTGTCATCAAGCACTGGGGCAGGGCTTGGCATCCAGGGCCGGGGCTGTCTCTCCGTGACTTGGCACCCACATCCCCAAACCTTTTACAAATCTCTTTCCTCACATGTGAGATTGAAATAACAATACCTGCTTCATAGGTTTCTCGTGAGCATCAGAAGACAAAAATATATGAGAAAACAGTGACAAGCGCAACGCTATGTACAGCTGTCACTGTCAGACCCTAGCAACCTGTCAAGCCCAGCTTAGAAACCCTTTCATCTTTGAAGCCTCCTTCTCTAACGCGATCTTTCCCTGCTCTGGCTCCTCACTGCTCTCCGGCCAACCCTCACAGATGTTTTCACAGCGGCTTAGCCCAGAGTTTCTCGTACACAGGCCTGTCACTCCCACTCGGCTTCCTGCTCCTCAGTGGAGGAGACTCCGTCGACTTCCTGCCTGTGTGCCCAGTTCCCAGCCCAGCCTTAGCACAGAGTAGGGCACCAGTAAGGTCACATAAACAAGCGTAGATGATCCCTGCTCTGGAGTGCTCAGTCTGCTCAGGGAGACAGACACCGACAGTGACGACATGTGACACAGGGCTGCACCAGGGCTGTGGGCACTCAGAGAGTCCTGACCCAGCCTGGAGTGGGGCTGGGGGAGACCGAGAGTTATCAGGGAAGGCTTCCTGAGGGAGGCAACACTTGAGCAGAGCCTTAAAGGACAAGTAGGAACAATCGAGGAAGAACAAGAGTTTACACAGTTAGAGAGAACAGCATATGCAAAGGCTCAGAGCAGTCACGAGCAAGGATGACCCATCTGGGGAACGGTGGGCGGAACAGTGGGCAGCTCGGTATGCGTGAAGCACATGATGGACTGGGGAGGTGGCAGGAGCCAGCCAGGGACCAAATGATGGGGGTGCTGCCACCAAGCCACGGTATGGCCTTGAGGAAGGCCCAAACTGGCATCTTTGTCAGAGTGGGGTGAAGGACAAGTAGGGGACTGCCACTCACCTTGATGGCCTCCATGACAGGCTCATACAGGTCCGGGAAGCCCGGGAACCGGAACACCATGCAGTGGACCAGCTCTGCCAGCTGCTCCAGGCAGCTGGTCCCCGAGTTCGAGTCCTCCTTGAGCAGAGAGGCCACCATGGGGGGGATGTGAGGGAGGAGCTGTGGGAACAGAGCTGGGTTAGGCTCGGCCCCAGCTGACCCACCTGAGACACGGGACTGGGGTCGCTGCTGGAAGCACCCGGAGCTCTTTGGGGCAGGGAGGGTTGCCCACCTGACCACTGTCCCCTTAACTCAGATGCGGCTCTGAGCTCTGCAGGCAGGTGACTCCTTTCACCAGACACGTGAACTAAGCCACCCTGCCACCCTGCTTCAGTTTTGTCATCTGCAAAACAGGATAAATAATACCCTCCTCACAGCTGAGGCGAGGCCTGAGCCCAAGCCCCCGCTGTTTCGCCTCAGCCAGTGGACCTGCCCTGGGGGCCCGAAGACCTGAGCGCCCAGCCAGGGGTGACAGCCAGCGGGGTAGGCCCTGACAGAGCAGGCGCGGCAGCCTCTAGGGGCAAACATCATCATTCTTCCAGCAAAATCGCCATGTCAAGCACTTCATCCTTCCAAACACTTTGTGCAGCAGCAGTTATTTCCCCCTTTTTATAGATGAAGAAGCTGAGGTCAGAGTGGTTACACAGCCTGCCCGGGGGTTCGTGCTGGGTCATGAGGAAAGCTGGTGTCCGAAGCAAGTCTGTCTGACCGAAGCCTGGTTCTTTCCCCTGTGTATGGAGTTTTACCCGTCCAACCCAGAGGTGCTACACCATGACATGGTAATAGAGTCAGGCCACAGGAACCGGGAGCAGGACAGAAGGAAACAAGTATGAGTCAAGCCCCTGGTTATGTGGCAGGCTCCTGACAGACACCACTTCATCTAATCCCCTCCAACCATCCTAGGAGTTTACCCCCATTCCAGGCTCTGCAGCTAAGTGCCTAAGTGCCCAGCCTAGGCCAATACATCTGGCAAACAGCAGAGCTGGGACTCACCCCAAGTACCCCAATCCCTGGCTGTGAGCTCCTCCCACTGCGACAAGTTGGCAAGCGTGATATTTCACTGCCCTGACCAGGAACCACCAGAATCAGGGGCCCCATCTGCACATCCCAGGGACGGGCAGGGTGAGGAGGGCAGCCCCCAGGGCCTCAGGCTGTCCTTCCCAAGGGAGGGCTCCAAGGACAGCAAAATGGGCCCTGAGCTAGAGGCCAGGCCACCTGGTACTACGGCAGGGTGTAGGAAGGACACTGGGTTAGGAGTCAGGCCAACTCGGTGTGAATTTTCACTGTATCACTCGCCAGCTGTGTGTCCAGACTAAGTGACTTAACTCCCTAAACTTCAGTTTCTTCATCTGAAAAATGGAGAACATGACAGAACCTCTGTCC
This sequence comes from Lemur catta, assembly GCF_020740605.2. Lineage (NCBI taxonomy): Eukaryota > Metazoa > Chordata > Mammalia > Primates > Lemuridae > Lemur > Lemur catta. Next base: position 55,005,532 of record NC_059134.1, read on the forward strand.
CAAGCTGTTGCAGGGGTTAAGTGAACAAACATACATGTTGTCCTTAGCACTGTGCCTAGCACACAGCTGGCCCCAAGGAACATTAGGCGTCTCTATCACTATACTATATGCCCTGAAGGAGGCCACACAAATTCTCTGGCCCCAGTTTCTTATCTGTGCAGAGAGGTCTCAGGCCTCTTCCAGTCCTAAAACAACAAGGCTTCAAGGTCATGGGCCTCAAGCCCCAACCCTTTTTCTCCCCAGAGACAGCACATCTGGCCTGCCAGGCCTCCTGTCCTTGGGGCGGCAGGCAGGGGCCCTTACCAGGTGGAAGGCCTCATGGGAGTGCTGGAAAGTCAGGAGCATGTACTTGAGGACAGACAAGGCAGCTCCCCGGACAATTGGGTACAGCAGCTTGGAGAAGACCTGAAAGAGAGTCCCTGGTCAGGAGTCCCGCAGGCCTGGCTGCCTGAGGCCAGGTGCAGTCTCAGGCCTGAGAGGGGGTCAGGGACACGCTAGAGCTGAAGCAGCAAAGCCACCCAGGAGCAAGAACACGGAGGAGGCTCACAGACATGGGTGGAAGACAGATATCTGATGGATGGATGGACAGACGGAAAGTGACAAAGATGCACATGCTTGAATGAGCAGTCAGAGCAATGAATGGGGGCATCTGAGGCCCAGAGAGGGGCTGTGAATTAGCCCAGTTTGCACAGTGAGCTTGGGCAGGAGGCCCGGTGCTCTGCCTCCCAGACCTGCACCACCCCAGCAAGAGACTGTTAGGAAAGGCTGTAACCCCAGGCTGGAACAGGGGCACCCACCTTCTCAATTTTGGCAAGTGAAACCTCGATCAAGATGCTGAACTTCTTAACGGCAGCCAGGCCCTTCAGCAGTGCAATGATCCACTTGTCAATGTTCTTCCCAAGGGGCCAGGAAACCCAATCGATCATCCTGGTGAGGAAAATGACAGTGACACAGGGACAAGGGAGGCCCAAGTGCCTGGCTGAGGGCAGCCAGAATGTCCCGAGTTCCCACATTGACTCACACCTGCACAGGACAGCCCCGAATCTTGTGGGATGAACAAGACACCTCTAGGAAATGCGAATGAGCCCAGCACAGACGGCTGCCAGAGACTGAGGCTCACAGCCCGCCAGGAAGGAAGCCCGGCCCTCAGCACCCCAAACCTCACCCCTCCACACTGGGCTGCAGTGGCAGAACAAGGCTTTCAGCTGCCTCTGCCTGGAAGTGCACTGTCCCTAGACCAGAAGCTCTGGCGCTAGCAAGCCCTTGCTGTGTGATCCGGAGCAAGCCACTTGCCCTGAGCCTCAGTTTCCTCCTCTGTAAAATGGGGACAATCGCTCCCTCACAGGGTTCTTATACAGATTTAAAAAGGTAATAGCTGACACTTAGGGAGTATCCCCCCTGCACCAAGCACCGTTCTATCGGCTTCACATGTACTGACTCCTCTGATCCCCACCGCACACTGCCCAAGCCGACTGAGCATGCAGCTGCCACATAGCAGGTGCTCAGGAAAACATAGTTATTATGAATTTTATGCTCATACTATGCTATAAAGAACAGTGACAGAACAAATAACAACAACACTAACTTCCATGGCACTGTTCTAGGCACTTTATATGTATCATCTCATTTTATCCAATTTAATCCTCACAACCCTACATGATGGGTTCAATTATATTCCACTTTATAGTTGAGGAAATTGAAGCATTGAGAGGTTGAGTAACTTGTCCAAAGTCACACAGGCAAGAAGTGGTAGAGGCAGGATTTGACCTCAGGCAACTTACCTTTAGAGCCCACACTCTTACCCACTAAAGGCAAGGAATCCAGGAAGGCCCTACGCAGACGGTGGAGCTGCACACGGGTTGGAAAGAGTGGCAGAGGGAGGCATGCCAGGTGGACGGGGTCTGCATAGGCAAAGGCCTGCAGGGAGGAGGGGAGGCGGCATGATCTGGGATCACCAGACGGGCAGGTGCGGCTAGAGCACAGGTGTGATGACGTTCAGATGAGGTGGGATGGGCAAGGGCTCTGGGAGCTGAAAAGCACCCAAACTCTGCTTACTGAAGTTGCCAGACTCACAGAGCACATCATAGAGCCCTCTTGCCTTCTCATCCGACCCCATGGAAGCCTAACGACTTCTCATACCACCACCCACCTCTGCTTTTAGAGGGGGAAGTTGAGGCTGAGAGTTCACTGGCATGTCCAGGGACACAGAGCTGGTACCTAGCCTGATAGCATCGCCAGGGCAGGCCTCTCTGTGGCCCCCACATCCAGCCCAGGCCCAGAGCAGAGCTCAGGAAAGGATGGACGACTGCCTGGGCCCTCTGACACTAAATCTAGTGCCCACGCCGTGGAAGGGGCTTCTGGGAGAAAAGAGGAAGGGGCCCTCAGCACCCCACCTGCTAATGGCCGTCAGCATCTGGGAGTCCGTCACACTGTCATCGTTGCTGAGGTTCCGGACGACACCGTCCATGAGTTCCAGTGGGAGGTGCTGGACCACACTGGCCAGGGCGCTAGACGGCGGCTCCTCCTCTGCAACAGGGGGCTGGGCTGAGCTTGGCGGGGCACGCGGGCCCCTCCCCTCCCTCACCACCCCACGCCCCTGTGCTGCCAAGGAACTAGGCTGGGCCTCTGCAAGGAGCACAGCAGGGCCACCTCCTCTCCTGTAGCACCACAGCCTCTGATTCCATGTTAACTCATTCACGCAATAAACCTTCACTAGTACCGCTGCGGGCTCAGTCCTGCGCTTGGCACAAAGATGCAGCACTGACCTCCACCTGTGGGCGTTCGGGCCAGAACTTTAGAAGGGGCAATGCTGGAGCTACCCAGAAAACGTAGGAGGGGTCTGTGCACTGTGGGGGAGGGGACACTCCAGGTGGACCCACATAGACCGGGGTCTAGCTGGGAAAGCACATTTAGTTATCAAAATTTGTCATCCACTCGTAATAAGGACCCAAGTCCTTATACACACGGCCCGGGTTCTCCACCCTGCCAAGTGCATTCCCTTTCTTTTCCCTGTTCAACCCCTATGGTCAGGGAAGGCACAGATCCTACGTCAGCCATTTCCTCTATAGTCCAAGTTCCACCGTTTCCAACGGAGGGTCAAGATTTTACGTTTCAGGGTTAACACCTGCAGGCTCCATAGGCCTCCAGACCTTCACCTGTGCCCGCCCAGAGAACGTCGGCCCTGCTGCCAGGTGCCACCAATCTCTCAAGCCCTGGCTCAAAAATGACTTCTATCAAATCCACTGCCCCCCCCCACCCCGGTCTTCCCTCTGGCCAGATGGCTACTGTCCTTCTCCCACCCAGGCAATGCGCTCCTCCGCGCGTTTCCAGCGCCACCAGGGAGAGGCCCCGCAGTAGACAGGTCTGCTAACTCAAAGGAGGAACACTGCAGTCCCCCCGTGCATTGGCCTCTTGCCCACACCCGCCACCCCACTGGGCGGGCACTCGCACGCAGAGAATCCTCACGTACAGCCACCTGCCCAGGAGACCCTCCAGGCCCTTGGCGTTCCCGTGCTCGCGCCCCAGCCCCACGAGCCCACGCACCTGTGCACGAGATGACCGCAAACAGCTCTTTGAGGCAGGGCAGGATGGCGGCGGGCTGCGCGCGCCACAGCTGCGCCAGGAGCCCGCTCACCTGCTGGGCCTGCTCCAGGAACTCCACGGCGCCCTCCTCGCCCTCGGCGGGGCAGCGGAAGCGACCGAGGCAGCGCACCAGCTGCTGGCAGAAGAGCAGGCGGTGCGGGCCGTCGGGCACACAGCGCGGGTGCCGCGCCAGCAGCCGAGCCACCTGCGCGCAGGCCGCGGGCCCCGGGCGCTCGCACACGGTGCGCAGCACCTCGCGCCGCAGCAGCGCGAACACCTCGTCGGCCGCGGTCCCCTCGGGCAGCAGCTGCAGGCCCAGCTGCACGCAGGCCAGCGCGCGGGCGCCCGGGGGCCCGGCCCCGCCCTGCAGCAGGCGCAGCACGCGGCGCGCGCTGAAGAACTCGGCGAAGACGTCGGGGTGGTGGCGGCCCGCCACGTGCAGCAGCTGGCAGCCCACGCGGCGCGGCAGCTCGTCGGCGCCGCCCACGTAGAGCCGCGCGCCCAGCGCCAGCAGCGCCAGGCACTGCTCCCGCTCCAGCGGCTGCCGCGCCGCCTCCAGCACGCGCCGCACCAGCCCTTGCTTCACGCTGGCCGGGTACGACGACGTCACCACCGCCTCCAAGATCTTGTCCATGGCGCCCGCTGCGGGGACAGGGGCTGCGGTCATACTCTGCCCGGCGGCCGTGTGGCTGAGCCGCCCGGGTAGTTCCCTGAGTGCTGACACTTCGGGCGAGCAACTCAACCGTTCTGGGCCTCAGTTCTGCTACCTGCCAAACGGAGCAAGGACGCCCACCCCGCTGGGAGGCAGCCTGATGAAGTAAAGCACGACAGCTGGCACATAGTTGTAGCTACTGCCACTAATTAATGGCACAAAGGCTACGTGAGCCTCCCCCACCCTCACCCCTATGCTTCTCTCCCCAGGCCTCCCTGGTGACCTCACCCACTCTTGGAGCAGGCAGGAGCTGGGTCTAGAAACTGCCGTCCAGAGACTTAGCCAAGTCACATCCATGGGAGAGAGGAGATGAGGCACACACAGAAAACTCACACATCCGGGGAGGACGGGCGCGAGGCCCCCAGGGGCAGCCAACAGGGCTTCCCGTGATCCCTGGCACACTTTACTCTGCTCCCACTCCTGGCCTTTCCCAAATGACCCGCACCTTTGCAGGACTCCACTTCATTGTGTGCGCGGTGCCTTCTGCCTGACGCATCCATCTGGCGAGAGCCCCGACCACCACACTCTGACTCCACCAGGCAAACTCCTATTTTCCCTCAAAGCCCTTAAGTACCTGTTCTCACTGAGAACACGCCTCGTGCTCCAGGCCCCAACCCATCTACCCTCAATTGCAACAACTACCTGCAGCTCTTCCTCCGATACAGCCAGGATGACTGAGTGCTGGGTAGGTATGGGGTCCCGGTCCCCTCTCTGTGCCTAGCCCTGCACACGTAGGGCCCCGCCTTCGACTCCAGCTTCAGCCCACAGTGCCCCTTGCTCTCTGTTAAGTGCCCTCTGCCCTGGGCCTTTGTGTACGTACTTCCCTCCCCTTCAGACCAGGAAGCCTGGCCTGACCTCCCCACCTGGGTCCAATTGCCTAGTTAAAAAATTAGAACATCCTGTCCATCTCGTTTGTAGCATGATTACTTGATTGGGGTCAGCCTCCTCCATGATACTTTTCATCAGGGGTCCCCAACCTATGGTGAGCTGTATAATTATTTCATTATATATTACAATGTAATAATAATAGAAATAAAGTGCACAATAAATGTAATGTGCTTGAATCATCTCAAAACCATCCCCCTCCCTCCCCGTCCGTGGAAAAATTGTTTTCCATGAAAACGGTCCCTGGTGCCAAAAAGGTTGGGGACCGCTGCTCTGTATGGTTACTGAGGGTAGGAACCACATCAGGTTTTGTTCCCCACAGTATCCTCAGCGCCTTGTGCAGCACCTAGTGCACAGTGGGCATGTGCTGGATGAGCAAGTGCAGAGAAGTGTGAGCCACCTCTACCTTATAACCTTCCTTCTGCCCTTCCCCTCCACCCGGGCTGTCTCCTGGAAGCCTCTGTCCTACTCCGGCCACTTCAACCCACTTCGCCTACCGATTCTCATGCTGGCTCACATGGTGCAGCTCGCTCTCTTACACCTAACTCTCCCCTCCTAGAAGGCAGGGCCATTTCTTTGCTTCTTTGCATAATCCCAGTCTAGGCAGGGCCTGATATAGGGCTCAGGATATAGTAGGTGTTTAACTAAACTTACTGGTCCCAGTAAAAACTATTCTTGAGACCTGGAGTGGACGTGAAGACAAACCAGAAATTTCCTGGATAATAAGGCTAGAAAATTTTATTCAGAACCACAGATATTTTGGAACCCCAACTACGTGCCAGACCCCAAGTCTCAGATGCCTCTCTGTCCTAGTTCTCAGCTGTGACCAAACCCATTACTGCATGTGTTAGATGCCACCACGTGCCCATTTGTTTAAGTGTCTCTCTCTCTCTCCAGGCTGTGAGCTCCTCTAGGCTATGGCTGGCATCTCCCATGCCAAGAGTGTGTGCCCCTTAAGAGTTAATTAAAACAAAGCATCATGAAACAAACAAACAGAAAAAAAAAAAACCAAGAATGAAAACTGAAAGTTTACTGTGGTTAGAGGTGTAGCCATGGCAGAGTTCAGTGCTTCCCAAATGCTGGCCTGGCTGCCTCAGCATCTCCTGGGCATTTGTTAGAAATTCAGATGCTCAGGGCCTGCCCCAGCCTCCTGAGCTAGGAAGTGGGGGCATGGTGTGTTAGACTCTGCTTTTTTATTCTTTGAGTGAAGCTCATCTGGGACACATTCTGGTTACCATAAAGGTTATTTATGTTCTCCAAGCCTCTGTTTTTCTACCTGGCAGGGTTGCGAAGGCAAATATTAATATAAAGTCCTTAGCATGGTGCTTCACACAAGGATGTTCTTGGAAAATATCAATTTCTATTGCTTTAGAAGCAAAGTCCTCCCCCTTTAGGAACGTCTAGTTGGCTGGTAGAGACAGATAAGTCTGTAAAGAGAGCCAGTGCAAGGCACAACCCTCCTCCCGCCCTTTTTTTTTTGAGACAGTCTCACTCGATTGCCGGGAGTAGAATGCTGTGGTGTCAGCCTAGCTCACAGCAACCTCTAACTCCTAGGTTCAAGCGATCCTCCTGCCTCAGCCTCCCGAGTACTGAGTCTACAGGTGTATACCACTACGCCTGGCTAATTTTTATATTTTTAGTAGAGAAAGGGTCTCACTCTTGCTTAGGCTGGTCTCAAACTCCTGAGCTCAAGCGATCCTCCCGCCTCAGCCTCCCAGAGTGCTAGGATTACAGGCGTGAGCCATTGCGCCCAGCCACAAAGCATAATCTCAAAAGGCCTTTAAAAGTGTCTTTAAAACCCAGTTCGAGACCCGTCTCTACTAAAAACAGAAAAAATTACCAGGGTGTGGTGGTGTGTGCCTATAGTCCCAGCTACTTGGGAGGCTGAGAGGAAGCAGATCGCATGAGCCCAGGAGTTTGAGGTTGCTGTGAGCTGTGATGAGGCCACTGCATTCTACCCAGGGCAACAGAGAGAGACTGTCTCAAAGAAAAAAAAAAAAACCTGGTCTCCCTTCAGCCCTGGTTCTCTCTTTCCTAGGCAGTGCCTGTGACAAGGCAGTTGCTATGGCTGTCCTCCTTTGCAGGAACAGTCCATCCTCCCAGACCCCTGGGACAGCTTACCCCATAGGCTAGTGGATTTAATATGCTTTCCACCCAGGCTGCCAAGACATCCTGGCACTCAGGCACCTAAAGAGAAACCCTAATCAATGAGGTGCTGGCATTATGCATGAAGGAAGAGGGCATGAGGGCAGGCAGAAGTGAGCTCTGGGGCCAGGGAAGGCTTTGGAAATAGAAAGAAAATCAGACTGGGAATGAGGAGTCCCACATTCTAGGCCCAGCTCCTTGTGTGACCTTGAGTAAATTGTATCCGTGAGCCTCTTTTCTCTTCTGTAAAATGGGGATAAACGATATTAGATTGAACCACAAGAAACTGAGTAAATCAAATATTGACAATTTCATATCGTTCTACCTAATACTCAGCACATAAGATGGGCTGTGCCTGGCTGCTGGGAGCTCAGGCAGTGGGGGCTCTGATCTCCAGGGCCGGCCCTGCAGCTCTGCTCAGTCTGGCCTGGCCATGCCAGGCAAGCCCTGCCCACTTGCCCTGCTCCCACGCAGGCAGTCTGAGGACAGCTGTCACCATGGTCACCAGCAAACCCACTCAATAATATCTTGGATGCATTCATGCAGAAGGGTTTTAGAGGCTTCCACCTCACCTGACCCCATCAGGCAGGCAGGATAAGGGCTGCTAGCCCTACAGCAGGAACGGAGAAGCCAAGGCCCAGAGAGGGAGGGACGTGGCCTTGGCAGGGCAGGGTTAGAACCTGCACTGTGCCTCCCTCGGGCTGGCTGGATTATCCCACTAGGCCCCGGATGAGGAGATGGCCTGTCGATGCTGGCTCTGACCCAAGGGACAGCTGCCCCACACCAAACGCAGCAGCAAACAGCAGCCGCGTCCTCCCTCAGAAGAGCCTGCTTTAAAAGCCTAAGACACAGGTTCTCTGCTTCAGAGTTACCAGGTGACCTTGGGTGAGTCCTTGCCTGGCTCCTCAGCCTTCCCACCTGGAAAATGGGGACTGATCTGGGCCTGGCACTCACAGAGTTGAGACCAGGTATAAAAAAGATGCGGGCTGTTCTTGGACCGTCTGGCCCTGATGGGAGAAACAGACACTGTCAGGGGAAGAAGACAGGAGCCACGCACTGCTGATCCAGCTGATTCTACAAGGCTTTTCCCCCATCAGCCCTCACTGCCCGCTTAGCGTTTCCACCATCTCTCCCCAGAGCTCCAGCCCCACCCGGGATCAGCTCCCCTTGACTTCTTGCCTGGACTAGCACGGTGGCCTCCTGAGCCCCCTCCTCATTCCCTCCCTCAATCCATTCCCCCAACAGCAGCATGTGTCCTGGAGGAGCACAGAGTCCAGGCTTTGAATCTAGCCCGGCCACTGCTCCTCATGATGGCCAAGCCATGGGGGCAGGTTCAGAGGCAGGTTCGAGCCTCTGAACCCTCAAGTGGAAGATAACTTCCTGCCCATCCCTTGGCCTTTCCCAGACAGCACTTGGGTTATACCCCTCAGCCTGCTGGCATGACAGCCTGGGAGTCCCAGCAACACCCAGCAGGCCCCAGGGCACACAGTAAGCACTCGGGAAAATCACAACCCCTTCCCCAGAAGGCCCAGATCCCTTACCTGTCTGTCAGCATTTCTGCTATGCGTTGACAGACCTCTGTTGCTACACGTCACCTCAAAGCACCCAGTGTGTGTGTGTGTGTGTGTGTACCCAAGCGAGCACACACAACTCCAATGCTCAGCTCCACCACCACACCCTGAACCCCAACTCAGGCTTCTTCATCCCCCCACGGTCTGTCCATCCCATCCTACAACATCATCAGGTTAACCTTATTTCAAATTATGCTTCATCCTGCTGTGCCCCTGCTCAGAACTGTCAAGGCTCCCCAGCCTCCTGGCCCAGGATAAGATCCAAACTCCTGAGCCTGACATCCAAGCCTGTTCTGTGACACTCAGCTAACATATGGCAGGGGTGGAGATGAACTCAACCAACACTGTTTGGTGGGGACACGACCGGAACTTGGGCAGTGAGCTTTTTCCCGATTGCCACTTGGTGTAACGACCTCTCTGCTGGGAAAGGGCTTCTCCCTCTTCTCTCCTGGCAAATCCTGACTCATCATTCAATGCCCAGCTCACATGCCCCCTCCTCTGGGTAAGCCTTTCCTTATCCCTCCACAATTCCAGTCTGAGCTCTGGCCTCCAAGGCCCTCTTAGCTACTCTCATCCCTCTGCAGTGTAACTGGACTCCATGTCTCTGTCTCCCACCAGGCTAGCACCTCCCTTGGTAGGAAGTAGGTCCAATCTCCCTTTGTGCCCAGTGCCCAGTACGGGACCAAGCACAGAGGTATCCATGAAGGTGTGCCAAGTGACTGAGGAGAGACATGTGACAGCCAGATGAGATAAAAACCAAGGATGTGACCAGAAAAGCACCTTCCTAACCTTTGGTTCAGTCACTGCTCCCTCCTCTGCCCAGGCCTGGTCTTGCATATCCATAACCCAGAGAATCTTAAACAGCAGCCAAGAAAGTCCCTGCAGAGGCCGCTGGACTGGACAGCGTGAGGCTTTAGCCATTCTAGAAAATGATTTCAACAACCAGAGCACAAGAAAAAGCAAAAACAAAACAAAAAAATCTGTTCCTGGTTAGCCCTCACGTCAAAAGCTCACAGAATCTTCTAGGAGTTGGAGAGAGGCCTTCAAGAAGGTCTCTCTCTACCTCTCCCTACCCCAGGGCCGGGCGGCCCCTCCCAGCCCCTGCTCATCACCTAAGAGTTGAGGAGCTCATTCCCTCTCCTCTGGGACACCCCCCAGCCTCCCTCCTTTGACTCCTCTAGGTGCCAGAGCTGCTGCGGGGTACCAGGCTGCCCCCCCTCCCCAGAGATGAGTGACCCCATCTCTGGCCCCTTAGGTCCCTAGGTAGCAGCATTTCTCTCTGTATTTTTTTAACTGAACTTCTGCACAAGGCAGCCCTGGGAAGGAGCCCTTCACCCTACACTGGGAGGCCCTTGTCTGGGCCACCAATCTGTCCACTGGAAAGGAAAAAAAAAAGATTTTACTGGTAAAAAGCAACTGCTCTTCTACTGAAGGAGAATGAAGAGATAGAGGGGAAGAAGGCAGAGCAGCTATTCCCTCCTCAGGAACCCACAACACTCACCCATCCCTACAGGGGCCACCCCTCACAAAGCTCTGATGGCCGCGCCCCCACCCCCACACCTGGCTTTCTGGAAGGGAGGGCACCAAGCTGACACATTGGGGTCTCCAGTTTGCAGGGGCCGTTATAGGTGGAGCATTCCAGGGCTGAGGATGCTGAGAATAGCAGAAGCCCATTCCAAGCAGTGGTGGCCTCTGGGTCTCCCAGTTTGTGCCTCACCTCGGCCCCCTTCCTGCCTCCAGTTACACTAGTGCACCCGCGTCCAGTCCACTCTGGGTCTGGGGTCCCTCACGAAACGCCAACAAGCTTCATGGTACTGGGCGCCGGCAACCTCAGCCCTGAGGAGGGCGGGAACAGAATCACCCCAACACACAATTGATGAAGAAGACGGCTGAGGCCCAGAGAGGGGTAGCTACTCGCCCAAGGTCACACAGCGAGGCCCAGGATGCACCCAGACCTCCTGATTCCCAGCCCTGGGCTCACGAGTCTGGGGTTCTCGAAACGCCAGGGTGCAAGGCCCCCTACCCCAGCCCCAGCACACCGCTCCCAGCCCTCTTACCTCCTGGACCCCAGTGGGCCCTGACTCAGAGCCGGCTCCTGGGCGGGGCGCTCAGGCCCGGCAGGACTAGGCTGGGCCGGGCTAGGTCAGGGCGGGTCCTCTGCTCCCCCCAGGTTGGGGACGCCCTCCGCCTGGTCCCAGATGGGAGGGATGCTGCTTCCACTGCAAAGTCCAATCTTCTCACCCCGCTCTGCATAAGCCTGTATGTACCCAGAGAACCAAACTGTGCGACGCGGCCGCGGGGCTGCGGGACGAAGCGGGGGAGGGGCGAGGTGCGGGAAACGGGGCGGAGCCGGAGCGGGGGCCACCCCGGCAGCCGCCACTCGGACCGCGTCCCCTTTAAGGCCAGCCGGCCTGAGCGCCGGCAGGGGCGGGGCGGGGCGCCGGGCGGCTCGCCGCAGTGCCTCCTGGGAGATGGAGTTTGAGCTCCGGGCGCCGAGCCGCAAAGGGCCTAGGGAGAACTACAAGTCCCGCGGCGCCGCGCGCGGGCCGCGGGCCGCCACGCCCCTGGGCCGGACTCCGGCCCTCCGCCCGCCTCGCACAGCTGCGCTGGCCGCCCGCGGAGGGGAGGCTGCAGAGCGAGGGCAGGAGGTGGGTGCGGCGCGGCCGGGGGCGCGGGGATCGGGGACTACCGGTGATGGGATGCGGGCCCATCTGGGCACCTGTCCTAGCAGGAAAGGTCATCTACCCAGCCTTGCCGTTCTCATCTGTGAAGTGGGGTTGGCAACCCCTGCGGGGGAGGGGACCCGTTTCGGGGAGAGAAGAGCCAGAGGGGGCAGACCTATAAGAGGGAGGCGGAGCTGGTGGGAGGAGCCAGGGGGGAAATGGTGATGGAAAAGCCCGGATAATGAGGGTCGGGGGGCTGTGGGAGGAGTCTTTGGTGGGTGGGGCAAGGAGGGTCAGAGTCTCAGGTTAGAAGCGGGACACCGGTCAGGTCCCAGAGAGGGCTCAAGGGCTGGGCAGTGGGTGCCGAAAAGCCAAGGAGGCAAGCCTGGGTTGAATTGGGTGAAGGGGCCGAAAAGCATTGGGGAAGGAAGGGCGGAGGCACAAAGATGAAAGGGACCCCTCCCAGCTCTGGAGAGCCTTGGGTGGGCGGCGCTGTGGCGGTGTGGGCAGGGGCTGCCCGAGTGGGCGAGGGCCTGTGGATGCACAGAACACTTTTCCATTCCTTGTGACTAGAAATAAAGAGCCCATCCCTTGAGCTCAGTGCGTCACATATGTGATCTCATTCAACTTTCACGCCCTGTAAAGGCGTCACCATATATGTTTACAGGTGAGGAACATGAGACTCAGAAAAGTGAAGTGACTTGCCCAAAACGACTCAGGACCCCTTGCTTCAAAGACTTTCCTTTTTCCCCCCACACTGCACTCAAGGGAGACAGAGGTTTAGTGTGGAGTGGGTGGCAGGGAAGGAACCAAAGTTTTGATGCCCTGCCCTTTGCAGGATGTCTGACAGGACTAGTTCCCCCAACCCTCCCAAATGCCAACCTACAAGGCAACCTTCTTGTGGTATTGTGAGGATGGATTTGAAAGCCCATGTTTATAAATTATCATTCTTGGGAGGAATAATTGGAAGAAAGTCCGAAGACAGTCGGAAGAAAGTAGGTGAAGTGGGGTGCTTGTGCCTGAGGAAAACCACAAGATGAAGCATGAGAGTGAGCTGAGAGGGTGAAAGAAAACTCTGGAAGAGGATGGGGGATGGTGGTGGTTGTTGGGGGTTCCACCAGGTGAAAGAATACATTGCTGTGCAAGGAGGGAGGTCATGCCAGGTCCAGTGCTGTCCTTCCTCCAGCTCACCTTTCCTCTTTTGCCCCAGTGGGCAGCTCTGTCCAGGGCCCCTGTGTGTCAGCTGAGTGTAGGAAGCAACTTTTCTCTCCTACTATGTGGATGTGGTGGTAATGGAGCCGCCTGTGGGCTTCTTGGAGATATGGACTGAGCAAGACAGGGTTAAAGATACAGCAGTTGGGTGTGGGGAGGTCAGGAAGGGGAGGGGAAGGGCAGTACCTCTACATAGTCCCCTGGACTGTGAGCCAAAGATCCCTTATCCTGGTGGGCTGATGTAGGTGGGGAAGTCTCCAGTTTATTGGAAGACAACCTTATTCATGCTGAGCATCGTCTTCTTGAAATTTACCCAGCCATGCTCTGTCCATTCCCCTGCACCGTGGAAACTCTCCTTGCATTTACTTCCAGGTGATCACATGGGTCTTGCCCCAAGCCTTAGATTCCAAACTGAAAATTCAAGAGAGCATTTCAAAATAAAAAGTTTTTAAAATCCAGAAGAGGGTGATAAATTTTCCTATTTGTAGATAGATGACAGTCAGTCTGGGGTGGGGAAAATGGATCTGTCTAAACAAGGGAAGAAATTTTTTCCTCTCCCCCTATTCTGCCTGCTTCTGTGGATATAGAGGGAGGCAATCCCAGCCCCAACAGAGGGGCCAGGCACCCATCTACATAAGTAAAGTTGGCTGGGGTAAGCAGTGAGCATAAAATGCTCTGGAAATACACAGAAGGAAGGAAGGAATTCCAGCTGAGGAGCCTGGGAAATGAATGGGATTTTCCTTTTCAATCTAGGCAGAGGGGATGGCAGATGCCAAATTGCAGAGGTAGGAAAGGACCTGGCATGGTTGGTCTATTAAGTAGGGATATAATAGTATCTACTTCATCTGTGAGATTAAAAGAGATTAACATGCCTAAAGAGCCTGGCACAGTAGTAACTGCTCAATAAATGTTAGCCATTATTATTACTGTTGTAGTGGTGGTTATTGTTAGGGTCATGATCATCTGCCCAGGAGTTGGCCTAGGGCAGTACAGCTGGTGAGTGGCAGAGCATGATTCGATACAGGCTCAGGTAACACCAAACACCATGCACTCACTGTCCTCTACCCCACACAGCCTCTCTCATTCCTTCTGCCCATCTGCAACATTTCCGAGGCCCAGAAGTGGCCCCTATTTATGAACATTCTCAGTGAGCCACGATGAGAGTTTCTTTCCTGCTGTGGTAGCAGAGACTCTGGGTTTGGGATGAGGCAGGAAAAACAAGGCCTGAACAACCATCATCTCCCAGCCTGGATCTCAGCACAGAACACAAGCAGGCCCAGTGGTGTGGTTTCTCTGGGTGATGGGTGGGTCTGTCTATAGAGACCACCCAGCTTTAAATTCTAACTCCTTCACCAATTCTGTGAGCCATTTTTGCTTAGCCCTGGTTGGCATCCTAACCCTCCAAAACTCAGTTGGAGAAGAAAATTATGAGCTTTCAGTGGCTTCTTAATAGCAGTAATAAATCTGTAATTTATTGAGTCTGGCTATTTATTGGGGTCTGGCATTCTGATTGGAACTTTACATCTATGGCCCTATGTGAGGGAAGTGTTCTTTTCTTCTCCCTTCTTTTCAAAATACAAATGTTTACAAATTTTCAAGCCTACAGGAAAGTTTAAAGTAGCCCTTCACCTAGATGCATCAACTCACACTTTGTCAATTTTGCTTTACACACACACACACACACACACACACACACACACGTGTGCACGTGCACACACATGCTTTTCTTTTTTTGGCCAAAGTATTTAAAAGTAAGTTACAGATGTCTTGACACCACTTGACCCCTAAATTCTTCAGCATGCATCTCCTAATAATGACATAATTCCATTGTCATACCTAAGAAAATTAGTAATAAGTCAGTATAACCTAATATAACCATTGTTATTCACATTTTTCCAATTGCTCAAAAGTATTTTCTCTTGTTTTTGGTTTTTAAAATCAGATCCAGTCAAAATTCACATATTGCATTTGATTATATCTCTTTAAGCAACTCATTTAATCTAAATATTATAGAGCCCATCCACCTGCTTAAATATGTTCAATTAGTTCATGAGTGATTAGATTCAGGTTGGTTTTGGGTTGGGGGTTGGTTTTGACTTTTTGGCAATATGTGTACTTCTAACTGCGTCACATCAGGAGGCGTATGATGTCAGGGTCTTACTATCCATGAATACTAAATTTGATTATTGGTTCTGATCCCTCCATTGTAAGGGTAAATTTCCCCCCCTTGTAATTAATAAGTAACCAATGGAGTGATTCTTTGAGGCTGTTGTAATCGTGTGTTCCTGATAACCTTTCACTCCACATCCACTGATAATCCGTGCCTGAATTGCAACACTGAGGGTCCCAAATTGGTAATTTTCTAATTCTGCCATTCCTTCTGTATTTATTACCTGGTATTCTTTTTTATAGAATAAATTTTTTCTGTCTCTTTCTCACTCCCTCTCTTCTTCTCTCCCTGTTTTTTCTTTTTGGAGTAACATTGTGGACTGAGGATTTTTTTTTTTTAATTCAATGTGCTATAATCATTCTTTTTGGTACTCAAATTATTACAGATTTGGCCAGTGGGAGTCCCTTCAGGCCAGCTCCTGCGTTCTTTTGACAGGACCTCATTAGTCTTTGATTGCTTCTTTGCTATCTGGCAAAGCAGTTGCAGGCTTACCTTGAACTTTTCCTGTAAAAGTCCTGGAATCATCAATTTCTCCAGGAAGCCCTGGTTTCTTTTAGAGGAGATAACATTTAGAAACCAAGAAACGGGGCCTGGTGTGCTCATTGCTGCTGGGTGTCATTTCTGGGCTCTTTGAGTGAGCAAACCTAGGAAATGATAGATGATAGATAATTATCATTACGTGGGTTTATTGTTACACTTGGTCCCCACTGATAGTGCAAAAAGGGTAGACTGCTTGGGAAGTAGTTCCATGATAGAAGTAATGTAATTCATTATGGAAGTGGGCAGTACTGTAGGAAAAGAGGAAATTGCACAGAAAAGAGCCCATGCCTACTCCAGGGCTCCATAAATGTACAGACTGTTAGCTAGGACCTCTGTGGCTAAGTACAGCTTCCTGCTGAAGACCTTCAGGGGACTGGTTCTCTGAAAGGTGTCCAAACTGGAACTCCTAGGAGCCATGATTCTGAGGTCAAGAATGCACATGAAGCCCTGGGAAAGGGATTCACGTTCTCTAAGTCTGGTTTAGGTTGTCTGTGAAATAAAGATTATGTGATCTGTCCTGCCTGGGTCACAAGAGTTGTTGTAAGGATCAGTATATATTTTTTAAATTGCTAATCGGTCTCTTCAACACATTTATTACAAAATTCCTTCTCTTTTTCATTTTAATACCACAGTTTGAAATGTCATTGCTTTATGATCTGATTTAATACATTACACAGATATCTCCTCTTTTTCAAATATTCTTTCAGGTTATCACTTATCAATTCTTCCAAATTAAGATTTTAATTTTTTTAATATTATATGAAGAATACTACTGGGATTTGGATTAGGACAGCATAACAACTGTAATTAAATTTAGATTAGAAGAACAAATTTAAGATCTTTTGTCTTCCTCTCAGAAGCATCACAGGTCTCTATTCAAATTCTATGTATGCTTCATAAAATGTCATAGCTTGTGTTACTGGAGGGGGCACAGGCTTTGGAGAGAAACTTCACTTGGAATTCTGCCTTTGCCACCTCTAGCTGCGTGATCTTAAGCAGCTGTCTTCTCCACTTTGCATTTCAATTTTATAATCCTAAAAATTGAGATGATAATCAAACCTACCTCAAACCAGCATCAGTATGGCATTTTAGTTAAATAATCTACAGGAAGATGCCTCATAGCTTAGGACATGTCATAGGTGCTCAGGAAATGTTGATTCTCTCTGGCACCTGGTCTTTATGTAGGTCAGAATCAGATGGAGATGGCAAGTGTGAGAGCACCCGGTAAAAGGTAGGAGGGGGACAAATGACAGAACTCCATGGGCCTTGGCTGCTGAATGCCCAAAGAGCAGTGTCCTCAGAATACAGACTTCGCAGTTAGACAGGCCTAGACTTGAATCCTGGCTCTGCCACTGCTTTGGGCAAGTTACCTAACGTCACTGAGTCTCAGTTTCTCCCCTAAAGTGGAGGGAATATTTGCCTTGGAGTAGTATTGCGGAGCTTAAATGAGCTAGTATACTGTATATAACGCACCTAGCACGGTACATAGTAAGTTCTCATCAAGCATTAGCTGTTTCCCTCGTGAGGCCTGCAGGGACGGTAGGTGCCCGGACATAGTTTTCAAGTAGGAATTTTGGAGCAGTGTCTTGGCTGCCTTTCCTTGCAGGACTTCCCCTCTCAAAGATTTCTGTTTTCTGTGTCACAATTAACAGGTTGCGACTAGGTGATTTTCAGGCCCTGGACTGGAATTGTCCTCTTGCTGGTGCCAGGCTGGGCACCCTCTCATTTCAGCTGCAACGCCAGGTGCCCAGGTGCCATGGCCTCCCTGCCTTGTCAGGCGGTCTGAGGCACAGACTGGCCTAGTCTCCTGGTTTGACACCAGTGGTTTTCTCAGGGAGGCAGATGGGGCTGATTTTTTTCCCTGGTTCTTTTCAGGTTGAGAGGCAGACCGGAACTTTAGATTTATAGCTTGGAAAGTCTCTGCTTAAGAAAAATTATTCATTCAGACACAGCAGTGGCATTTCTTTTATCTTCTACTTCTTAGTTCAGTTTGCAAGCCCATTTGCCTTTTTGAATCTGGCTTTTAAAAACCTTGCTTTTTGTGTTTTGCTGCTTTATCTTTAGACATCAGGAGTTGCTATTGAAGTAGAAAGGTTCACACCTCTCAGTGGACTTGCCCTGTGCCAGCTCTGAAGGGCCTCTGGGCCATCCTGGGGTCTGTCCCCCATCCTCAGATGTGAGTGGGAAGAGCCCCAGGCCAGCTGTGGACAACCCCTGTCTGGTCAGGACAGAGAATAAAGGGGTGTGTGCATCTCTTGCTCACACTGGGGCCCCATGGTGGGAAGGGAATGAGCAGAGGTGTTGGGCTCAGACCTGGGCTAAGATCCCAGCCCCTCCAGTGACTGGCCGTGCAACCTTGGGCAGTCTCTTACCCTTTCTGGGCCTCAGTGTCCTCATCTATACAATGGAGATGATAATAGTATTATAGGGGGCTTTTTTGGCTGGGCTACAAATTAAATTGACATAAGACCAATTAACAGGATAAAAACCATTTTAATTACATGGAGTCACTCAAAGACATGAGACTCAAAGAAGGGCCAGATAATTGAAGTTTCTGTAGCATCCTGAGCTCCAGAAAGGAACAGGGGGCTCAGGGCTTCTGGAGGGAGGTGGAGACAAATTGTGGGAGGGTGAGGGGAGAAACTGTGTGGTGAATAAAGGTTGCCTTGTTATGCAGATAAGTCTCTCAGGTGATAACATTTGTTTCAGAGCGGCTCTCTTCCTGGTACAGATACCTTTACTAATGAAAAGTTTTTTGGGTTTTTTTTGTTTTTGTTTTTGTTTTGTTTTGTTTTGTTTGAGACAGAGTCTCGCTCTGTCGCCCTGGGTAGAGTGCAGTGGCGTCATCACAGTTCACTGCAGCCTCAAACTCCTAGGCTCAAGCCATCCTCCTGCCTCCGCCTCCCAAGTAGCTGGGACTACAGGAGTGCTCCATGATGCCCAGATAAATTTTCTATTTTTAGTAGGGACGGGGTCACACTCTTGCTCAGGCTGGTCTCAAACTCCTGAGCCCAAGCGATCCTCCTGCCTTGGCCTCCCAGAGTGCTGGGATTACAGGTGTGAGCCACTGAGCCAGGCTGAAAAGTTCTTTTATACATATAAATTTCCTTTACAAAGAGCAGCTTTTCAGAGCTATTTCTGTGTCTGCAGTTTCTCAAAATAACTCGGAATAATCAATATGCCAGAGAGGTATATTTTAAGGTAGTATATTCTGATCTCCTGCAGTCATATTTTGAGGTGGTGTGTCCTGAGCCCCAACAGTAGCTATCTCACAGTGTGGTTGTGAATACTTTGAGGTAATGAATAGACAGCATTTAGCACAATAGTATATTATTCTCTGTACTTTTCTGTATACTTTTATTAAAAATAAATAAAATGTCACAGACTGTTTATGAAGCACGGTGAAAGCAGGAGGTGTGAGCTCAGTGTTGGTAGCTGTGGTCTTGCCAAGCAAGCTGCACCTCAGTATTTAAAAAGGCTACTTCAGGGGCCCTCAAACTTTTTGAAGCTCTTAAAGCCTTTTGAGGTTATTACAAGCTTCAGCAGCTGTGGGAACAGAATGAGCTCTCCGCTCACTGGCTGTGCGTCCTGGGCAAGTCAGCAGTCTTTCCAAGTCTCAGTTTCCTCATCTGCCAAAGGAGGGAGAATGATGCCTACTTTGTAGGACTGCTGTGAGAATTAAAAGGGCCGATGACTGTAAAGGCCTTGAATGTAGAAAAGGCTCAGTAAATATGTGTTCCCTTCCTCTCTCAGTCTAAAAGAAAAAAAAAACTGTTTCATTTACTCTCACATCAATACTCTGACACCAAATGTGTGGGGCACCTCACTCCAATTCTGACACTATCTACCTGGAGTTAGCACAGAGCCCCACAGGTTAAAGGCTCAGTCCCACAAGACTACCCCCACTTCAGATGCCAATTGCAAGTCTTGGTTGTCACCTGTGCTTATGACCAACTGGCTATAAACTGGAGGTTCCTACCACCCTCTCCTCAAGTTTAATAAGCTAGAACAGCTCACAGAAATCAGGAAAACAGTTTACTTACTAGATTACCTACCAGTTTATTATGAAAGGAACAGCCAGATGGAAGAAATGCATAGAGTAGGATGTGGGGAAATGGGCCCCCAGCTTCCATGCTCTCTTGAGGCCTGCCACCCTCCTGGCACCTCCATGCGTTCACCAACTTGGAAGCTCTCAGAACTTTGTCATTTGGGGGTTTTGTGGAGGCCTCATTATGTAGACATGATTGATTAAATCACTGGCCATTGGTGATCAAGTTAATTTCTTGTCCCTCTCCCTCCCTGGAGGTCAGGGAGTAGAGGAGGGGGTGAAAGTTCCAACCCTCTGATCACATGGTTGGTTCCTCTGGCAACCAGCTCCCATCCTTAGGGACTCTCCAAAAGTGATGTCATTAACATAAACTCAGATGTGGTTGAAAGGTGCTTGTTATGAATAACAAGATGTTCCTTTCACCTTTATTTCTGGAACTGGGGACAAAAACCAATTATTATAACAAAAGACGCTCCCATAGCTCTTATCACTCAGGAAATTACAAGGGTTTTAGGTGCCCTGGCCAAAAGCTGGGAACAAAGACCAAATGAATATTTCATATTATATCACAGTATATCACTCCCTGCTGTCCCACCCCCCCATAGCACTAGCACCTACTGCGTGCTAGGCAGTGAATATGCAGACATGAGACATGTGGTTGCTTTCAGAGAGCTCACAAACTAGGCAGTGGTTTTTAAAAAAATTTCATCACAACTCCTAGTATGAAAATACATTTTATATCATGATCCAGTTCACACACACATAACCTAAAGCAAAGTTTCAGAACAATATATATGACTGATCACAATCCACTCACTGTATTGACTTCATGACTAACTAATAGGACACAACCTTCATTTTTTTCTAGTTTATGGAGGCATCATTTACATACAGTAAAATTTACCCTTCCTAGGTATACTGTTATATGAATTTTGACAACCTTTATAGAGACATTTGACCACCACTGCATCAAGATAGAGAATATTTCCATCACTCCACAATATTGACTTGTGCTTATTTGTAGCCAGTCTCTTCTCCCCAACCCAGGCCCCGGAAAACCACTGATCTAATTTCTGTCTCTACAGTTTTGCGTTTTCCAGAATGTTATACACATAGAATCATGCAGCACATAACCTTCTGTGGTTTCTTTTACTTAGCATCGTGCTTTTGAAAGTCATCTGTGTGCTGGTGTGTTAGTAGTTAGTTCCTTTATATTGCTGAGTCGTATTCCATTGTATGGATGTGCCACAATTTATCTATTTACATTTTAGTTGTTACCAGGTTTGGGCAATTATGAATAAAGCTGCTATAAACACTCACATATAAGTTTTTACATGGACATATGTGTCCATTTCTCTGGGATAAACATCTAGGAGTGGGATTACTGTGGGTCAGGTGGTAATTGTATGCCAAACTATTTTCCACGATGATTATACTATTTTTATTCTCACCAGCAACATATGAGAGTTTCTGTTGCTGTGTGTACTCACCAGCATTTAGTATTGTCAGATTTTTTATGAGTCACTTTAATGTAGTAGTATCTAATTGTGGTTTTAATTTTCATACTCTAATGATGTGGGGCATCTTTTCACGTGATTGTTAGTCATCTGTATATCTTCTTTGGTAGAGTATCTGTTAGATCTTTTCCCATTTTTTACTTGGGTTGTTTTCTTACTGAGTTTTGAGAGTTCTTTATATATTCTCGTTAACAATGCGATAGGTGTTCTGCAAATATTTTCTCAGTCTGTGTCTTATTGTTTCATTTTCTTAAGTGTCTTTTAAAGAGCAGAAGTTTTTCATTTGGATGTAGTCTAGCTTATCAGTTATTTTATGGTTTGTTACTAGATAGGCAGAGTCCTATCCAGAAAATCTTTGCGTAACCCAAGGTCACAAAGATTTTCTCCTAGATGTTATACAGTTTTAGATTTTACATTTAGTCTATGACCCATTTTGAGTTAATTTCCCATATATGATGCAAGAGACTGATCCATCTCCTTTATTCCCCCATATGGGTGTCCAGTGATCTGCACCATGATAAAGCCAGGGAGGAGGGCTGTGTGCACAGCAGCTCCCTGCACAGTGGAATGGTGAGTGCTGCGCGGTACCAGGGAGCCTAAGAGGAGATCTGTTGACCTAGTGGTGATCTGGGAACAGCCTTACAGAGGCAGTGACTCATAGGCTGGGCCTGAAAAGTAGACAGGAGAGAAGGTGGAGAAGGTAGAAAGGGTGGTGGTATAAGGAGAGCAAAGGCAGTGCAGGTGACAGCGTGCTCTTCCCCTCTCATCTCTAACTCTGCCCTCCACGCATTCCAGGCTCGGGCACTCCAGATGTCACCGAGTCTCCCTCACGCTGTCACCTCTTCCCTCTCATCTCTAACCCTGCCCTCCACGCATTCCAGGCTCTGGTACTCCAGATGTCACTGAGTCTCCCTCATGCTGTCACCTTCGTTGCCTTTGCTCTCCCTATACCACTACCCTTTCTACCTTCTCCACCTTCTCTCCTGTCTACTTTTCAGGCCCAGCCTATGAGTCATTGCCTCTGTAAGGCTGTCCCCAGATCTCCACTCGGTCAACAGATCTCCTCTTAGGCTCCCTGGTACCATGCAGCACTCACCATTCCATTGTGCATCACCTGACTGCAAACCCTCCATCACACTCATAAGCTCCTTAGCCCCCAGGGGTGCCAGTTCCCGCCCCTCGTGTCATGTCATTTCACAACAGGGCCTGTGGATTTACGATGATGGACACCGTGGCCCTGTGACTAGAAAAGAGGGGCTTGGAGGACTGAGCTCTGTGACTCAGTAGGTATGCAGAGAACACCACAGAGCCCCCTGGCCAGCCTCTGCCCCACCTGCCTGTGTAACCCTGTGCTGCTCTCCCCAGACAAATGACCAGCAGCCACAATGTCATGGAATGAGCAAGAAAGCAGGTGCTCTGCTGCTTTTGCCGGCAGAGAAGTAGGAGTTTGGGCACCCACCTAGGGGTCCAGGGGAATGCCCTGTAGCTACTGACCGCCTCCCCCTGCAGCAATGCTCCTAGCACGTCATCACTAATGCATACAGGAGGTGTGGGTCTGCCCAGCTGTCGGGAAAGGCAGCCCAGCCTCTCTGACACCTGATCCTGCCCTTTCTGTGAAGCTGAGCCACTTCACAGAGCCTGGGCCTGGAACCCAGTGTTGGGGGGCAGAGGTTTAAGGAGAAAGAGAGACTGAAAACTAGAACATGCACATTACTATTTAGAAAGAAAAGGGGTTGGAGGAGACTAGAGTCCTGGGAAGAGGGAAGCAGGGAGGAAAAAGAAGATTCTGGAATGAGTAAGTGGTGACACACTCCTGAGTCCGGCTTCTGCCTGGGCCCTCTGGAGAGAGAACTGGCCAGATCCGCCCTGCACCCCAGCACCCTACCCAGCTGCGGCTCCGAGGCCAGTCTGTGCCCCAGCAGCCCCCTCCCTGCAGTTGGCCGCCCTCCCTGCTGGGCCTCCCCACTGTCTCGCAGCCCATCTGCTCCAGGCTTCTGCTGACGAGCCTTCGTAACTTCATCATGGGCGCATTTCTCTTCAGACACTCCAGATGGTTAATGCCTGTCTGCAGTATCGAAGTGCCCCTTTCGCCTGGGGAGGAATTGCGAGGGTCCCCACCCGAGTTGAGCAGGGCAGCTGAGCATGGCCCCCATCCTCTGGGAAAAAAGGGGTCTCAGTGCAATCAGCCTCTTTAGAAGGCAGACATGTTGAGAAGTGCTTGCCACCTCTGCTGGGTGATTTTGGGGAAGTGCCCCTCTCGGGCCTCTGTTTCCCCATCTGGACAGTAAGCATACTTGGCAGGATGATTCTTGATGTGCCAGGATTCATTCCTGCCCTGCTCCCACAGCTCTTGGTATGTCTGTCTTGTCACTGAGCCTTCAGTGTCTCTTGTCTCCCCCACCAGCCTCAAGGGCAGCAATTCCTCTTGGTGTCCCCACCTGCCGCTCTAGGGAAAGACTGCTGAATCCTTTCTGCAGGGTGACTCTTGGGAAAGTATCATGTTGGAATCTGAGAGGGTATATCCCCTACTTTCTAGAACCTTCGTTGAAGGAGGCTCACCAGCCGTAGACAGTGGCACCTGGGATCAGTGGGGGCTGTGGTAAGGAGTGGGTAATGTGCCCTTAGGAGGGTGCTCTGGGCAGAGTCCGAATTTGCCCTGACCTTGCTGCCAGTCTCAGAGAAGGTTGGAGTGCCTCTGTGACAGGCAAGGACAGTCCACCAGGAGCCAAGAACATACTCATGGCAAGGAAAGTTGGCCCGGGAGCAGTGAGAGTCTTGAAAGGACTGCTATTTGGAATCCAGAGAGCTGAGTGACCCATCATGGGCCTGCTAAATAGATGGAAATGGCACTAACACAGCCTTCATTGAGAAAAATAATTAAATTCAGAGGCAGCATTGGTACAATAGAAGGAGCCCTGGGCCTGGAGCAACTGCTTTCCTGCCCCCACCTTGAGATTTTCAGAATATTTATTAAGTAGGTAGAGTGTACCAATCTTTGGCTAGTAAGAATTTACACATCTTTCTTTTGTATAAAGGGACCTGAGTTTAAATCCTGACAAGGCACTTCACCTCTCTGAGCAAGGGGCATAAATCCTGGCACAGTTTTCCTCCTCTGCACAGCAGGGATGGATGATGGTATTGTCCATGTCAAAGGCGATACAACTACTATGTAAGCAAATACTTGTAAAAACACGTAGTATAGCTTTTAGCCCAGGCACAATTTTCCTTTCTTCCTGTAGACTAGGGGTTCTCTATTCTAACTGAACATTTAGAATTACCAAGGAGCTCTTTAAAAATACCACTGCTAGGGCCGTGATCCAGACCAATTAAAAGAGAATCCCTGGGGGGTGGGACTCAGACTTTGGGTTGGGTTTTTTTGTTTTCTTTCTTCTTTTTCTTTTTTAACTACCTAGTGAATCTAATGTGCTGTATACAGTGTGGTGATTATCACCCATTGATCAAATATTAATTCACTTCAACCCCAAGGAGTATAGGCTGGATCTACAATAAACCGTCAAGAACCACGACTACCCAGATATGGTTGAGTAATCGTCATTTCTTATTTTTCTCCCTCTCTAAGACTACTTCCTAGCACCCCAGCCTCCTGCCATGTCCGACCCCATCACGCTGAACGTCGGGGGGAAGCTCTACACCACCTCACTGGCAACCCTGACCAGCTTCCCTGACTCCATGTTGGGTGCCATGTTCAGTGGGAAGATGCCCACCAAGAGAGACAGCCAGGGCAACTGCTTCATTGACCGTGATGGCAAAGTGTTCCGCTACATCCTCAACTTCCTGCGAACCTCCCACCTGGACCTGCCCGAGGACTTCCAGGAGATGGGCCTGCTCCGCAGGGAGGCCGACTTCTACCAGGTGCAGCCCCTGATTGAGGCCCTGCAGGAGAAGGAGGTGGAGCTCTCCAAGGCCGAGAAGAATGCCATGCTCAACATCACTCTGAACCAGCGTGTGCAGACGGTCCACTTCACTGTGCGGGAGGCGCCCCAGATCTACAGCCTCTCGTCCTCCAGCATGGAGGTCTTCAACGCCAACATCTTTAGCACCTCCTGCCTCTTCCTCAAGCTCCTTGGCTCCAAGCTCTTCTACTGCTCTAATGGCAATCTCTCCTCCATCACCAGCCACTTGCAGGATCCTAACCACCTGACTCTGGACTGGGTGGCCAATGTGGAGGGCCTGCCAGAGGAGGAATACACCAAGCAGAACCTCAAGAGGCTCTGGGTGGTGCCCGCCAACAAGCAGATCAACAGCTTCCAGGTCTTCGTGGAGGAGGTACTGAAAATCGCTCTGAGTGATGGCTTCTGCATCGATTCTTCTCACCCACATGCTCTAGATTTTATGAACAATAAGATTATTCGATTAATACGGTACAGGTAAAAGGACCCCAGCAACACTGGAGAGGGGAAGTCCCAAGAAGCTTATGTCAGCCAAGGTCTTGGAGAGAGTCTCGCCAGTAGCGTGAGGCAGGGTACCATACTAATCTGTACTAATTGCATAGCAGGACTTGATTCCCCCGTGATGAAGTCCACCTTTTGGAATCCACATGTCCTCCGAGCAGAACCACCTTTTTTCTTGCCATTTTGAGCTGGAGATGGCCAGTTTATTATGACAAGTGAAGAGTCAGTTGATGTGTACTAAAAGAGGCTATAGGAGGATTTTCTGGCTGGGACAAAGGAGCAGCAGTTTTCTTATGGGCTCCATCTCTCTCTGCACCGCTAGCCAGTGACGCATTTACCCATCTGTGAAAAGGGCCCTGGAGAGGGCACGGGACAAGAACAAGAGGCTCCCTTTGGTCTCCCAGAACATGAAGTGCCCAGTGGTCCCCATCACACCTGCTCTTCCCTCCCTCGGTTGCTTCCAGAACCTTGGACTTGTTTGCCCAGGGGCGACCATGTTTGGCTGCCTTGGAACGCAGTGTGTTCTCAGAGCTCTGTCAGTGTCCCCACTGCGGGAGAGAGCTGAGCTGTGTCGTGGTCCAGAGGAGGGGGCATCCAGGCAGGCTTCAGAAGGTGGGGCTGTCCCCCTCGGCAGGGCCGAATCTAAGCAATTCTGGCTTCAGAAGTGGGCTGCTGTTCCTGCAAAGATATGAAAGTATCTGGAACCAGTGTGACATGCTTCAGAGTCCAGCCTATTGCCTGACTTTCATAATCCTTTTCCCAAAAATTTGAAGTATCATTGAAACAGGTCATTTTAAACAAATATATTATGGATTCTCAGGGTTGGAAAATAATTCAACAATTGCTTGGTCCTCCCCTGCCCCAAGCACACCCCAGCACACATGGGGGTCAGCACCTCTCCCTGAGCACCTCCAAGTGGTCACCTGTGCCTGCTTGTATACATCTGGTGACAGGAAGCTCACCTTCCCAAGGGCGGTTCCTGCCATGGTTGGATGGTGCTGACTGTTAGAAAGTTCTTCTTTATATTGAGCCAAAATCTGTCCTGCCACTTCCATGTGCTGGATCTTGGTTGCAGACCTTCTTTCTCACCAAATGTGTATCTTCACTTTCAGAATAGTCACCCTAAGAGGCCAGATGCTTGATCTGAAAATATCGTTACTCAGAATTCAGATTCCCCTTTGGGATCAGTCTTCAGAATCAAAGTTGGCTCGTTTCCATCCCCTGTCACTCAGTCCCCTTTTGTTGCAGCTTCACCTTGTTTGTGACCCCACTTCACCCACCTTCCCCAACCAGCCATGGCTCCACATGCCTTCTGACCACTGTCTGTTGGAAGCCCCTGAGGACGTCCAGAGGAAAGAGACAGGATCTCTGCGGGCACTGTGCAGCGAGGAGCCCAGGAGTGGTCCGAACCATAACATTGCCTTTGGAGTGAGCGTCCAGCCCCCAAGACGCTGCTCTCAGGGAGGCCGCCTTCCCCCCTAGTACTGTGTCCAGTTGTAACTAGCCCGCAGGTCTCCTTGGGGTGCCATCCAGGACAAGCAACCCTAAGCCACTACTTCCTATCGGGTGATGAGCCATGCAGGCCTCCAAACTGCACATTATGATTGACCCCCGGAGTGTGGCCTTGGGAGTCCTGCCGTCTTCCCCACTGGGCAGGGGCCCTCAGACAAAGCCAGGAAAGTTGGGTGACACAGGCACCCACGGAAGGTAGATCAAGGAAGGGGCTTCTCACGGTTATACCCTGTGTGTAGGGAGCTTGTGTGCTGGGCT
The DNA here is from genome assembly GCF_020740605.2 of Lemur catta. Taxonomy (NCBI): domain Eukaryota; kingdom Metazoa; phylum Chordata; class Mammalia; order Primates; family Lemuridae; genus Lemur; species Lemur catta. The sequence goes on from NC_059134.1 coordinate 55,032,759, forward strand.
GTGGGCAGGGCCAGTTCCCTCAGGCAATAAAGGCCTTTCCCCCGCTACACGGGGACCCAGGAGTCTTTGTGACAACTGTCCCAGGCCACCAGGCCAACATAACTTGGAAAAGCCCCTCAAGGAAAACCCAGTTATACCAGACAGCAAAAGCTGTGACACTACAACAAAACAATTCAAGGAAGAAATCTCATAAATCATCACTGCCCTTTTTTCTCTCCATAAAACTACTTCCACCATCTTGTGGTGCTTCCTAATTCAAGCAGCTTGACTTTAGAGAAATTACAGAACCTGTGAAGCCACTAACATGCTGTATGACTTTGTGCAAGTCACTCACCTCACTGAGCCACCTCTGTTTCTTCATCTGTGAAATGGGCATAACAGTAATATGTAACCCTACCTACCTCACAGGACTGTTGTGAGGATCAAATGAAATAATGTATGTGAGAATACAGTATAAATGTTAAATGACTGTTACCATTTTGTGTCTGCTTATAAGGGGGAGAAAAACACCAGTCTTAAATCAGACTGGCTCGGGTTTGCATCCTGGCTGTATTTCTTGCTCTGTGACTTTGGACAAGTCACTGAGCCTCTCTGATTTGTTGCTTCATTGGATAACATCCCCCCTCCTCCCAGGTCATACAACTTAAATGCATTGGTGTGTGTGAAAACTCCTAGCTAGGCCTGGCACATAGGAGCTCAGTAAGTGCTCACTCTTACAGGAGGTGGTAACGGTGGACTCTTGTGCCAGGAACGGAGAGTCCCAGGCAAGTACAGTTCAACCAGTCTTTTCAGAGCACTAGGTGTGCAGGCTCTGAACGTGGGAGCAGCCACAAATAAGTTCAGCTAAATTGGCCTGGGAAAAGGTTAGGGCTTCACACAGTGTGCTGTGGGAACCTAGGGAAAGAGAGCCTCAGAAAGGGCTTTGTGGAGGGTCGAGGTGTGCCTTTGGGTAGGTTGGATTTTTTGAAAGAATAAGCAAGGAGGTCACCAGGGGTGCAGGGAACAGCCAGAGCAGGGAGCTGGCAGCCAGCCAGGGAGGGTGATCAAGGAAAAGTGTGCATTCACGCATACCCACAGCACAAGGGGAGCGACAGGTTGTACCTTCAATGCAATCTCATTGCGCCCACATCTAACTTAGTTGAGTTCAGCCATCTGCTCAGCAAAAATGTGAGAAAGGGAACAAACACTAACCTATGCCAGCAGCGCCATCCCAGCACTCAAGTGAGTTAGATGGGAGTGAACTGGACAGCAGAGATGTGCTTCTTGTCAGCCCCTCACCGACCTGAGTGAGACCCAACGGCGATCTCACCTGGACTCAGTTTAGCCTTTTTTATACCGCCCAGGGCTTCTTCATCCCAGCTGAAGGGGCAATGTCAAGCACACAGCACTTGCTAGCTGTCTGTTCCTGCCCTAGCTGTGGTCCACGCATGGCAAAGGGATGCTCAGAATGGGTGCTGAAGGGAACCGTAAGGCACCTTGGTACGACCACTTCATGAGGCCACTGACACAAAACGGTCCCACATGCTTGGAGGCCAGCAGCAGCCACCACCTCAGACACCACTCTGTGATCTCACACCCTGGGGACCTCCAAACGCCCTTTCCCATTTTATGAAGGGCTAAGCCTCGTGACCCTGTTCTGCCTTTGGGCCAGAGCTCCCAGTGCAGGAGTGGCCAAGATCCCCCTTGTCCACACCTCAGACTTTGGAGCCCAGGGTGCAACCATTCTGTTTTATAAACTGCTGTGCAGCCTAAATTATATAGCATTTGTGTAACTGCCCACTTATTTACCCCAAACTACAGCTTCCTTTTATAGGTTACTCCTAAAACAGTCTGCTGTGAATGGGGGCTTAGCCACGGTCAGCCTCAGGCCAGTTTCTTGGCTGTGTGGCCAGAGCAGCAGCCCATCCCTGTCCTGAACTGCAGTCTGTTCACACTGACTGCCTGTGTCTGCCTGTGTCCCAGGGGCCTCAGGCTGATGGGGGCAGTTGGCAGGGAAATGAGGCCTGTGATCATCCCTCAGAGCAAAACAACCTTGATAACACGGTCACCAAAGGGAGGGGCCGGGGCCCATTTCCAGGCCCTGCAGGGTCCTGGCTGTGGCTGCTCCATCTGCCCAGATGGCCCAGTGACTTCAGTCTCCTTCAGAACCTTTGGGACAGTGTGGCACCAGCAGAGCTGTGGAAACAGTGTGGTGACACACTTATCCCAGTCTGGATCACAAGGACCAAAGGGGACCCTGAGGAACAACATCGGCCTGTGGAAACCAGAGAATCACCGAGTGACCCAAGACCACCCAATACAAAGAACTGCAAAACAAGCTTTGAGGCGGTACTGTCTGGCTCTGACTCTCAGGGGCAAGAAGTGCATACACAGCCTGGTGTATCTGACCCTTGCCACCCCCTTTCCTGGTCCCATTTCCTGCCAACTTCCCTGCACCCTGCAATATACACAGCATTCCAAAGCCTCTGTCAGCATTTCCCAGTTAGCTGGCAGCCCTAGAGTGTTCTAGCCTGTTCTCTTCCTTATGCCAGGCCCCTCCACCCAAAGCCAAGGTTCCCTTTTACTAAAGAGTTGGGTAAAGACCCAGCTGAGATACACTTGAAATCCTCTAGGGCTGCAGTCCCCAACCCCAGGGCCATGGACAAGTACCAGTCCGTGGCCTGTTAGGGACTGGGCTGCACAGCAGGAGGTGAGTGGCAGATAAGTGAGTGAAGCTTCATCTGCATTTACAGCAGCTGCTCCCCATCACAGCATCACCACATAAGCTCTGCCTCCTGTCAGATCATCAGGCATTAGATTCTCATAAGTGCTCAGTCCCTGCTGTAAACTGCGCATGCCAGGGATCTAGGTTGCAGGCTCCTTACGAGGGTCTAATGCCTGATGATCTGAGGTGGAGCTGAGGCGGTGATGCAACTGGGGAGCGGCTGCAAATACAGGTTATCATTAGCAGAGAGGTCTGACTGCACAATAAAAGTAATGTGCTTGAATTATCCTGAAACCATCCCCTCACTCCTGGTCCGTGGAAAAATTGTCTTCCATGAAACAAGTCCCTGGTGCCAAAGAGGTTGGGGACCGCTGCTCTAGGGATCTTGCCAGGCAAAGAACAAAGGTTCATGTGTTATGATATGGATACTGTCTCCCCCAATTGGTTCATTTTATAAATCCCATATTGGATTTGCTTCATCAACACCCTTTTGTTTGGCACCTTGTAAGTTGCCAAGCTCCTTCACATCCACAGTTTTCTTTCCCAGAACCGAAGAATATGTCTTGCCATTCCACACTCCTGTCTGGGTTGCCCTTTACTACTTTGTCTTCATAACAAACATCTGCTCACCCTTCAACACTGTGTCCGCCTGGCCACCTCAGCTCCAACCAGAGCCTGTCCCAACCCTTCTGTGCCACCCTATACCTGGTGAAGACTTTCATCAGTATACTGCAGTTGTTCACAGGCAGAGTTGTACTGGTAAATAAAGCCCTGGTTTGTATTGTTGGCCACTTTCCATGGTGTAAATACTGTCACCATGGTCGATTTCAAGCCACCAATGAGACATCACTGACAAGCTGGCAGAGAGGCACACATGAGGCTCCGGACAGCCGGAGTGAGCCAGCTCCAGCACCCACCATCCTTCTCACTGAACTACGAGCAGGTAAGGCTCGGTGAGGACAGGGCTCTGTCTTTCCCTTTGTACCACCAGTGTCGAGGACACAGAAGGTGCTCCATATATGTTGGTGGGACTCCTGCCACCTCGGGAGTAGGACATTTTTATTCCCATAGTGTTCTCTCTCGCTCGCTGAAACTCCTTTTTTTTTTTTTTTTTTTGAGACAGTCTCATTCTGTTGCCCAGGCTAGAGTGCCGTGGCATCAGCCTAGCTCATAACAACCTCAAACTCCTGGGCTCAAGCCATTCTCCTGCCTCAGCCTTCCGAGTAGCTGTGACTACAGGCATACACCACCATGCCTGGCTAATTTTTCTATTTTTAGTAGAGACGGGGTCTCACTTTTGCTCAGGCTAGTTTCAAACTCCTGAGCTCAAGCGATCCTCCTGTCTCTGCCTCTCAGAGTGCTAGGATTACAGGCATGAGCCACCGCGCCCAGCTTCAAACTCCTTCTTGAACAAAGTCTTGCTCAAACTAAAGCAGGCTGAAGAGAGCACAATTCAGGAGTCAGACTGCTTGGGATCAAAGCCTGGCCTTGTCACTTAATAGCTATGTGACCTTGGGCAAGTTACTTAACCTCTATTTCCTTGTCTGTATAGTGGAGATTATAGTATCCACTTCACAGGGTTGTTGCAAGGATTTGATGAGGTAATAATCTATAGCTTTTTGAACAGTGCCTGGAGTAAGTACTGTTGGAAAATATTATTACAACTATTATGATGATTTTCTGTCCTCATCTTTCACTGCTGTCCTACTTGCCCACTCCCTCAGTGTCTCCTGCATAGTCCATGTGGATTTCCATCTCCTGACTTTTGCTGAAGCCACTCCCCCTGCTCAGAGTGTCCCATACCCTCTCTTCTCCAGTGACCCACATCCTGTCCATCCATAGCGGGTGCCCTTCTCACCCTCCACCCACCCTCTCACTGAGCCCTTCCTCCTCTGGTCTTCTAGTGCCCTTGGGTCTAGGAAACAGATCTCATCACATGTTCTGTTCACAGACTGAATGGTTGTGTCCCCCTAAAATTCCTATGTTGAAACCTAACCCCCAAGGTGACAATGCTTGGGTGGGATGCCTTTGGGAAGTGGTGAGGTCATGAGGGTGGAACCCTCAAATATGGGATTAGTTCCCTTGCAAAAAGGGCCCCAGAGGGCTCCCTTGCCCTTTCCACCTTGTGAGGACACAGTGAAAGGACAACCATGTATGAGCCAGAAACCAAGCCCTCACCAGACGCCAACCAAATCTGCCTGTGCCTTGATCTTTGACTTCCCAGCCTCTAGAACTGTAAGAAATATATTTCTGCTGCCCAGTTTACAGTATATTGTTATAGCTTCCTGAATGGACTCTGTTCACAAACTCTGTTAAGCACCTCCTATATGCCAGGCCCAGGGCTGGGCTCTGGGAAATCAAAGGTGACCCTGCACGTTCCTCCCTTGGGAAGTCTGGTGGGGAAAGAGACAGGCAAACAAATTCCAATATAGTGGCCAGTGCTAAGGTGGAAGTCTGCTCCAGGTAGAGTGGACCACAGAGATAGGATGGCCAGCTTTAGCAATAGCCCCTTGTAGACAACACACAGTTTATAAAGCACTTTACTTCCTTTTCTTCATTTAATCCTCACAGCAGAGCTCTGAGAGAAGCTGTACAAGAGGTGCTTATTTTTCATAGATGGGAAACTAAGGTTCAGGGAGATGAAATGACTCACCTACGGTCACATTATATGTAAGTGTAGTGCCTAGCACATAGTAGGCCCTAGCCTAGGCTAAAATTAAATAGAATAAATATCATTTAATTCAAGTTAAGTGGCCAAGTTGAAGTGAGAACCCATTCTGAATCCTCCTTCGGGATTATTTCCTCTCAGCTGTGAGGCCAAGGACAGAACCAGGCTTCCAAGTGCCAGGACTGAGATCCAGGCTTTTCCACTGACATTCCAGGTGACCTTGAGCAAATCACTTCACTGTCCTTGACCTGAAACCTTCCTCAGCAAAACACAGCAAGGTAGAGTTGGTCTCTACCAGCTTGAAGTATCTTCTCACCAGAGCAGGATGGAAGCGAGATCTTCCTACCCACAGAGACATGCAAGCAGAGACCCCAAAATCCCTTGATGGGGCTGTCGTGGGGACTTCCAGCTAGGGACTGGCCCCTAGTGCCTTCTCCCACCCTTTCACCCTGTGAACGTGAACCTGTGAACATAACACTCAGTGATGGAACAGCCTGTGATTTCTGTATTTTCCAGTGTGAAATGCTGGACTGTATTAAGTGGTGCTGGGCATAAAATGACCGGGCAAAGTGGAATACTTCAATGGCACGTCACACCACAGATGCTCCCATGAGTGCAAATGGACAGCTGTTGTGAGGGGGAGGCTCACTGGATGGAAACGTGGTGCTCCTCACCTTCTTAGAAGAGAAGCCAGATGAGACAAACTGAGCCCCCCACCCACCATTCCTGAGCAGAGAGAAGTTCTCCCTTATTTGGCTGCTAACAGAGAGGGAACCTGTAGGGGACTGTCAGAACGTGACATTGGTTGGCTATTTTTTGGCATAGAATCTGGAAATGTGCTAGAAGAAGACTTAAGACTGATCATCAAAGGTAAAGAGGAAAGAGAACTGGCTTTGAGTAGAGCAAAGCAGGCCCAAACTCTGCCACTCTCAATGACTTCATCCATGAAATGGGGATAAAATACCTGCCTTGCCTACCTCAAAAGGTGATTACAAGGATTGAGGGAGAGAATGCAGGCATAGCGCCTGGCTGCCTGCATGTGGGACAGAGCTCTCCTGAAGCAGGTGCCACACCTCGTGCTCTATATCCCCAGCCCTCAGCGCACTGCCTCCAAAGGGGAGGAGCTTGGTTCACATTTGTTGAATAAGGGACTGAACTCCACTGCTTTACCCACAAGGAAACAGGTCCAGAGAGGCGGAGGGACTTGGCCTACTCCACAGCCAGGGCAGGAAGAGCCAAGGCTGGACCCCAGGACCCCCGACTCCCAGGCCTCTCTCTCCCATACACTTCCATGTGCATACAACATTTGGCAAAGCCCTCTTTGCACTTTGGAACCTTTCTGTTTTCAACCTCTTGGTTGGTGAGTAGCAGCTTTGGAACAAGAACCTAGGTCTGCCAGACTCCAAAGCTACAGGATCATTTAATGAGACCCACCAAAAGCTCACATGGGGCCTGAGCAGCATTTTAGATATGTTTCCCAGTCAGGGGTTTAGCTAGTTCTCCAAGTGATGAGCCTCAGTTAGGACGATGCTTCACCACCCTACTTCCCTGCAAAAGTCTGGTACCGGACAGCAGCCAGACTCTGAGGACCAGGCCCAGGAGCCTGCCTGCCTCCCCTACAGTAGGTCCTCACTGCCAAAAGCTAAGAAACAGGATATACTGCCTCCATCCAGTCTAAGACATGTATTTTTCTCAAATTTCAGCATCTCTGAAATCAGAATAAGGCTTAACAATTGATGGTATCTTACAATTATAATTGACAGCATTTATTCTTATGTGTTGGAACATAAAATAAACTTGTATCTTGGAACTGTCTGAGATGAAATGAAATCCAGCATTGGCCAGCCAGGGCAATGTCACTGGAGGGCTGTGCATGGTTTTCCCTGGGATAGTTATTTATTTATTTATTTATTTTGAAATGAATCCTAACTTTATTTTTTTAATATTTTACCAGAAGTTTAACTTTTTTTACTACAAAATATTAAGGAGGTGTAAATATTTTAGCTTACATGGATTGCTTTTGCAATGCTCGAGTCCTAGCTACAGGTGTGCCTGTCACCCAAATAGTGTTCATTAGGTAGGCTTTTGCCCCTCCCCTTTCCCCCACCCTGTTGATTTCCACTGAGTTTTACTTCCCTCCCCACACATGTGTGCTCATTGGTTAGTTCCAGTTTCCCTGGGCTATTTAGACCCTGGAGGCTCACTTCCTTCTGAGTTCACTGTGCCTTATTTCACCAATAGGAAAAACAGCCAAAGCCAGAAAGCCAGGCACGGCAAGCCAAGGAGAAAGGCCCTTACTGGAAACCAACCTGCTGACACCTTGACCTCAGACTCTCAGCCTCCAGAACTGTGAGAAAATACATATCTGTTGTTTGAGCCACCCAGTGTGTGGCACTTTGTTACAGCAGCCCTGGCAAACTAACACAGTGAACATGCGGACACACAGAGAAGCGCAACAGCTAGGAAGAGGCTGAAGCGGGACTTTGTACCCAGGCTGTCGGCTCCACAGCCCAACCACAGCCTCCATGCAGAGGAGGCCTCACGGCTCCCCCCAAAGCAGTGCCACTGCCCAAGGCCTGTCCTGCTTCCCAGTGCCCAGGCAGCCTAGGGAGATCCTGGGAGCTCCTCTGCCTCAAATTCCTCCAGCTGAGTATGGAGTGTAAATCCAGAATGGGCCTCGGGTGGGACAGAGAGGAAAAAATGGACCGTGATGATGGGGCTGAGAACAGACACACACACACACACACACACACACACACACACACACACACACACACACACACACACACCCTGGTAGCCTGGGTTCTTGTTTCCTAGAGCAGCAGTCCCCAACCTTTTTGGCACCAGGGACCAGTTTCATGTAAGACAACTATTTCACAGACTGGGGGCGGAGGGATGGTTTCAGGATGATTCAAGCACATTGCATTTATTGTGCAGTCAAACCTCTCTGCTAATGATAATCTGTATTTGCAGCTGCTCCCCAGCAGTAGCATCACTGCCTCAGCTCCACCTCAGATCACCAGGCATTAGATTCTCATAAGGAGCTTAACCTAGATCCCTCACGTGTGCAGTTTACAGGAGGGTTCACACTCCTGTGAGAATTTAATGCCTGATGATCTGACAGGAGGCGGAGCTCAGGTGGTGATGCAAGCAATGGGGACTGGCTGTAAATACAGATGAAGCTTCACTTGCTTGCCTGCCACTCATCTCCTGCTGTGCAACCTGGTTCCTAACAGACCATGGACCAGTACCAGGACCACACTGAAGGGGAAACAGGGGATAGTCAGAGATGCCTCACCAAGGAGGACACCCTTATGCTAGGTATTGAAGCATGAGTAAAAGTTTCCTAGGCAGACAAGGCAAGGAAGCTCATTCCAGCCATAAAGGACATCATGTACAAATAACAATAGCTAATATCAATGAAGCACTCCTCGTGTATCAGGCATGATACTGGGTACTTTACTTGCAGCATCTCATTTAGTTCTCACAACAACTGTATGTGATAGGTTTACAGATGACAAAACTGAGGCTCAGAGAGGGTGAGTAACTTGCTCAAAGTCACACAGCTATTAAGTGATAGGACCAGGATTCCGACCCTGATCTGCTGTCTCAGGAGCCTGTGCTTTCACCACTACCACGTTACTGTCTTTGTGCAGAGGCCTAGAATTAAGAGTTAATGAAAGAATGGTTATGTTTCCTTAGTAATTTCTCTGATTTTTCTAATTGTGATTAAGTATAGGCAGCTTTTTCTCCCACCTTCTCTGATGGAGGATGAGAGAAGTATCGGGTCCTGGGATGCAATGGACTCATTTGGCAGTGAGATGGGACAAGGGAAGATGTGTCTGGAGCTTGTTTATGTTTGGAAGGCTTTAGGGCCTTGTAACATTTTCAATGTTTTTTTTCTTTGCCTTAAAGAAAATCCAGACAAACCAGAAAACACGTCCTCTCCAAAGGCCCCACCATTTTAAGAAAAAGGGAGGAGGATTCATTTTGTGAAGTCTGTCCAAGTTGACTTAGTGCCCTACTGGCCAGAAGCCCCAGCTTGAGTTTGGAGTGTTTTGTTCTGCTGTTTTTGAGGACTGGGTCAGCAAAATACATCCCAGGATCGTTTGTCTGTTTTTCCCTGTTGCCTCATGACTTCCAGACAAGACTAGCCAAAGCTCACTCTCCCACCAGCACTCTCAAAGAAGTCCTCTTTGGCAGGAAATGTAAGACAGAACTAAGAAAGGCTCAAAGATGCACAAAGCCTTTTCCAACTGTTCCATGCCCAGTCGGGGTGGTGTGAGAGAGAGCAGGGCTGGATGTCAGGGGTCCTGGAGTCTGGCCTTCGCTCTTTCTTTTACCTGCTGTGTGATGTGGACAGGTCCCTCTGTCGCTCTGACTTCTTTCCTTGTGCGTGAAGCAGTGGAGTCAGTTATTCATCCAACTTATTATGTTTGTTGAAAACATGAACGAATGACCTTCCACAGACAGCACTGTGCCGAGGGCTGGGGATACTGAGTGTGAGATGTGGTCCCTGTTTTAAGAGAGCTCTCAGCCCAGGACTGGGAGCAACCAGAAAAGAGAACAAAGTAGAGAAAGTCACCTCCTTTCTCTAGCTGGAAAGGCAGGTGGGGTCAGGGATGGAGCATCTGGGCTGGTTATCTATTTATTTATTTACAGTACTTTGAGTCGCTGTTTCATGGGTGGACTTGAAAGGGCAAGTAGAGTTTGCTAAAGCCAGACTGGGGAAAGGCATTCCAGCAGAGCAAAGGCTCGGCGACTTGAAAGAGCAAGGTCAACTCTGCAACAGAGGCACTGGAGAGGAGTGGCTGGGAATGGTTAAGGGTCTGGGCAGACTGCCTGGCTTCAAGTTCTGGCTCTACCACTTGCTGGCTATGTGACCTTCAGCAAGTTATTCCACCTCTCTGAGCCTAATTTCCTCATCAGACAAATGGAGATAGTAATTCCATGTTCCTGAGAGGGTTCTGTAAAGATCAGATGAATTAATGCAAAAAAAGTGCTTAGAACAATGACTGGTACCTGTTACTCAATGAATAATAATTATCAATATTACTATTATTGTATGTAGTCTAGGCTAGAGGCTAGCTACAGCCTAGCTAAGAAAATTGGCTAAAAACGTCTACTGAAGCCAGATTATGAAGAGTTTTGTATGTCATGTGGATTCTATCCAGTCACTGTTTATCTGGCCCTGAGGATACAGTGCTAAATTGGAGTAATTGCCCCAGAGTAGGGATGCCAGGCATTGTGGAGGGAGGGAAGCAGCAGAGGTAGAATGTGCTGGAAACAACCCATGCAGGCATGTGTCCTTCATCATCATGCAGCGATTACATAACAGAAAAGAGGCCTGCCCTGATGGACCCTGCATTCAAATGTGGACAGATAATCCCTTTGGTCATAATTCCACGTGGCACAGCTGTGACCAGACTCAGACATTTAACAAGACTTTCCCTGGGGCTCAGGAGATGGTCAAATGGAAATAAACATCAAGTACAACATGAGCTAGAACACTTTCACAAAGTAAGGCGAACATTTTCACAAGGTAGGCATGGAGAACCCTTTGGCAGGCCTTTCTGCCCTGCCCATGCTGTGTGGGTATCAGAGGCCATTTTGCACCCCCACCCCACAGTCCTATTCAGCTCACATAGACCATTCTAGAGCCCCAACCCCAGAAATAAAGAGACCCCGAGGGACAGGTGGTCTTTCACTTGCCTGTCTCAGGCATATCTTTCACATTGATTTTCTCTCTTATACTCTTGTTCTCTCTCAATTGTCACATAGAACCATCACCCCTTTAAAAGAGAGACCTGTCTTCCCCTGGGGACATGACCTTACTCTCTGGCCTAAAAATATGCAGTCTCTTAGGAAAATAGATGATAAACTGATTATAGCAGAGACTTCTGGTTATCCCTTGATATCCATTTTTCCCTACTTCTTCTGGTAATAGAAACAAGAATTTTAACTAGGCACTTGGCCACCCAAAAGAAAGACCATATTTCCCAGCCTCCCTTGCAGCTAGCTATGGCCATATGACCAAAATCTGACAAACAGGGTGTGGGGAGAAGTGGTGTGGGTGTGAGGGAATATGCCTCATCCCTTCCTTCTTTCTGCTGGCTGGAATGGCAGACATGTGGCAGGAGTAGCCATGGACCATGATGTGAAGAATACATGCTGAGGATGGTGGAGCCAAAATAGAGAAGGAACCTGGGTCACTGACATCATGGAGTACTGTACCTGGGCTGACTACCTCTGCACTTTCTTCTATGAGAGAGAAAACAAATGTTTCCTTAGTCAGTTTGGGCTTCTATAGCAAAAATACCATAGATGGGTGGCTTAAACAACAAATACTTATTTCTCACAGTTCTGACAGTGGGAAGTCTAAGAGCAGAATGCTGGCAGATAGGGTATCTGGTGAAGGCACTCTTACTGGCTTGCAGATAACAGTAATCTACTAATCCCATCATGTGGGCTCCACTCTCATGACCTAATGACCTCCCAAAGACCTCATCTCCAAATACCATCACTTTTTGGATTAGGCTATTAACATATGAATTTGGGGAGGACATAAACATTCAGGCCATAGCATCATGGTAATGAAGGGCTAGTGGCTTAGCATTGGGAAAAGATTGTGTCATGTTGCAGTGGAAGACGGGAGATGGGATATTTGAGACAGAAAGTCTGAAAAAAAATATAGCCCACTGAGCTGAGTGGGAGATGTTCGGAGCTTGCTCCTGTGATGTCAGTAAGTATCATGAGCCCAGCACAATATATGGTACTTCCTCACATTACCCTAATTGCCCCAAGAGGTCAAGTCTCAAAAGATCTTAGTGAGGGAAAACATTTCTACTGCACAGAGACTCCTGCTTCTGTACCTAGCATATGCTCCAATTTGGACCCCAGATGCCAATGCCATTGTAGATACCATTCAGGCTAGGACTACTGGACATGTTCCACAGTGGGATTGTCCCCTGCCTGTACCCCTCCACATTAGTCTACTGCTGAGGCCCCAGCCTGTGTCCTGAGATACCAAGAGAACCTTTATACATGAATTTCATTCATTCCCTTTATTCATTCCAATGTGCCAAATCTTCCTAATTCTTCAAGCCCTAGCTCAAATGGCTCCTCCTCCAGGCCCTGTTAACCGTAGTTCCCCCTCCTGAGCTCCTATTGTTATTATTATTATTTTTGGGTTTTTTTGGAGACAGAGTCTCGCTCTTTTGCCCTGGCTAGAGTGCCGTGGCATCAGCCTAGCTCACAGCAACCTCAAACTCCTGGGCTTAAGCAATCCTACTGCCTCAGCCTCCCAAGTAGCTGGGACTATAGGCATGCGCCACCATGCCCAGCTAATTTTTTCTATATATTTTTAGTTGTCCAGATAATTTCTTTCTATATTTTAGTAGAGACGGGGGTCTCACTCTTGCTCAGGCTAGTCTCAAACTCCTGACCTTGAGCAATCCTCCCACCTCAGCCTCCCAGAGTGCTAGGATTATAGGCCTGAGCCACCGTGCCCGGCCCTATTGTTATTATTAATAACAATATTAATAATAACTCATTCAGCCCTTACAAAGAGCTAGGTACTAGGCTAAGTTATTGTTTGTTTGTTTTTTGAGACAAGGTCTCACTTTGTCACCCAGGGTAGAGTGCAGTGACATGATCATAGCTCACTGCAACCTCAAACTCTGAGGTAAAGTGATACCCCTGCCTCAGCCTCCTGAGTTGCGGTACTACAGGCACGTATCACCATACCCAGCTAATTTTTTTTTTTTTTTTTTTTTTGGTAGAAACAGGGTCTTGCTATGTTGCTTAGGCTGGTCTCAAACTCCTGGCTTCAAGCGATCCTCCCACCTCAGCCTCCTAATGTGCTAAGATTACAGGCATGAGCCAATGTGCCTGGCCCTAGGTTTTTTTGTTTTTGTTTTTAAGAGACAGACTCTGTCACCCAGGCTGGAGTGCAGTGGCATGATCATAGCTCACTGTAACCTCATCTTAGTTCAAGTGATCCTCCCACCTCAGCCTCCCAAGTAACTAGGACTACAGGCACACACCACCACACCCAGCTGATTTTTTTTTATCTTTTATAGAGACGGAGTTACCATGCCCAACTGAGTCACCATGACCAACTGATATTTTTATCTTTTGTAGAGATAGTGTCTCACTATGTTGCCCAGGCTGGTCTCAAACTCCTGGGCTCAAGTGATCCTCCCACCTTGGCCTCTCAAAGGCTGGTGGGATTACAGGTGTGAGCCACCATGCCCAGCCCAGGGTAGGTTATTTACAAACATAATTATTCAGCTGAATCCTCACAATGACTTTCTGAGCCAGGTGTTATTATCTTCGTTCTGCAGATGAAAAAACCAAGACTGAGAGAGGTGAACAAGGTGTCCAAGGTTAGAGAGCTGCTAAGTGACTGAGTCAGGATTTCAAGCCAGGTGTAACCTGCACTATCCCATCGGAAGTGAGCACTTTTTTCTCGGAACTCCCCTGACTCTTTCCCTGGACTCTCTTAGACTGGGATAATTTCCCAGATCCACTCCTAGGCAGCCTAGGGTTCTGGGATCATCAGAGGGAGCGTCAAAGGGGCCATAGGACCTTCTCAGTGGCTCTCTAAGAAGTACCTCCAAGGCCCTCTGGTGCTGGGCTCTTTTCTAAAAAGCTGTCCTCCCCCCACTCTGCCCTTTTGCAGGATGCATCTTTAGAATTCCTGGACTCAGCTTCTGAATATTGATTGTTTGTAGGAGCAAGTCAGCAATTTGTGGTTTCCCGACAATGGCTCTGTATTCTATTATAGGACTTGGCTTGTTTGCATTTCCATCATCAGGCTGCACAAAGGCCCGGGGCTGGCCTACCCTTTTGCCTGGTGACCCGGAGCTATTCTGGTTAGGTCCTACGGCCAGGTCACCTGCCCCAACTGCTCAGAGTGGGGACCACAGGACAGGGCAGAAGCCCAGCTCTGCTATTAGAAAAATAAAACCCAAACAAAATTGTAGCTCTTGTTCAAAGAAAGGATCATTGTGATGCCTATTTTTCTAAATGTCCATTTTCATACTTTAAAGGAAAACAAATAGTTTTAAATCCAGGGTGGCAGTGTTGACAAGGGGGTGGGAAAATGAGCACCCCATATACTAGTGGTTGGGTATAAACTAATGCAATCTTTTTGAAGGATAAATTGGTACTATGTATTGACATTTCAAATGTACAATCACTTTAATGCAGCACTTCCAGTTCCAGAAATTTATCTGACAGATATTCTTGCATGTTATGCAAAGATATATGTATGAATGGATGTTTATTTGTGTATTATTTATAACAGCAAAAAATGTTAGTAATCTAAATATCCATCAGTTAGGGACTTATTAAATAAATAATTTAGTGTTTAGCCATACAATGGAACACTTTGCAGCCATGTTTTAAAAGAAGTAAATTTGTATATGCTGAAATGGAACATTCTCCATGACATACTATGAAATTTTAAAAAAGCAATGTGCGGGGGTGGGGTGGGCAAAAAACTGGGTGTGAAAGGAGGTGAAGGGGCTCTGTTTGTGTGTGTGTATGTATGTATGTACATATAGAATATAATTCTGGAAAGATAGCAGGAAACCATCAACAATTATCACTTCTGAGGAAAAGGCCTGGGATAAGAGGGAGACTAACTTTTGAGTAACATTGACTACAAGTTTGAACTGGTTTGATTTTTTTCCCCATGTACTTATATTACTTTTATTTTTAAAATATCCTGGTTGGAGGCCAGGTGTGGTAGCTCATGCCTGTAATCCTAGTACTTTAGTAGGCCAAGGCAGGAGGATCGCTTGAGGCCAGGAGTTTTAGACCAGCCTGAGCAACATAGCAAGATCCCATCTCTATAAAAAATAAAACAAACAAACAAACAAACAAAACACCATTAGCTGGGCATGGTGGTGTGTGTGTGTAGTCCTAGCTAGTCAGGAGGCTTAGGCAGGAGGATTGCTTGAGCCCAGGAATTTGAGGTTGCAGTGAGCTATGATGACACCACTGTACTCTAGCCTGGGCAACAGAATAAGACATTATCTAAAAAAAAAAAAAAAAAAAGGATCCATGTTGGAAAAAAATATTCTTATCTAAAACAAACCTTGCTCTTCTAAACTGTTGCAAAGGCTTCCCCATGGATTCCTGTAAACTGAACTGCTACAACATGTTAAGCACTATGCCTTGTTTTTTGTAAGACTGAGGTAAGGCTCAGTATCTCAATTTTATAGCTGAGGAAACAAACTTGAAGAAATTGTGACTGTTAGTTTTATATGCCAATGTGGCTAGGCTATAGTACCCAGTTATTTAACCAAACACTCATCTAGGTGCTGCTGTGAAGGTGTTTTGTAGATGTGGTTAACACCTACAATAAGTTGACTTTTAAATAAAGGAGACTGTCCTCAATAATCTGGGTGGGCTTCATCCAATCTGTTTAAAGGCCCAGAGAGCAAAACTGAGCTTTTTCCTGGGGAGGAAATTCACCTGTGGACTGCTGTGTCAGCTCCTGCCCAAGAGTGTCCAGAATTTGAACTAGCTTAGCCAGCCCCCACAAGTGCAAAACCCATTTCCTTGCAATACATAAATATGTACATATATAGTACAAGTTCTGTTTCTCAGGTAGAATCCCAACTGATACACTTCCTGAGATCACAGGGTGAATAAATTACACAAGTAGGGTTTGAATTTGAGTCCATCTGGCTTCAGAGGATTTGTCTCCCCACCAGGTGCCAGAGTGAGCCTGACGAAACACAAACAGGTTCGTGTCACTCATCTACCCCCAAGTGAATCCCTTCATTGAATCCATCACCTACAGGATAAAATAAAAATTCCCAGCATGACTGTGTTTTTCGAATCTCT
This sequence comes from Lemur catta, assembly GCF_020740605.2. Lineage (NCBI taxonomy): Eukaryota > Metazoa > Chordata > Mammalia > Primates > Lemuridae > Lemur > Lemur catta. Next base: position 55,048,991 of record NC_059134.1, read on the forward strand.
TGATTGCAAGTGACAGAAAATGCAACTCAAATTTCTTTAAGAAAAAATAAGAAGGAGGGTTTATTGTCTCATGTACTGGAGAAGATCAGAGGAAGTGCTAGTTTCATTAGGACCCATAGTTTTTCTCGGTCCATCTCTCAGCTTTGCTTTCCTTTTAAAAAAATCCCTTTCTTAGTCATGATGTCCCCTTACGGTGGCAAGGTGCCTGCTACAGCTCCAGCCTACACACTTCTAGTTCCAAGCCCTAGGGAAAAAGGGAGCCCATCTCTCCCATATCTCAAGCAAAAGTTGTAGAAAAAACTGAGTGTTAGTGGCTCTGATTGGTCTCATGTGGTCATGTGTCACTGTCATCAATGACATGCCAAGCATCCAAATTTTTTTTTTTTTTCTTTTGAGACTGGGTCTCACTCTATTGCCTGAGCTAGAGTGCCATGGCACCACTATAGCTACAACCTCAAACTCCTGGACTCAAGCAATCTTTCTGCCTCACCTCTTGAGTAGCTGGGACTAAAAGTACCTGCCAGCTAATTTTTCTATTTTTTGTAGAGACAGGGTCTGGTCTCGCTCTTCCTTCGGCTGGTCTTAAACTCCTGGCCTCTAGTGATCCTCCCACCTGGGCCTCCAAAAGTGCTGGGATTATAAGCATGAGCCACTGCACCAGGCCTCCAAGCACTGATTGATCTGGATGCAGATCTGGGGAGGAGGGGGCTGCCCTTCCCAACCAACATGGATTGAGAATAAGGTGAAGTAGATTTCTCCATGACAATCAAGGGTTATTACTGGAAGCAGGTAAATGAATGCAAGACAGTCCAATATGTCTACTTCAGTGATTTCCAAGGTCTGACATCATCTGGCCCTTGCCCTACTCCTTCTCCTACCCCACACAACCTATGCTTCAGTTTTACCCAGACACTTGCCAGTCCGTGAATGTGCCCCAAACTCTTCTTCCTCTGTGCCTTTCTCCCGCTATTCTCTCTGCTTAGAATGCTATTTCTCTCCATTCTCCATCCTAAAAATGTTACTTTTCCTTTAAGACCATCTCAAATGTAACTTCTCTGGAAAATCTTAGTGGATGCCTCTAACTTAGTTACTCTCTCCCTCTTCTTTGTTTTTATAGAGATATTTTTGACTCTATATGGGAGCATTTAACATAATATCCTTCTGATATTATGGTGATTTCATCACTTGACAGCTTCTCCTTGTCTGCAAGTTCCTTGAAGGCAGGTACAATAAATCAATCTCCTATTTAACTCACACAGTGCCCACAATAGTGTCTTGAATATATTTACTTTTTGAGTAAATGTTTATCTGTTCTGCGGCAGTTTCTATGTTGGGTATTGGAGAAAACACTGTTTCAAAACACTACTGCCCACATTTGCTTCTTTCTCCAAAGGAAAAGCCAAATATCTTGAGGCGCCGCTTAGATAGGCATGACAGTAGCAAGTCACAGTCACGAGTTCAGCATTTGAACACAGTCTGACAATCTTCACTGCCGTGCAATGCCATCTTCCAATGGGTAGAATAGGCTAGGAAATTTCACAAACCTGAGTTCAAATCCTGACTCTACCAATTCCTACAGTGTGACCTTAAGCAAGTTGTCATATCTCTCCAAAACTACAATTTCCCCCATCTATAAAGAGGACATAATATTTATATCTACTTTATAAGACTGTTGTGAAAATTAAAAGAGTTAATCCATGGAAAGCATTTAGCACAGTGCATAAAGGAAGCACTAGGTAAACATTTCCATTATTACGTTTTCCACAAAAGTTAAGCCCCGTTGTATGATTTGGAAGGAGAAAGCTCAACAGAGATATCATAAAACAAGTATTATATTTTGGATGTGGAGGAGAGAGAAAAGAGAGAAGGAAGGTAAGTAACAGAGCAATAGATGGAGAGTCTGAGGGGAAAAGTCAGCTGGTAAGAAATTCTGAGTGATAGCACTGGCCAATCAACAATAATAATAATAGTAGCTAACAGTTACAAACTGCTTACTATGTTCCAGGCAATTCTAAGTGTTTTCCATATAATAACTCAATTATCAAAACAATACTGTAAGATACATACTATAATTTTCCTCATTTTACAGATAAAGAAATTGAGGCACATTGAGGGTAAACTGCTTCCCAACATCCAACAGCTAGTTACTGGTAGAGCCAAGGTTCAAAAGCCCGTAGTCCAGTTCCCAAGTCTTTATTCTTAATGACTATGCTATACGATGGAGGGAAATTTGGAGAAGTCAAAAAATTCAGGATTCAAGGAAATCATCCAAAATGAGGGCCAGGATTTCTTCAGAAAGATGTCCCATCACGATATTATTTATTGAATACCTACTGTGTACTAAAAGCCGCTTTATTTATGCATACCACTTAATCCTCACAAAAAACATATGTGATAGGAACTGTCATCCCCATTTTTAGACAATGAATTTGAATGACAGAAGCTAAGTGATAAAATGATTTCTAGCACAAATCCACTTCACAATGGTTCTGTGCATTCACAGATACACTCTGTGGTTAATCTCCCAGTTTCTGCAAGTAGAGGCTGGTAGAGACATATTTAGCAGATATCAGAATTCTCACAGTGGTTTCCTGACCTGAGTAGTAAGAGCCTTTGTAGTAGAGAGGGCCAAATGGAAACCCTTGATATTACCCAGACACTCCAATGCCCCCATCAAGAGAAGCAATATTGCAACCCAGGAAGGAAGTGCAGAGATTAACACCATCATAACAGACTTAGCGGATACAAGCCTGTTCATCCCCATTATATCTCTGTTTAAATCACCTCTCTGGCCTCTGCAAAAAACAGACAGACTCTGACAAATGATGGTGGGCTATCATAGACTTAACCCAGTTGTAACCTTAATAGTAGTTACCATGCTGAATGTGGTATCTTTACTGTAACACAACCTCTGACATTTGAAATGTGGCTATTGATCTAATAAATGTGTTCTTCTTGATCCCCATTAGTAAAGAGCATCAAAAGTAGTTCCCCTTCCTCTGGAAAGAATGATAATCAGCATTCACTGTCTTGCCCCAAGGCTATGTTAACTCTCTTGCTCTGTAACAGGACAGTACATGATCATCTCAGTACAGAAAACATCAACATTGTTCCACTAGAATGATGATTTCCTGGTAAGCAGGAAGAGGCTAGATGCCCCAATAACACATAAATAAGGGTGGGAGATAAACCCCATGAAGATTCAGGGGCTTGCCATGTTGGAGAAGTTTTTAAGGGTTTGATGGTCTGGAGTATGTAGAACATTCCCTCTAAGATAAAGGACAGGCTTTTGTACTAGCATTCCTATCACTGAGAAAAAAGCATGGCACTTGGTGCATTTTGGAGGTGACATATGCTAGACTAAAAATGCTGCTCTGATCCATTTCTCTGATGACTTGGAAGGCTGCCAATTTGGGTCTCAGAACAAGAGAGAGGGCCGGGCGCGGTGGCTCACGCCTGTAATCCTAGATCTGGGAGGCCGAGGCGGGTGGATCGCTCGAGGTCAGGAGTTCGAGACCAGCCTGAGCAAGAGTGAGACCCCGTCTCTACTAAAAATAGAAAGAAATTATCTGGCCAACTAAAAATATATATACAAAAAAAAAAAAAAAATTAGCCGGGCATGGTGGCTCATGCCTGTAGTCCCAGCTACTCGGGAGGCTGAGGCAGTAGGATCGCTTAAGCCCAGGAGTCTGAGGTTGCTGTGAGCTAGGCTGATGCCACGGCACTCACTCTAGCCCGGGCAACAAAGTGACACTCTGTCTCAAAAAAAAAAAAAAAAGAACAAGAGAGAGTTCCTTAGCATGTTCAGTCTACAGTGCAAGCTACCTTGACACTCAGGCATATGACCCAGAAGATCTGTGGGGTATAAGGATGCTATGCAGCATCTCTGGAAAACTCTAAAAGTAGAGTTGCAGTCTAAGGGTTTTGGAGCAAGACCATGCCTTCTGTGGCAGAGAACAACTCATCATTTGAAAAACAGATCCTGACATACTGCAGGGTCCTGGTAGAGAGTGATTGCTTGACCATGGGATACCAAGCGTAGTAGGCTAAAACTGCCAACAGATATCCATGTCCTAATCCCTGAAACCTGTGACTGTTACCTTCTGTAGCAAAAAAGGACTTTGCAGATGTGATTAAGTTATAGATCTTCAGATGGGAAGCTTTTCCTGGATTATTTAGAACCCACCTGAATAATCCCCTTAAGAGAGGGAAGCAGGGGGAAATTTGACACACACAAGAAGAGGAAAAGGCAATGTGATCCTGGAGGCAGAGATTGGAGTGATGTAGCCACAAGCCAAGGAATGATGGTAGCCACCAGAAGTTGGATGAGGCAGAAACAGATTCTCCCCTCAAGCCTCCAGAGGAAGTACAGCCTTGCTGACACCTTGATTTCAGCCTAGTGATACTGATTTTGAACTTCTGACTTCCAGAACTATGAGAGAATACATTTCCATTATTTTAAGCCACAAGTTTATGGTAATTTGTTACAGCAGCCACAGGAAACTAAAATATCAAGTTACTATACAACTGGAACCCCCCATAATGAGTGAGTATTATCAGATCCATCAAGCCATAAGGATTATAGTAGCAATTCGTCATATGATGGAAATGGTACATTTGAGATTGGGCCCAAGCAGGTTCAGAAAGCACAATGACAAAAACACTTGGCCCAGACTCCCATGTCACGTCTTCCTCAACCCACACATATGGCCTGAAGGTGGGGGGGGTGGGGGGTGGGAAGTGGGACATAGGGGATTGGCCGGCCAATGAAACCAACTGTCAGAGAAGGAAAAAACTCAAACTTACTTCAGAGATAGATTGGAGCAATTTTTTGGTATTAGTCAAAAATGGACTGCTGCTTCATGACTCACGGTGGCTTTAAAGGACAGTGGCTAAGGGAAATCCTTGCAATGGACAGAGCTACAATCAGAACCCTTGGTTGTTCACTTTGTGAAGAAAGAAAAGTGGCCCAAAGTACAGCTATATGTGGTCTCCTGAGCAATAGTGAATAGTTTGGCTGAGTGGTCGGAGACTTGTAAGAAACAATTTTGGAGATTGGATGAAGGAAATCTGGGCAAGAGGCATCTCAAATCTGTGAGAGTTGCTATGTGGGTCTTTTTATCCCAGGTTAATGCCCACAGGAGAGCATTCCTGCAGAGGAGATGCCCAGCAACCAACAGGAAAGGATGATTCACCCTGTGGATGCCAGTCAGCCTCTCTCCAGCTACCCCAGTGCTGGCACAATGGGCCCATGAGTTGACTGGCTGTGAAGGTGAAGATGGAGGCTATGCATGGGCTCAGCAGGATGGACTCACCCTCACCAAAGGTGAATGCCTAAAAAGCCAGTAGCAAAGGGCAATGTTGAGCTCTCGGCGTAACACCAAACCTTGAGGAAACCAGTCAGCCACTTGGTGGCAGATTGATTACAGTGGCCCCTTCAGTCCTTTAGGGAGCAGTGAAATTATGTTTATTCTAGACACAGTTTTGCATTCCCTGTCCTCAGTGCCTACACCAGAACCACCATCTGAGAGCTTACAAGATCCCTGAGCCCATACAACATTGACTCAGAACAGGGACCTACTTTCAGCCAAGAAGGTGCTAATTACAAGATCCACTAATCTTACTGTGCACTTTATCACCCAGAAAGATTATTACCAGATAATTCTTCCAGTTAAGTGCCAGCTCAGAAACAAATCCAGCACTAATGATGAACAGGTTATTGCAGTAACTATGATCTGTCAAGGGTAAGGCAACTATAAGGACTTTAGGGAGTAAGGTCACTGTCCCCTCACTCAGCAAGAAACCCAGGGAAGCCCAAGTACTGACTGAAAATAAGGAAAATCTAGATTGAGCAGTAGAGGAAGGAGATGGTGAATATCAATTACAGCTTTGGGACCAACTGCAGCAGCAGGAATTGTAACTTGTTTTACTAATTCTCTTAGACTGTTAAGTGTTTGCAGAGATTACAGCCAGCAGTCGCACTGAACAGGACTCTGTGACAAGCTGAACTTAGAGGAAGGCATAAATGGGCTTGAATGGTGCAGGGTGGACTCTGTCAAACACCTCTTGTGTCCCACTTGCAATCCTGTCAGTCTCTCCAGCCATTGTGCAGGGATGATCACCTTCATGCAGATGTAACCTGATAGTGCCTGGCCTCAGGCCTGCCTCATGCCTCTCATTTCCTGCCTCCCAGCCTCTTTGAGCTGCCATGTGTGATGCCAGTGGGAGTCCACCCAGCTCTCATTTACAGGAAACCTAAATGTTCCCTAGGGCCACTCTTGACCAACAGGAGAGGGAAGCTGACGGATAACCTCTTCCTACTTTCTTCTCCTGAGCAAGACAGTCCGTAATGCATTTCACATAGCTTCTCAGAAGGTCTCACATGTTTGAGCCATCAGCTGTCCTTAGTGGCAGCCAATATCTTGTCCTTATATTCACTCTCCCTATTTCATTCTCTTTTTCCCTAACAGCTGCTTCCTGAGATCACTGTAACAAATTAAACTACTCACACATAAGCCTTTGTCTCAGGTTCTGCTTTTGGGAGAATCTAGGCTAAGACAAAATGCTTGAGGGCTTTAATCAGAATTGAGAGGCTATTTCAGACTCCTGCCTTGAGTGACTGGAGGTTGGAATCAGAAATTTTCCTCCATTGTGCTCTAAGATTAAACAATGGAGGTCATAAAATGTCATCTACATTTTCTGCCTATGAAACAGGGTCACCTGATGATAATCAGAAGTCCCTTTGCTCTTAGAATATTTTGCTTTCATCTTCTCCCTGATTGATATTCAGGGTCTATATAAACTTGACATTGGTAGGATCTTCTGATGTGGATAAAGGGAGGGATCCAAATACCAAGATGCTCAATGAAGTCTGGATTCCTCTGGGCTTCCAGTCAGAGCACCACAAAATACCGAACACTCATGAAGATGAGGTAGGAGGAGACCCCATAGAAACACTTCCAAGTTAAGGGCAAAGGTCTAGGGGCTAGATAGTGGAGGAGACTTTTTTCTTTTTCTTATATAATCCATCTGCAGAACATCAAGTTGGGAGCATGGAGAAAGAAGCAGTGTTAGGGTTTTATATGCAGATGCTGGCACCTGATGGGCTGGTTTGAATCCTGGCTCCATCACTCACCAGCTGTGGATACCCAAGCAAGTTCCTTAACCTCTCCCATGCTCGACCTCCTCATTACGTTTACTTAAATGAGATGACTTATGTATCACATTTAGTTCAATGTCTGGTATCCAGTAAGTGTATGCTAATAATTATGACTCGTATCCTAGTTCACATGGAGCTAGGCATCAATCAAATCTTCTAAGATTCTGTGAGTTTTACCTGTTTTTGCCTTCTCTTAAGTTACTCCAAAATCTCTAAGAGCAAAGATTACTGAAATGGGGGTCCTAGCACTAATGACAAAATACAGGAAAGGAGCTGTGAGATACCTTTTAGCAGTCAAATTAAAATCTTAGTTGTTCACTTAAGTGCACATATAGTAATAACAGTCATCGGGTATCGGGCAGATGTGGGGGATGGGTATATACACACCTAATGGGTGCACTGTGCACTGTCTGGCAGATGGACATGCTTGAAGCTCTGACTCAGGTGGGGCAAGGGCAATATACGTAACCTAAACATTTGTACCCCCATAATATGCTGAAACAAAAAAAATTTTTTTTAAAATCTTAGGTGTTGACCCAGCAGCTTAGTGATATCAATGAGCTAGGAATGAATGAAAACTCATCAGCCTCTGAGGACACACGGTGGATAGCTCCAGTTGAAGGCTCCAAACAGTGAAAAAGCAGCTACGACCAAAGCTTCTCCATGAATACTGCAGGGGGATCCTACTTCCTTCAGAAAGCCTATAAAAAGTTCCAGGAAATTCCAGAGACAATAAACCTGGTTAAGGAAGTGGGTGTGCACACATGCATGAAGGCACATGTACACACAAACACATACACATACTCCTGCGTGAGGACTGGGTGTAGGAAAAGACTGATGGGATCTAATACATGAAGAGGAGGGGAGTGACATCCAGCTTCACTAAACCATTAAAGGAGGGGGAGGAATGTGCAGGTTGAATAAGAATCATGCACTGGAACAATTCCAGGTTGGCCCTCTGCTTTGAAAGCACTTCTTAACTAGCAGGTGGGTTTTAATAATAAGCTACCCAGCAGGCCAGCTAGGTCCTCACTGTGAGGCATAAGAGAGCAGGTGGGGATTAGAATGAGGTGTGGTTGGTGGAACAAAAAAGAATAATAAGAAGTCACTTTCTCATTTTTCAGCTGAGGTACAAAGAGGAAAGGTGGCCTGCCCATGGTTATACAGCACGTTAGAGGCAGAACTTAGACTAGTGTTAGGGCTGCACCCTAGCTTCTTTTTTGTTGCATAGCAAAAATCCCTGGGAAATTCATTCTTTTTTTTTTTTCTAGGGCCTGGGTCTTGCTCAGCATACTGATGGGAGGAGACAAGTAGAGAGTCAGGCTAGTAGACAGGGACCTGGAAGTTTGGCAGCAGAATTCAAGTATTTAGTCCCAAAATCCAGGACCAGGAGTCTAGTTCCAAGAGGACTGGTGAGAAAAAAGAATAATGGGAGTCTCTAAAGAATCAAAATACAAAGACTTGTACTTTGGCAGGGACCTTCAGCAAATTCTAAAAAGAATTGGGGGCCAAAGTAAGAGGGAGACTAGGTTTTTTGTTTGTTTCGTTTTGTTTTTTTTTTTAGAGATGGGGTCTCACTCTGCAGCCCTAGCTGGAGTACAGTGGCACGATCATAGCTGACTGCAACCTCAAACTCCTGGGCTCAAGCAATCCTCCTGCCTTGGCCTCTTGAGTAGCTGGGACTACAGGTGTGTGCCACCACACCTTATAAAAGAGAGCCCAGAGAACCCTCTCATTCTCTTTCCACCATGTGAGCATACAAAAAGTTGGCGTCTGCAACCTAGAAGACAGCCCTCACCAGACCCTCTTCCTGGCACCCTGATCTCAGACTTCCAGCCTGTGGTGTTTTCAAAAAGAGTGAGAATTTCCATGTGGCTAGGATAGGTTTAAGAAGTGGGATGAAGTGAAGCTGGAGAAGCAGCAGGAGCCAAGTCAAGAAGGGCTGGAAAGGCTGGGTGTGGTGGCTCACGCCTGTAATCCCAGCACTCTGGGAGGCCGAGGTGGGAGGATTGCTTGAGGTCAGGAGTTCAAGACCAGCCTCAGCAAGAGCAAGACCCCATCTCTACTAAAAAAATAAAAATAAATTAGCCATACAACTAAAAATAGAAAAAATTAGCCAGGTGTGATGGCACACGCCTATAGTCCCAGCTACTTGGGAGGCTGAGGCAGGAGGATCACTTGAGCCCAGGAGTTTGAGCTAGGCTCAGCCCAGCTATAAGCTAGGCTGAGGCCACAGCACCCTAGCCCAGGCAACAGACCAAGACTCTGTTTCAAAAAATAAAAAAGCAAAAAATATATAAAAAGAAGGGCTGGAATGACAGCTTCGGCTTTTTCCTGGAGACAAGGTGGAGCTACTTGAAAGTCAGGAGGAAAAACCATGTTGGAGAAGCTGACTCTGGTGGTGATGCAACAGCAGGATGATGATTTGATTATTTGTGCCCTTTTATATCTTGTGCCCCTTTATATCTTTTACATGTCACTAATTCCTGCAATTATCACATTTTATCAGCAATCATGTGTCACATGCTTTGGGAGACTCTGAGCTCCCAGAAGGCCAGAATCCTGTAGATGGCTGAATAACATAATATTAGACAGTCCTGGATTCAAATCCTACCTCCTCAAACTTACTGAGTGTCCTTGAACAAGTTATTTAACCTCCCTGAGCCTCAGTTTTCTCATCTGCAAAGTGGAAATAATCATAGTACCTACCTCATAGGATGGTTGTGAAGATAAAATGAACAGAAACATTCAGCATGGTATCAGTGTACATTAGGCCTCAGGCAAAGCTGCTCTTGTTCTTATTCACCTCGAATTCCTGTGGCCTAACACAGGGCCTGCACATCTTGAAGGCTCTGTTAGGAGAACACAGAAAGGGAGGATGTTGACAGGGAGGATGAACTAGACATAATAAATAGAGGGCTTTCCCACCCCGAGAGACTGATTTATTGGGTTTTTTTCACCTAGATAAAATTATATCCCTGATAGCCTACGATTACAGCTAAAACATCTATGGTAGTATTAAAATATGTCGACAAATTCTTTGCCATGTCTCCCTTCAAGAGGTGGGGCCTAATTGCCCTCCCCTTCACTGTGAGCTAGACTTAGTAAGTAACTGCTAACAAATAGAACAAAGCAGAAGGGACCATACGCACCTTCAGATGCTAAACCATAAAAGGCATTGCGACTTGCTTCTTGCTCACTCTTGGATAACCTGATCTAGCAGTGAGCAGTTGCTATGTCCTGAGGACACACAAGCAGCCCAAGGAAAAGCCCATGTGACAAGAAGCTGAGGCCTTCTGCTGGCTTTGGAAGTAGATACACAAGCTCCAGTCAAGCCTTCAGTTGACCACAGCTCCGAAGTCATCCTGACTACAATCTCATGAGAGACCCTGAGCCACAACCACCCAACTAAGCCGCTACTGAATTCCTGATCACAGAAACTCTGAAATAATAAAGTTTCTAGGCTGCTAAGTTTTGGGGTAACTTGTTATACAGCAATAGATAACTAATACAACATCTAAATGCAATACTGCTCATTTTAAATTTTAAACTTGGAATTTGACTGTTTCTTTCTGATTTTAATTGCCCTCCAAATGACATTATGAACAATCATCCTGAGGTATAAAAACATATAATTTATTGGGTTGATCATATTTGGTTCAAGTTCCAAAAAATAAAACAAGTCTCCAGGCACTCAGAATCCATAGAGCTGCCGAAGTCTGTGAGATCGTCAAAATTTGAGCACTGCCTTCTCAGAGAGAAGCTTGGAATGGTCAGGAGAGCTTTCCAGGCACCAGAAATGCCCAGGAACTGGAGCAGAAGCAGATTAACTTCTTGGAAAGGAATGAGGCCAGGTCACATGGCTTATGAAAAACTTCACCAAGTTATGTATTGTTCCATCTGCTCAGATTTTTCCAGCTTGAAGACTATAAAACTGACATTGGCCCTTTTTTGCAATTTCTCCCCAAGTTCCAAATCTACTTGTTCTGGGTAGTGTACAGTGGGAGAAGAGTGGGGGCTAGAGGGTGGGAGAGACCTGGGCTGGAATCCTGTTTCAGACATTCATTCCATTCAACAGATATCGAGCACATATGTTGTGCTGTTGTGAGGGCTGCTACTGCTGCAATAATGAATAAAACAAACAAGGTCCCTGTACTCATGAGGAGAATGAGTAGTGAGGGAATTAGATCATCACACACACAATGTAATATTGCACTCAGCTGTCAGGTGCAGGGTAAGGGGAGGTCAGGGAAGGTTGTCCCAGAGAACTGGTGCTTGATCTGAGAGCTAAAGGATGAAGAGCTAACTAGCCAAGGAAAGAAGGAAGAACACTCCAGACAGAGGGAACAGCATGTGTAAAGGTGCAGTGACAGAAGGGAATGTGGCTAGTGTGGCAAAGGTGGGTAAAGAGAGACTTGGGCTGGACAAATGACTGGACAAATGTGAGAGACATCCAGGAGGTCAAATAGACAGGACTTGGCAATAGCCGTTAGAAATGCTTTTAGCTGGAAGAACAGACAACCTGACCAACCATGGCTTAAACACATAAGGCTGGTATATGTGTTTCCTCACATAATAAAAAGTCTGAAGGTAGAAGCAATTGGTTTAGCGGCTCAGTGATGCCAGGGCCAGCATGAGACACTTTTTCTCACAGCTGAGTCCAGTTTTTTGCCTAAATAAGTAGGAAGAATGAGAAAAGGGGCAAAATTCATGACAACTCTCTTTTTGTTTTTGTTAGAACAACTCAGCAAAATAAAATTCTGGTTTACTGTTGAACAACATTGTTTCACACATACATCAAACAGGCCAAAAAGAAGAAAGTTACTGGAATGCTCCAAATAAGATTGTTTGTTGTTGTTTTTGGTTTTTTTTTAAAGATTTTTTTCTTTTTTTCACCTTTGAGATTCTAATGAACACAATCACACCACAAGTAAAGTCAGAAGCAGGCAGAGACAGCCAGCGAGCTGGAGGGCACCTGTAGCCCTAGCTACTCAGGAGGCTGAGGCGTTGAGGCCAGGAGTTCCAGGCGGCAGTGCCCTAGAATGGGGCCTATGACAGCCTATGGCCATGCAGTGTGCTAGCACGGCACCTGCCAGGAGCCACTGCACTCCAGCCTGGGGACTCTGTCTCTGAAAAAACAAAAAAGTAGGGAGGTAGGGCAGAGAACGCTCTAAAGGCTGCGTTTGGACATCTGAGATCATTAAAAATGGCTGACTTCTAATAATATGTACAAAAATATAAAATATAAATAAAAAATGAAAACATACTTTCCTTTTAAAAATACTTTTAAGAAAAAAATGCAGAGCCTTGGAAGTATTGGTTGTTTTTCTTCCCCTGTTGCAAGTTCACATTGTGGTCTTGAAGGGTCCCAGGCCTCTCGACTACAGGGTGACCCTGTTCAGATTCTGAGAGGAGAAGTGGAGGGTGAACAGTCAGGGAAGGCTTTTATTTTTTTTTAAGTTTAGCTTTTCCTTTTTTGCTATCTAGTCATCCTCAACAGTCTTCTGCTTCTTGGTGTCAACATTGTCCTTCTCTTCATCTTCAGCTGCCTCAGCCTGCTCATCTTCATCTCCATCCTCCTCTTCACCATCTTCGCCTACCTCATTGTCAGCGTCCTGCTCCCCATTTTTCTCATGTGTTCCCATTAGCAGGGGCATCTTTTCCATTCTCCACCTCCTACAAAACTTCTTCCTTCTCCTTTAAGTCCCTGGGGCAGATCTGGGAGCCGGTGTCCACACCATAGACTCTGACATGGTGGGGCATGCCACTGATCCCATGGAGTGGATTAAAAGAAACTGAGGGCCAGGTGCAGTGGCTCACACCTGTAATCCTAGCACTCTGGGAGACCAAGGCAGGAGGATGGCTTGAGCTCAGGAGTTTGAGAACAGCCTGAGCAAGAGTGAGACCCCATCTCTACTAAAAATAGAAAAATTAGCTGGGTGTCCTGGCATGCACCTGTAGTCCCAGCTACTTGGGAGGCTGAGGCAGGAGGATTACTTGAGCCCAGGAGTTTGAGGTTGCTGTGAGCTAGGCTGATGCCACAGCACTCTACTCAGGGCAACAGAGTAAGACTCTGTCTAAAAAAAAAAAAAAAAAAAAGAACATTTGGGGACTCATGATAAAGCTGCCGGAGTCTACAGTGGCAGGCCTGGACCTGGAACTATGCAAACATGGCTTTTCAGAGCAGCCGGTCAAGACAAAGCTCTTATCAGGAAAGGAAAATCTTGTCCAGAAACCCCCCAGCAGCTTCTGCTTAAGACTTACTAGACAAAACTGTATCATCAGGGCACTCCTAGCTGCTAGGGAAGCTGGAAAATCAACTCTTTAATTTTCTAGCCCTTTTTTTTTTTGGAAACAAGGTCTCACTCTGTCTCCCATGCCGGAATGCAGTGGTGTCATTATAGCTCACTGCAACCTCGAACTAACTCCTAGGCTCAAGAGATACTCCTGGCTGACCCTCCCCAGTAGCTGGGACTACAGATGCACACAACCATGTCCAGCTAACTTTAAAACTGTTTCTTTTGGTGGTGGGGTGGTCTCAAACTCCTGACCTCAAGCAATCCTCCCACCTTGGCCTCCTAAAGTACTAGGATTCAGGTGTGAGCCATTGCACCCAACCCATTTTCTAGCCTCTTTAGAAGAAATTGAAAAGGAAGAAGGGGTTGGGAAGGGGTGTGGGGTTAGTCAATTCACATGACTGACACATTGAGTATCACACTGAACAGGTGGGAGGAGGAAGGAATGGTTGGTGTCATCATTCTGAGTGGATAATATTGAAAGATTGTGAGTTCGGTTTTGGATATACTGAGTTTGAGGTGTGTGATACACTTGAATGATGGCCTCCAAAGATATCCATGTCTTAATCCCTAGAACCTGTGAATGTTACTTTATATGGCAAAAGGGACTTTACAGATGTAATTAAATTAAGGATCATGAGATTCGAAGATTATCTAGGTGGACCCTAAATGCAGTCAGATGTATTCTTAAAAGAAGGAAGTGAGGGAGATTTTTTTTCCAGAGGGAGATTTGACTATAGAGAAGTAATAGATCGTGAGGATGGAAGCAAGAGGTTGGCATGATGTAAGGAAGAGGCCAAGGCCGAGGAATCCAGGCAACTTCTAAAAAGCGAAAAAAGCAAGAAAACAGATTCTCCCCTCAGAGCCTCTAGAAGGAATCAAACCTAAAGACACCTTGACTTTAGCCCAGTGAGACTGACTTTAGACTTCTGGTTTATAGAATTGTAAGAGAATAAATTTGTGTTGTTTTAAGCTTCTAAGTTTGTGGTAATCCGTTACAGCAGCAGCAGTAGGAAACGAATGCAAGCTGCCTTTAAAATATCTAAGAGATGTCAGGTAGGCAGTTGAAGATAAGGGTCTGAGGTGAAAGAAGAAGGCTGAGCTTGAGCTATAA